>NW_027655899.1:152876-472876 GCF_964235325.1 Thermobia domestica
GGGATACCACATTTATGAATTCGTATAATACTAGATTTAGTGATTTTACTATTGAACTTGTGATCTAGTACGTACTTGGGTAAATAGGCACATTCTAGTGATTTTTTTGCATTTTTTTCTGATGCAGACAAGTGAGAAGGAAATGGTTCTTAAAATAAAAGGAAGAAGTATATTGCAGTTCAAAACAAATGTAGAAACCTTAAATTATTTTTTCTTTTCCCTCTGACTGAATGAAACCCCTGCTGTGTAACGACCTTAGGTAAACAACGGCTATCTTTGGTCCGCTACCTCCTTTTGTTAGCCGACATGTGATGGGTTACTTTTTTTTTTTGGAAGAAAGTGAAGAAATAATTATCCAGTACATTTACGTTTTGTCAGGCACACAGGCGCAGTCTGTACTTGTTTCCTAACGAATTTTAGCAACATAACATAAATGAAACATATGTACCAGAAAATAGAGGCAGTACAAACGGAAATTTTCATCTGTGACACATTTGATGAGAAATATAGTTAGATGTCACGTGCAAGCACTCTAAACATGTCCTATCCTGTAATTCTATTCGTATGTTTATGTAGGTGAGACTGAGAAATCAAGAAACAATAATAACTGGTTTTCTTCCAGGGGAAAAATCTAAATGTGAAGGGGTGTTACACTGGGACTTTAATTGCATCCTTTGTACAGCGGGAGACACTTCTAAATGGTACACCTTAGCCGTAAATCTCCATATGGCTGTACCATTTAGAAGTGTCCCCCGCTGTACAAGATTAACAAGTAATAGCAATTTTTTAATTTATCTTAGTTCTTGGGGAGAGGAAGATGGAAGCGAACCTTCGTAAGGACCTCTGCAAGGAAACATGAATACTATCCGCCACTGTTTGTTACATTACACAAAATAGTTTTATATATATATATATATATATATATATATATATATATATATATATATATATATATATATATATATATATATATATATATTGAGTTTTAGTCAGGGTTTTCATTCTGCAGGAGAGGGGGGGATAGTAATACCTGACGAACATTTTCTATTCACAGAGTGTTGCAATGATAGCATTTCCTCCATTATAACTTGGCCAAGCTAGTTGCATTATATGTAAGGATTAAGTTAGCCTAAAAAGCTTTTACTATGGCTGTTTTACTCTGTACCCATGTTTCTCATTTTCGGTCTACGGGACTCTGTGTCCGGAAATTTTCGATGGCTTCCAAGTCGGAAAATAAGTGTATCAAAGGCATATATATTATATCTATGGTTATATGAGGCATGGATCTACAGTTTAAAGTGGGATACCGGTAAAAACTTCATGAGCTTCCACCGTAAATCGAACCAGAGTCTCCCGCAATCAAGGCGTATGTGTTAACCATACAGCCACGAGGAAATTCACATAAGCACACACACATATATATTGTTGAGTTGATTTTGACTTTACCGTCTCTTTCAGCAGCGAGGATATATGAAATGTAGACCTACTGATTAACGTGGAATCCGAATTACATGAGCTCGCGTCGGGAATTGAACCCGAGTCTTCCACGGCAAAGACGCGTACACTAGCCGCGGAGTTCACACACACACACACAGAATCAGAGTCCTCACACACCAAGGGTGAGAGCTGTGCCACTGAGTCACAGCGGCCACGGGGCTAGGTCGAGTCCACTTTACGTTCATAGTTTCTTAGTACATAAATGTTACGATTATGAAATAGATTTTCCTTAATGAGCTGCATAAAAACAAAAGCTTTCGAAATGCATTAAACAATTAGCTCGATTTGAGTGTGAAGTTATATCAGAGTGTAAATACGGATACGCACCAAAGCTCGAAAACTTAATACACTATTTCTCCTATATAGTCAGCATGTATCAAGCAATCGTTCAGCTTTCATTTGAGAGGATGGAAATCGAAGGCCCCTGAACAACTATGTTACTAATGTGCGGAATGTATTTATCTTACAGTGAACTTCTTTGATGCCAAGTGGCCTAACTCCAAAATTGAAATTTTCCAGGAGTGAAAGTTGAAGTTCAATATCTCATGAACAATCCATATTTCTTTTATGTTGGGATCCAAAACCATAACTACTGTATGTAGTTCATTGTTTTATAACTTAGTGTTTACAAAAATCCTTTTAAAAAATACCTATTCATAGAAGTGAATGGTACTTATCTGTACTAGTTCTTGGCATCCAAGCAGTCCATTTATTGTAATACTAGCTTAATATACCCATTCTTCGCATGGGGGCTGTATTTGAAAGTCAACACCTGTGGAAGTATCACCATTCATTTCAGTGACCGCGAAAACTATGGATTTGACACTAGTATCAATCAATATGGGCTGTTTATACATGTCTCGGTATTCCTCACCCGCTGACACCCGGCCCGCATACAGTAGTAGCTGAATTTGCAAGTCATCGCTGATGGAAGTGTCACCATTAATCTCAGCGACCGTGAAAACTATGGATTTGACACTAATGTCGATCAATTTGGATTACTTTTACTACATGTCTCGCTAAACGCCCCCCTGAGACCTCCTGGTTCCAATTTTGACAAAAACGCTTCGCCTTAGACTGGGACCTGGACCAAGGTATCCGTGACCAAAATTTGGTAACTCTCGGTCAACTTGTCTGGTCCCAGGTCGGTCCCAGTAAACGTCCCCCCCGAGACCCTCCTGGTTCGAAATTTAAAAAAAAAAACGCTTCGTCTTGATCTGGGGCCTGGACTAAGGTACCCGTGACCAAATTTTGGGAACTCTCGGTCCACTCGTCTGGTCCCCAGGTCGCACACAGACAGACAGACAAACACACAAACAAACTCTTTATTTTATTTATATTAGATAAGATATACTATGTAAAATAGTCTCGTATCATAATATGTGATGTGGAACAAATGTTACATTATATATTATCCGTAGCTCGTGATATGCTGCAACATATTAAAGCCTCAGAATAGTTTTGCAAGCGAATAATCCAGAAGTTACGTAACCCTATTGCGTTCATGGGAACGAAAACACAATAATTATAACTATGCTAAATTACTATAGACTACCAACTGCTCATTCAGAGAATTTATGAAGTTCACTTTATCGCAATAGTTTTATACAAACTAGATTTAGACTAAGGATAATAGTTTTATACAAACTAGATAATCAATTATTATTATTATTATCATTATATTTGCAGTACAACCAAATACAACGACATTAACTATTAGTTCTAATTAACTGAATTGAGCTGAAAATTAAATCTTGATCTTTAAAGATTAACTATTAATTTTATGCGTTCTGTACCTTTCTGAAGGAATAAAAGCTGGAATTGGTTTGAAGGCTGTTTCTGAGTGAATACTTTCTTCAAAATAATATTAAAAATTATAGAAAGATTTTCGAGACATTCGAGTCGAGTCGAGATTTTTAAGAGCCGTCTCGACTCGACTCGTGTCTCGACTCGAAAATTCGAGTCGAGAAATACGTTTGTCTCGACTCGTCTCGAATTTTACAAAGTGTGTCTCGACTCGAATCTCGACTCGAATTCGAGTCGAGTCGAGTCGAGATTCGAGACATGTCTCGACTCGAGCGCATCCCTAATGAGTAGACGGAATGGCATGTTCCGCTGCTCCTTGAATTGCTGTAGTAAGGTCAGTGATGACATGATCAAGACTATGCTGCGAGGTAGGTATAGTGAGTAAGTGAGTGTGCTAATGGCGTCGTCTATTGTGGATCGGTATTGATCCCAATTAGCCTTATGATATAGATACATTTTTCTAGCTGGTAAGTGATTTGACGACTTCACTGTACATTGCAGTTCTAGTTTAACAGGAACATGATCGCTGCCGATTGAATCTAGTACAGTAATGTTAATAAGAGGGGAAAGAGAAGATGAGGTTATTACTACGTCAGGCGTTGTGTTGCTAGCTGGCCTCGTAGGTTGTGGCAAGATTTGAAGTTCTCCTGTAGTGGAAGTTTTATAAAATCAAGAAATTGCTGTTTGTCGCGCTGTGTTCTACTATGGAAATTTAAGTCTGCCATGATAATATAATGCCGGGATTGTGTATCAATGAAGCGAAATAAGTCATAGTTGAGAATCTTTCCTGGCCGAACATAGATTGTGGCAAATGTGACTGTGCGACCCCGTAGGTAGAGAGTAGTTACATTGTATTCAGGCAGATTGAAAGTTTGAGGCATGGTAACAGTGCGGTATGGTAGACGGGTGCTAATGCCGATAGCTGTACCGCCGTATAGACGTGGTCCGTACGGAGCATCATGACGTAGTAAGTTATATTTTGGAATGTAACACTGTAGATAAGGAGCCAGATAAGTTTCGTTAAGTGCGAAGGCTGAGATGTGTTCCTCCTGTAATAACTGCGTGAATAGTACTTGATGTGTCAATAGTGAGCGTATGTTCATAAATAAGAAGCTATACGCCATTACGAAAATACAAAAAATATTGCAAATGGAAGCTGCCATATTAAACGTAAACTTCGATAGGTTGGATTTGAAAATGAACGGTTGGCCCAGAATAGGTTGCATGGAGCTGAAGGTTAAACAGAATTTTAGCTGTATGGATGATTTGGTTGAGAATGTGAGTGCGAAGAAACGGATGAATATTCTGTAGACTAATCGTGAGGAATCGGAGCAGATCTTCAACAGTAACAGGATGAAGTAAAGAGTTTGCAGGTGGAGTGGGACGGTCAGCAGACCTTATGGGTGCAACAAGTTCTGGTTTAGAAGGTTCCGGTTGTGGCCACTGGCGGATCCACGTGGGGGGCGGAGGGGTGACCGCCCCCCCAATGGTCTTCTACTTTCAGCATGTATCGTTCGGAAATACAAATATTGTTTTTTCCCGGCCGATCCAATCTGTGTAACAAGCCTAGTAGAGTCTAATCAAAATTTGTGGTACTTAATGGTACTTAATACAGACATATTTGAATTGTGAATACTTCTGTCCCTAGTTCCTTGGGACGGTTACCATAAGCCGCAAACGAGAGAGAATGATTCATACGTTGAACGAACAGCTGTAGGAAGAAGGAAAGACGGCTCACTCTGTGAACTAAAATATATAAATTATATTTTAAAATTGTCCTAGAAAAAAAAGATGTGGGGATGGAATTCAAAACCTGAAACTTCAATTACCTTTACCTTGAATAAAGAGAAATATAGAATATTCAACGCTCCTTACTGTAAAGCTCTCTGAATCTGAGATAAGACTTTCAGGTTTGTTGATTGATTGATATGTATTTACGTCGTTCGTCAAAACTAATGCTTTACAGAACGAGCACTAGAGTTTAAAGTTGGATCTGAACCACTGTAGTGCGTTCGATGTTCACTCACCGGGTATCAAAACACAGAACCTCATGCATCAAAGATCAAAGGTACTCTCGCTAGATGCTACAACAACAAAGAACTGTGACTTTTGAGGTTCAACACGGAAACATTCATTGTGACTTTTAATGGCATTTCATCTTTTCTTGGGAAATAATACAAGCTACAAGCTGTTATTGTAATCATATATAACAGAAGTTGTCCTGATCTTTGCACAGACCAAACCGCTTAAGCTAGAAACTTGAATTCCGGACAGTAGATAGGATTTGTGATCTAGGGTACCACAAAGGAAGGATTTTTGATAAATTCAAAGAAAGGAAGGGGGAAAGGGGTGGAAATTATTTTAATAAGATGGTTATCTCTCCACATCCCTTAAGTTTAAAGTAATTTGACACACATTTCAAGATTTTTTGATACTTTAGTAAAATGGGGAAAGAGGTGGAAAGAAAAGAGGGCGGGGATGGCAATTATTATAAGATATCTAAGAATCTTTGAAGGTTAGAAACATGGAATTTGGTATATGGACTTCTCACTTAAAACAATTTAATAAGTATTTCAACGTTTTTGTATTCTTCCTCTTCTTCTTCTTCTTCTTCTTCTTCTTCTTCTTCTTCTTATTATTATTATTATTATTATAAGATGCCTATATCTCAGGATCACTTACGGCTAGATATATGAAAGTTGCTAGTTTGATTATTCATTTAAAATAATGAAACATGGATTTGAGCATTTTTTGCCACTTAACGTAGAAGAGCAAAAACAGAGGTGAGGGTTCACTAAGATGTTTGTGAGGTGTTTGAATTTCGTGACAGCGTTTTAGCTCAACCCAATTCTATATGAAAGACACAGAAGGGAGAACGCGAAATATTGTGCCACAGTACCACGTAGAAGCATTTGTTATATTGTGCGAAGCCGTATTCCGAACAAATTGGGAGTCTGGGAGTGAAATCCCACCTAAGCGAAGACTACTATAACTCGACAAGTTTCAAACCAAGATGCGCAGATCGCTGCGGAGCACTTCGTATTCCACCACCCTCCCCACTACTCTTCCATCCACTCATCTGGCCTTGAAAGTACCAGTGATACTAACTCAGCAAACTTATGCTTCAACAAATATCACCTGCTAAAATAAATGACAAATATTACCGTGTAGCCTTATACCTACAGTATCGACTCGTAATTCTCATATCAGTGGTCCATTTTATTTAATCCCGCTTTTGAAAATGCGTTGCGGTGGTAGCTCTTCGTATTCTACGGTAGTATATTCTGCGTATTTTCGTTATTAAGCTTTATAACGAAGAGAAACCAAAAGGCAAATGACTTAATTTTCTGGATTCCACATTAAAGACTGAACTGACAGCCGAGCCTACTAGAACATTACGATACTGAACCAGGGGCAAATACAGAACGGGGGGCGCATCTTTCTGAAAGGGAAATATTTCTGTCTTACTTCAATGAGACGAGTTGACAAAAGTATTTTTGTCAATATAAGACAACAAATAAGCTGCTTTCAGTCTATTGTTAGTACAAACTATGTCTCAAGTGTTATAATGTTTAACATTTTGCGCCCCCCATCCTTCTGAGTAAGAATGAATAATTATTCAACTTCCAAGGCCGAAGATACAACTTGTGTTAAAAAAAAAAAAAAAAAAAAAAACTATAACAACTGATAACTAGTAGAGAAAACTTTGTTCAACGATTTCTTTTATTTCAGCTAGTTCCTCTTCCAGAAGTGTGGATCAAAATATTTGGCATAGTTGCAATTAAAATATTTGATTTAATTATCACCCTAGTTATACGTTCGAGGTCCCAAAGGTCATGTGGGCCCTCTATTGTATTTATGAATATACATTATTTGGCATAATTTGAATGCAATTTGTCTTAAAATCCTCATGTATATACCTTCTGCATCTGAATGCCACCCCCCCCCCAACTTTACAGAGAAATTGGCGCCCTTGGGTCGGGCCTAAATGCTAACTCGAGTCGGGTCTCACATATTTCTAACTCGAGTCGGGCCTCACATTATTAATTCACGGGCCCGGCCTGAGATGAAACCTACATTCACGCATCACATTCAGTACCGGCATGTTGGCAAAGTAAGAGTGAAATAGGTGCAACAGAAACTGTTGGAAAAGGGCCACGTCTTATTATTGTCCATGCAGGAGGGGAATTTGGGTTTGTTGATAATGCTCTATTATTCTTCAAATCTAAGCAAAAAAGTGGAAATTATCATGATGACATGAACAGTAGAAATTTTTCAAAATGGATCGGTGAAAAACTACTTCCTAATCTTCCCGAAAACAGCGTTGTTGTCGTTGATAATGCCAGTTACCACAATGTTCAAATCAATAAAAGACTATTTATGTCTTCACTTAAAAGCGACATGATACAGTGGCTATCAGCGACAGACAAACCTATAAACGAAACCGAAATTGAAGCGGAGAATAGAGTAAATACATTGTGGAGAATGAACAAAAGACAATTTTTCTTAAGAATTCAAAATGTACCTTATGTGAAACAATACGCGATTGACAAGAAATTTATAAACACGAGGCACACTATAATAAGACTTCCACCTTACCTTACCACGCAGACTTAAATCCTATTGAACTTGTGGGGGGGGGGGGATCAAGAGCAAAACAAGGCAATGCATTTCCGATTCACTGGATGAAAAGAAAGTTATTTAATGAATATTCACCACAGAAATGGGTAAAATGTTGTGAACACGTGAAAAAAATTGAAGATTCTTACTTTGAAAGAGACGGGCTTATGGGTGAGCGTGTAGATGAACTGATAATTAGATTTGGTGAAACCGATACAGACTCAGATTCATCGGCCGATACAGACTCAGATGAGTGGGAGAGTGAAACTGAAGGAGAAATGGAAAACATTTAGAAGGTGATTTCTGTTATCATTTATTTATTTATTTTTCATTAAGATTCATTGCGAACTTTTCCACCTTTTAATTCATATATTATGTTGGTAAGGAATACCCCTAATCATACTTAATTCATTTAATATTCAAAGAGAAAATATTAAAATGCATTAAAAATTTAGTGCAGTCAATATACAGCATTTACACTCAAATGTCGTAGAAAATCCTCAGACCATTCCGCTCCCTCCAGATTGCAACACTGCAAAACATCATCGTCGCGGAGAATGGAGTGGGGAAATGTAGGATTAGGTGCGCAACAACTAGGCTGCAGCGTTCTGTTTACAAACTTTTTCACTTATATAATATACTTTTATTGTTGTACGCATAACTATAATTATACATGTATCTAAATGCTGCTTTTAAGAAATTACCTAATAGAGCCACTTTCCAACCCCCTGTTCCTAATCTGGTCTAATGCTTTTTTTTCTTTACATACTCAAATTATACCACTGCAAAAGCGGAGTATTCGGACAAAATACCCTATACGGTGCTCATGGTCACGGGTTCGATTCCCGGTGAGGGTACATTTTAACGAAAAAGGTGGTTCGAATTCCACTATAATCAGTAAGTGCACGTCTTCTTTAGCCGTCATGTCATTACCGTGGAACGTTAAACTCAACCAACAAATCGAAATACCCTATGTATAGAGGTCTATACTTTTGTAATAATGTCCTATATTTGTCTTATTGCTCTCTCCTGTTTAAGTGAAAAATTCCTGGATGTACCAGAAATTGAATTCCTTACACATTCTTCTTTAAATACATCAATTGAGTACAGTTGGGAGCTTTTCTTGAGAAATGAACAATTCCAATTGTGTCAAAGTTTATCAGTCAGTGACTCCCCAACTCCTTGTGAATCCTGGGTTCTATACCAATCATGTTTTCTTCAGCTTTGATACGTCAGAAGATTTTGGTACGATTTATGTAGCCGCAATCTTAACGCGCACTTAAGAAAATATCAACAATGTTGACAAACTGAAATCATGGTGAAAAACGAAACGTAACGGAAATTCAACATGTTGCCGTCAGGAAATGTTCTCCGCATAGCGCCAGAGATCAAAGATAATGTCCCTCTCAGAGAGGCACTGAAAAAAAAATGTCATGGATACGGATCGACGATCGGAACATACCCTCACTTCTATTGGATAATGAAATTGATAGATTTATGTCAAGCTTCATGTTTTCTTGCGCTCACTTTAGTGAAACAAAGGGAAGCTATACACAGAGGAGAAATGGGAAAGGCTTCGTGCCAGATAACAGATGACAGGATAAATACCATCGTCAATATAGCACTTTCTTTTGTGTAAATACTGTCCAATACAGCGCATCTGATAAATCGCGGAGACTAAGTGTGAAGTGAATCATGATACCGCCACACCTCCAAAACGGAAGTGCGTATTTAATTTAAATCGAGCGAAAGAATATAATTTCATTATTTAAAAAAACTTACAAATTCGAGACATAAAATATAATCTGGGAATCAAGTTTACACCCCACCCCCTCCAGACCTGGATTCATATGTGCCCCATTTTTGCAAACTGAAATTCTGGTCACTTTGAGGCTACGCTCATCTTCCAGGAAGCAAACCACCCCCTCCAAATGATTCTTCTGGATCCGCTAGTGGTTGTGGCTTAGCTTTACATCTGTAACTATATGTTGGATGTTTTTCAGGACACGCACTACACTGTGGTGGTGCCTTTTGATTGGGGCAATCCTTCGTAGCATGTTGTAATGAACAATAGCCACACTTAATATCATTAGTACACTCGGATGTGGGATGTGCATTATACAGCTGACATCGCTCGCATCTTAACGGAAGAGGAGGAGGTGTGCGAGAAGGTTCTACTTTGTAACGTCTTCGATAAATGTAAGCTCCAGTGGACAAAAGCTGGTCTATCAACTGTGGTTGATCGGTGAGAACCCGTACAAGATATGTTGCACCGTTAGCGTTCTTTATCCGGATACTCGCTTTACAGGAAATCCTTCTTGATGTAATTCCTCATAGATTTCCTCATCGGTGGGATCCGGTTCAATTCCTCGTATAACCACGGATAGCATCGGCAATCGCCTAGGAGGAGGAGGAGTTTTACGTGAACTTGGAGTTAGTGCGGAGAGTTTAGCCTTTGGTCCAAAAATCTCAAAAGTGGCTTTGTTTCGCACATGCGATACAAAATTTGAGTTGGTAGACTTTAGTATAATGCCTCTGCGAGTTTTGACGATTTCGCGTATCTCAGGACGAGGCACATATTTAACCAACTGCTGAAAAACTGCTCGAACGGTGTTATACTTTTGGTCATAATCTGTCAGCAGGAAGTTATATATAGGTTCTGGTTGGTGATGTGAGTTTGAGTTATCGACGGAATTAGATGATGCCCAATCCATGGTATTGCTTATACTTGGATCAATAATAGATGTGACTCGCTGTTTCTTCGGATCTATGGATTGCTCACCATCCGAGAGAGACCGAGTGCGAATGCGCTGCCCTTTAGTAATGCAGTCAGCGTAAGTAGCAGGAACAGTGGTGATAAGTCCTGACCGTACCGTTCCGGTAACAATCCGGGGTTGAGTCTTCTGCCGACCGTTTGGCCCTATATTAGCTGGAGTTTGTTGACCGAGATGCGATGAGCCGGAAGCATTGCTAAGATCCATCATGATAGATAGAGAGCCTGGGGCCGAAGCCCAAATGAAGATGCAAACGAAAAGAAGGATGATAGATGAGATTCAAAAAGCAAGCGCCCTCCGAAAGTGAAAACTTTCGTCAATCCTCTAAGTGTCCTAATTGTGTTATGCTCGCAAGTACGTGTTGCAATACTTGGTCTTTGCTGACACCATAAGAAACACAAGAGAGGCTAGGCTTCTTGGTTAAATACGGTTAAAAGCGTTTTTTTTTTGCCAGCTAGCCGACGCTAGCTACTACCCGAAGAGGGTTACGCCCTCTGTAGGGGAAGAGATTTTTAAATAGATTGTGCTGTTCAGGAAGCCGTGGTTGGGATATGGGTTGATACATAAACTTTATTGTTCAATTGTGATGGTCATTATGGCCTTTAACCATAATCATGAGGTAAAAGAAATACATAAGCTTCAGTGAAGGAAAAGCATAACTGTAAAATGATATGAGATGTGAAGATGAAATGAAGTGCGAAACTCACTACAACACATAGGTTCTGTTAGTGGAACAAATGCAGGTTATCATTAATGATTTTTTTTAGTTCGCTAGCTACGGTGTAGCTAGCACCCATTGCAAGGGCTACACCCTCTATTTGGGAAAGAGATTTACCATTATCCTGACGAAAAAAAAAATTAATTTCTGTTGGGCAAAGAGACATTTATTAACTTTATTAAACTTCCATAAGTTTTATTTATTTATTGTTATACTTGAGGAGGTCCTTTTACTAACAAGCGGGTTTAATGTGCATGATATGAAGGTGAGATATGGGCCGGTACGTCTGATGTGCTGAGGATACTGATGATGTTATAGTCCGGATGATTTGGAGGTACGGTATATTTATATAATGCGAAAAGCAGTGAGAGAGGTGTAGACGTGTGGTGATGGCTGTGAGTGTAGGGAGCGTCACTGTAAACGGTTTCAAAAAATAAAGCGTGTTCGCTGTCATAGCGTTGAGTTTTATATTTAATACGAACAGCTTCAATATGATAAAGAAGGCGAGGAAATGTGATGCGGTCGTACAATTCACGGGTTGGACTTGGTAATTTAATGCGGTACGCTAGGCGGAGAGCATGTCATTCCATTATTAACAGCTTTTCGTAATGTTTTGCGCTTGCTGATATAAATGAGGTAAAACCATATGTAAGAACGGGACGGAGGAAGACCTTGTAGGTATTGATAAGCGTAGAAGAATGGAGACCCCACGTTGTACCTATGAGACATTTAAGTAAATTTAATCTATTTTTGGCTTTGCTTACAACGGTAGCGAGGTGTGGACGCCATGTAAGATGATGATCAAATGTTATACCCAAGTATTTCACTGTCTTTGAGTGCTGTATGGCAGCATCATTGACGGTAAGAGCAAGACGAGCTGGGTTTCGATGAACTCGTGATCGACGTTTTGGTGGAATAAAGACTATGGCCTGAGTTTTGGTAGCGTTTATTGTTAAGCGCCACGTCCGACACCAATCGCTAAAGCGACGGATAGCTTCATTCATCGCAGTGTTTATTTGAGAGATAGTTTTTGTTAACGCCAGGAAAGCCGTGTCATCGGCGTACTGAAAAGTATGAATGTTTTGCGGTAAGGACGGCATGTCAGCAACATAAAGCAGATACAGCAGTGGGGACAAGGCAGAGCCTTGCGGAACGCCGCTATGAAGAAAAACAGGATAAGAGACACTGTCATTAATGTAGATGTAAGCCAGGCGGTTTGAAAGAAAATTATAGATGAAGCGGATGTACGTGATAGGAAGACGGAAAGACAGAAGCTTGAATAAAAGTCCCAGGTGCCATACTTTATCAAATGCTTTTTCGAGATCGAATAAAACTAAGCAGGCAGGCTTGGAAGAATTGTAATGATTAGTGATCATGTTGGTGAGGCGAAGTAACTGATCGTTAATACTATATCCTGGTCGGAAACCAGCTTGATGTAAAGGTAGCAAATTTTTCGCCGTTAAGTGAGTGTGAAGTCTTTTGACAAGGATGCGTTCCAATATTTTGCTGAAAGTCGGAGTTAATTGTATGGGCCTGTAAGATGATACGGAATTTAGTGGTTTGTGTGGCTTAGCAAACATGAGTGTTTTGGAAGTCTTCCACTGAGGGGGAAAATAACCTGTGCGGAGAATAAACGTAAATATAGTTGCTAAAAGGTGTAGTAAGGCGAGAGGCGCTTCTTTGACATGACGATAAGTGATTGAGTCCAGACCAGGGGCAGTATTGCGTTTGCGAGCCGTGACGGAGTTGATATCTGTTACAGTGATAGGCGTGGCAAGAGGATGGTCGGGTAAAACATGAGACGGGCTGGGTTGAAGTTCTGGTGAATTTATGTTAAAGGTATGTGTGGGATGCCTGCGAGGAATGGCTGCTTCAGACGGAGTGAAGATAGATTGTAGATAGGTTGCGAAGGCGTCTGCTTTTTCTTTATCTGTGTGAAGAGGATTTTCATTCTCTAGAAGAGGATAGGTAGTGTGGGTCTTGCGACCAGTGAGCATGTTGAAACGGTTCCAGTATCTGGATGGGTGTGCATCGTCTGCCAAATTATTGCAAGCTTTTATCCATTGACGTAGTTTATATGCTTTAACATAATTGTGAACTGTGCGTTGAAATTGACGATGTAAGTGCAATGACTCTAGATTTCCTGTACGTTTGTAATTTTTGTAGAGCGCTCGTGAACGTCTGATAAGTGGTAAATAATGGGGTGGGAGCGTTGGGTGATAACTATGGGATGTACTAGTCGGTATAAAACGGCTGGTAGCGTCATGGAGTGCTGTAGTTATTCTATCCAAAGAATTATGAAGATCTTCCTCCGTTTCTGATAAAGTTGAGTTTGCAAAATGCTACTGAGGTAATTTCGATATCCTGGCCAGTCGGCTTTGTCGAAGCGCAACGTGGTACGAGTAACAGGAGGTAAGTGGGGTGCTGGACGGTGTGAAGAAGCGAGTGATAATTTAACGGGAACATGATCACTACCAAGCGGATCGAGTACTGTGAGAGTACACCGTGCAGAGATACTGGCTGAAGTAATGACAACGTCTGGAGTGGTATCCGAGATCGGTCGGGTAGAATGAGGCAGGGTATGGAATGTGCCGGATGTTTCGGTTGCAATGAAATCTAGAAATTCTTCCTTTTGGCGGACTGTTCGACTGTGAAAATTTATGTCTGCCATAATGATGTAGGTGCGGAACGTGTCTGAGATATACTGAAAAAAAATTAGAGGTATGGCATGATCAGGGCGGATGTAAATGGTAGCCAAAGTGACATATATATCTTTGTAGTATAGAGTGGTAATGATGTATTCCGGGATGTTTGGTATTGACAGTAAATGTTGGCGATAGGCGATTGATGGAGAAAACCCAAGGGCGACTCCGCCATTTGCACGGCACATGGGTATGGTTGTGTCATGTCTGAGCAGTGTGTATCGTGAAAATTTGCAGCTTTGTTTAGGCTTCAGATGAGTTTCGTTAAGGAGAAATGCATTGACTTGTTCTTCTAGTAGCAGTTGTTCGAACAGTGGTTTATGTGATTGAAGAGACCGGATATTCAGAAACAGAAATATTAAACCCATAATGATCGGTATACAGTAAGTGAGGTTTTTAAGAACTAGGTGGAACCGCAGTAGCATGGAAATAAGCATATGGACCTGAATATGTAGCATTTAATGTGACGTTAAGAGTTGCCTGAGCTGCAAGTTGGATTTCTTGGAGTACATATTGTCTTTGAAATGGATGAATGTTTTGCAGAGCTACGGTGAAAAATGCAAGAAGTTGTTCGATCGTGATAGGTTGATATACTGAAGTGATAGGCGGAGATTCAGATTTAGTTTCGGGCGTTCTGATAGGCACCACAAGTTCAGGTTTAGTCTCGTCCACTGGTGGCCTGGCTTTGCATTTGTAACTGAACGTTGGGTGTTGTTCAGGGCATGTGGTACATTTAGGCGGTTGGTGGGTATTTGGACAGACCTTAGTGAAGTGAGACCCGGAGCAAAAGCCACACGTTGGTTGATTTGGACATTTTGATGTTGGATGCGAATTATATTTTTGACACTTTTCGCATCGGAGCGGGAGAGGTTGTGGAGTGCGAGATGCCTCGACCCGGTGTCGACGTTTGAAGATAAATGCTCCTGAAGTTAGAAGTTCATCGATAGTTTCTTGGTGCGAAGTAAGAACACGCATCATATATGTCGGGCCCATATTGTTCTTAATGCGGATGCATTTCGTAATGACATGGCCTTCCTGTTTGAGCTCTTCGGTAACCTCTTCGTCTGTGATCGACGGGTCCACACCACGTATAACTACAGACAAGGTAGGCGATTTCCGTGGTGGTGGTGGTTGTTTGGCTCTTTTGTCGGTTAATTTTGTCATAGTGGCTGTTTTACCAAAGACTTCATAGCTGCAGCGGTTCAGAATTTTATAGGCCAGTTTCTCATCTGTGGATTTGATGATGATGCCATTGCGAGTAGGTATTAGTTCAGAAATTGACGTACGAGGTACGTACTTACAGAATTGCTGGAGCAGAATCTTGAGATTGGCGAATTTAGGATCAAACTGTTGAAGGAGAAAGCTGTATACCGGTGGACGTTGCGGTGGTTGTAATGGGGGAAATTGCCGGTCGTCTCCTAGATCTATCTGAAGTTCAGATTCAGAATCGCTAATGGTGTGTGCTTTCTTTGATGGCTGGGACAGAGTTTGTCGTGAAACAGCTGGCGAACGTGAGCGAGATCGGGATCCAGATGGAGATCGACTAGTGCCTTGAGCACGTTTGTGGCTTTCCCTGCGTTGTCTGTCAAGAGCAGCAGCGTCAGCTGGACCTGGGATGATCTGTGGTAATCCGCAATGCTGATACGAGGGTTGTGTAGGAGAAGCCATGGTACTGTGTTAGGAAAACACAAAAGGAATTCGTTAGCCGATAGATATGCCAATGTCGTCAACTGTGTTCAGGTATCTCAGCCTCCGAAGAGGAGAGTATCAAATAAATCGAGAAGCCAGAAACAATAGCAAGGGTCGTCAACTATTAGGATCAATTTAGTTTGTTTGCCTCCGTGGAGGCTTATAATCAATTCGACGGTTGTTTCCTTGGACCTCGAGGAGGCAAGTAATCCAACCGTATACAGAAGATCGCGATTAAAATTCAAACAATGGGGGTGGAAACACCAAATGACTCGTTTATTTTTCTCCGCCAGCTACGGATACCCTATTTTTTTTACCTGGTTAGAGATTCCAGGTGGCCAGTTCGTTAAAAGCGTTTTTTTTTTTTTTTGCCTGCTAGCAATTGCTAGCAACTACCCGAAGAGGGTTATGCCCTCTGTAGGGGAAGAGAGGTAGATGTACTATTGCAATATATTAGAAAACAATAGATGGGCTATGGGTTGTTAAAGAAGCATTTTTATTAACAAGCAATTCAGGTCATTATGGTTTTAATAACCATAATCATTAGGTTGGTTTAAGGTTTACATGTGAAAGAGCATCTGAATGGATGAGAGCAGATGGAAAGCAGATGGATGAGAGCAGATGAGAATGAGGTGCATTTCACATCACAACACATAGGTTTTGTTAGTATGACAAATGCATGTTATCTTCTCGCCTAGGGGCGACGCTAGGCATTAATGAAGACAAGGGTGCCCTGTTAGAACGGTATGTATTACTGTGCATATGATGGCCAGATATGAGGGAGATGAGCGTCTGAAGAATATGGTTCGTAGTAACGACTGTCTGGGTGGTCAGGGGGAATAGTGTAGCGGTAGAGAGTAAGCAGTAATGAAAGCGGAGGAATGAAAGCAGTAGAGGGGGAGAGATTACGGGCGTGTTCTTCAAATGTTTGCTGTAAAAGTGGATGGTTGGACTGCAGACGCCGGGTAATATATTTTGTGCGAAGTGTTTCCAGATGATAGAGGATATGTGGAAATGTGAGGCGATCATAGAGGTCCCGAGTTGGACTGGGCAACTTAATTCGAAAAGCAATGCGCAAGGCATGTCTTTCAAGAATCCGTAGTTTCTCATAGTATGATGGTGGTGCAGATAACCAGGCGGTAAAACCGTAAACAAGTATAGGTCGCAGAAAAACTTTATAGGTGTTCAGGATAGTAGTCGCAGAGAGTCCCCAGGTTGTTCCAGTAAGACTTTTCAGCAAATTGAGACGACCATATGCCTTTTTTGCGATAGCTTGCAAATGGGCCGACCATGTAAGGCGGTGATCGAAAGTAAGACCAAGATATTTGACAGTACGAGAAGGCTTGAGAGGTACATTTTGAACAGTAAGATTCAAGAGACTAGGATTACGGTGTATACGAGAGCGGTATTTCGGTGATAGGAATACAATAGCTTGCGTTTTTGTCGGATTTATTTTCAAGCGCCAGTGAGAGCACCAATCGACAAAGGTATTGATAGCATCTTGTAAGGCCAAATTAAGTTGGTGGATAGTTTTACCAGTGGCAAGCAGTGCAGTATCGTCTGCATACTGAAAGAATTGTACTGTAGCTGGAACAGCAGGAAAGTCGGCAACATATAGAATGTACAGTAAGGGTGACAAAGCCGATCCTTGTGGAACCCCAGAATGAAGAAAAATTGGAAAGGAGCAACTGAAATTAAGATAGACGTAGGCCAGGCGACAAGTGAGAAAATTATAAATGAAGCGGAGATAGGCAATAGGCAATCTGAGCTGCTTCAGTTTATAAATAAGAGCTGGATGCCAGACCTTATCGAATGCCTTTTCCAAGTCAAACAGGACCAAGCAAGATGGATGTCCTGTGTTAAAATGTTTGTAGATGGAATTAGTAAGGCGAAGTAGTTGGTCGTTGATGCTGAAAGAGGGTCTAAAACCAGCTTGTTCAAGAGGAAGGCTGTTGTGTAGTGCCAGATAGCAGTGAAGACGTTTGACAATGATACGCTCCAGAATTTTGCAAAATGTTGATGTTAATTGAATGGGACGATAAGAGCTGACAGTGTGAGCAGGTTTGCCTGGTTTGAGAAACATGAGAGTTTTGGATGTTTTCCAGTCGACAGGGACATAGCCAGTACGTAGAATAAATGTATATATAAGAGAAAGCAAATATAAAACAATATAGGGGCTTTCTCGAACGTGCCTGTATGTAATAGAGTCTATACCAGGAGCTGTGTTACGTCTATGAGCAACAACAGAAGTAATGTCAGATATCAAGATTGGCTCAGTAAGAGGATTGTTCTCGGGAAGAGTATGTTGAATATTTGGTTGTAAATGTGGAGAGTCCAGATTGAGCCTGTCGACGGGATGAGGACGATGAGGTAAATCAGGCGTCAGTGGTGTAAATATTTCCTGAAGGTACTGTGCAAACGCATTAGCCTTGTCAGTATCGGTATGAAGAGGCGTATTATTGTCAATAAGAGGGTAAGTTGTTCGAGTATTTTGCCCAGTGAGTTGCCGAAAGCGCTTCCAATACTGCGTTGGATGAGAAAGAGAACCGAGATGGTTGCAAGTTTTGATCCAGCTCCGTAGTTTGTAAGCTCTGAGATAGTTGTGAACGGTGCGTTGAAGTTGTCGGTGGTGATGCAGGGAGTCTAGGTTGCCAGTAGCGACGAAATCCCTATAAAACTGACGAGAACGTTTTATCAACGGCAGGTATTGTGGAGGCAAAGATGGTCGAAAGGCAGAAGTAGTAGATGTAGGAATGTACTTGGCAGTAGCATTTCGCATGACAGTAGTCAGAGATTCGAGACAATGATAGAGGTCTGATTCGGTACTTGGTGGCGATAGCTCAGAAAGATTTTCTGTGAGATGCGATCTGTATGCAGTCCAATTTGCCTTATCATAACGATAGGTAGTTCGTGGAGGTATATCCTGAGAAGAGGTAGCCGAACGAGTTGTAATAAGGAGTTTTATAGGAGCATGATCGCTGCCAATGAGATCAAGTACCTCAACAGAGCTACGATGAGATATGTTGCTCGACACAATAACTATATCCGGGGTAGTCTGGCTAGAAGGCCTGGTAGGTTTCGGCAGTGGTAGTGTCACACCGGTAGTATGGCTAGTGATATAATTGAGAAACTGGTCTCGCTGAGTCGCCGGACGGCTGTGTAAATTCACGTCTGCCATGATTATATAGGTGCGAAAATTATTAGAGATGTATTGGAAGAAACTGAATGGAATATCATGACCAGGACGGATATACAAAGTGGCAACTGTTACATAGAGTTCTTTATAGTATAAAGATGTGATAAGATGTTCAGGAATATTTTGTAAGACGGGTGAATGACTGCGAAATGGGATGGAAGGAGAAAACCCAATCGCTACTCCCCCGTTGGCTCGCCTGGCTGCTATGGTGCTATCCTGCCGTAACAATTGAAATCGAGGTATGCGACATGTCATGTTGTGTGAGAGATGAGTCTCATTAAGCAGAAAGGCATGGATCTTTTCTTCAAGCAAAAGCGCTTCAAAGAGCGGCTTGTGCTGTGACAGAGAACGTATGTTTAAAAACAAGAAGGAGAGCGCCATAGTGTAATGAAGAGAGACATGGTGGCTTTTAAACCTCTGTTTCCAGTACATTTGAATGATAGTAAACATTATTGCCAGAATATGTGGGAGAGATGGTAACGTTGAAAATTGCCTTCGCTGCGTACTGAATTTGTTGAGCGATATGGTTACGTAAGAACGGGTGGATGTTCTGTAAAGACAGAGTAAGAAATGTTAAAAGCTGATGGACAGTAACAGGCTGTTGAAGAGCGGGATTTGTAGGTGGTTGGATTTGTTCAGGTATGCGAAGTGGCACTACTGTCTCTGGTTTTGATGGCTCAGGAGCTGGTTTGGATCGGCATTTGTAACTATATGTTGGGTGTGAATTTTCTTGACATGTGGAGCACGTCGGAGGTGATTTCAAATTTGTACAACTACGTGTAGGATGTGGGCCCGAACAGTAACCACACTTAAATGGGTTTCTACACTGAGATGTAGAATGTTGTCCATAGACCTGACAGCGCTCACAGCGAAGAGGTAATGGAGAAGAAGTCCTGGATGGTTCTACACGATGGCGCTGTTTGTAGATATATGCACCACGAGTTAGCAGGTCATCAATGGTCTGCTGTGAACTGGTAAGTACGCGCACCATGTATGTCGGACCATGGTCGCCTTTGATCCGGATGCATTTGATGATAAGGTAGCCCTCTAACTTGAGTTCTTCGAGGATCTCATCGTCGGTATAACTCGGATCTACCCCACGAATAACAACAGAAAGAGTAGGTGATTTCTTCGGCGGAGGTGGCTGTTTGGTACGTTGGTCACTGAGCTTGGTCATTGTAGATTTCTTTCCGAAAATCTCGAAACTGAACTTGTTCCGGATTGTACGGAGAAAATCTGGATCAGGTGTTTTGATAATCATTCCGTTCCTGGTCTTGATGATTTGAGTGATATTGACACGAGGTAGGTATTTAGTAATCTGAACGAAAAGAAGTTTCGTGTTAGTGAATTTCGGGTCAAAATTCTGAAGTAAATAAGAATAGATAGCAGGGCGTCCCGGTGGAGGTAGATTAGGAAACTGGTTATCGTCTCGAATGTCAATATTCATGGAAGATTCAGAGCTGGCGTCACTGATCTTATGCTGTCGTTTAGCAGGCGGCAGTTTTGTTGATGCTACTGGTGAACGGGAGCGAGCTGAAGAGCCCTGGCTGGCAGAAATCCGTTCCAATGAATGACATCTTCGTCTGACTGATGTCCCGGAAGAACAAGACGGTTGCGGTATAACTGGTGGTAAACCAGAGTGTTGGCCACTCACAGGTTGAGATGCCATAAGGCACGTTTGGGTTGATGGTAATCTCCGTACTGTAGTAAGGTATAGTGGAAATGATGATGATGAAGAAGAAATGAAGTATGATGAAGCTAAGCTTCCAAAAATCGTGTACACTGGTGTGTACGGTAAGGCAGTATCCACTTGGGTGAAACCCTTAGTCTCTCCCACTCTCTCGCCCGTAACTAAGACTTGCCGTGCTTGCGTCCACAAGCACGTAATAATCCTAGCCTAGACTTGGCAATGCAAGCAGTGCCTCCAGTGAGAAAGCTGGAAACCAGCAAATTATGGTTAAAAGCGCCCGAGCTCAAACGTATAATTATGGCTTTCAAATTTTTCATTTACGGTTATGTATGATTTCACGTTTAACAGAGACAAACAGTTTAAGTACGAGTACTTTAAATAAATAAGTTAACTAGATCTTTTTCATAAAGTTTATGATATAAAATTGTTGTTCAAAGCCTTTGTATTTTAATAAGCCTTCTCCAAAATCAATGCACATGAATTGTGCTTCCATCTTCCGAGTTCTTTTAAACTATATGTTGTGGAAATATATATGTTTGTGGCCAATCCTTTCGACAATGAGATCTCGGAAACTACAGGCTCTAGAAAGATGACGTTTTCACTGATCGATTGGAAATTTTGGGTAGATTGTCCAGTTCTAATTGAATATTTTAAAAACATGACCGTTATTTCTTTATTACATTTTTTAGGGTACGTATGGAAGCGTTGAAATAAAAAAAACTAAAGCACCATATCCAACGCGTTATATATTCCAACACCACGCTGTTGTATATAGGGGTTGCATATTTCGCAGGTGTTTTTTTTTCATGGCCAAATAATAACGAAAAAGGAACGATAACCACTTTTCCAGTTTAACCAGTAAGATGAATCTTTATTTTTGGAGTGATTTGCCCACTGAACACCATATATAACTGCGATTATAATTAATTGCATATGTAATGTATTTGCTTATTACATACTGCGTGCAAGAAGAAAGAAAACACTGGTCATGCATGAATTAGAAACTCCAACCGGAAGTAGGCTCAAATCTTGCAAACGGTGCGAAATATTGAGGTCCCCTTTATGATACGCCTTGCCGATTTTTTCTTTTAAATCAAGACTTTTTTTTACTTGTGTTTGTAAAGGGACATGAACAGATGTGAGGAATAAGAAAGATATTTATGCTCATATGCGAATGATGCGCTGTGTAGAGAGCGCAGGTTCAGTTAGAATATATATATATACAAGTGATAAAATGGCTATAGTGTAGTGAAAAAGTATAGTGTCATATTATTAGTGAAAATAATTATATATTCAGTGTTGTGTGTTTTGACTGTTTTTTCCTACATTATTTATTTCAATAGTGTTTTAATAAATAAGCATAGTGGCATTTTATTGAATGTGTTTTTGTTGCATGTATGAGTAATGTTTGTGTGCGTTGTGGTCTGAGTGACCATCTGAAAATGAAATGAAATCTTTAGTTTCACGTCCCACGTTTATGCCGGTGAGGCTAAAGGAGACGGTGATAATGAGAGATGAGTGAAATGGTGGAATGAAGAAAGTGGGAGGAAACGGGAGAACCTCGAGAAAACCCACGAGCACAGTGTTTGTCCACCACAAAGTCCACACGGCGCGAGCTGGGATCGAACCAGGGACCCCGAGCACCGGAGGTGAACGCTCTACCACTGAGCCCCCGCCCCCCCCCCCCCCGAGTGACCATCTAATCGTCCGTGAGGTTTTCGAGACGAGACCTTCGAACCTCTCGGTACCTAATGCTCATCTCGTTATTGAGACCGGAGGGCAATTTGGGGAAAATTCTGTAATCCTGTTTTGGAAATGTCCTTCAATGTCTTAACCAGGTAAGCGCAGGTCTCCTGAAAATACTCATTGGTTGGACAACGGAGGACAGACCATGGAAAGCGGTTATACATTTTCTGTCAATTTTCATACCTTTAAACCGAAAGTACTAACAGAGAGTATAGCTCATCTTGTCAGCTAATATTGTAAGAAGTGGATTATGTAATACTATTAACATAGCAAATAAATTGTATTTCATAACTGCTACATATCATTTGTTTGCATATTTACAATCACTCCTCGCTTTGATATTTATAGTAATCTGTCCGGCACTGGGAACAGTTTTTTGACCAACGCCATTTTGAGCATTTTATAAAATCGAAAAATTTAATGTTGAAATCTCATAACAAAAATATTATGCTGTGATTATTGTCAGCATAACATGTGTGTGTTTTCTTGTATCGATTTGTTGATTGGTTTTTAAGCAAATAGAAAAAAGCTTAGGTGTCCGGTACTGGGCAAGCTCTCCTATATTAGAGAGAACAATGAAGCACGACAAATACCTACAAGTTCTTCAAGAAAAACTGCTTCCTCAGACTGCAATCTGGTATGATGACGTACACTTCATCTTTATGCATGAAGAAGCCCCATGCCACAGGAGTAAAACTGTGACAAAATTCTTCGAGAACAACGAAATTAGTGTTCTTCCGTGGACTGGCAATAGTCCTGATATGAACCCGATTGGAAAGTTCTGGAGCTTCATGAAGGAAAAGCTAAGAAGAAGCATATTACAAACAAACATTAATTGATCGAGGAGATCAACAATTTGTGGTATGATGATGCTGAGTTGAAGTCAAAATGTGCTAAACTCGTATGTAGCATGCCACAAAGGATAAAAGACAATAAAGAATAACGGATTTCATACGAAATAATAATCTTTGTGTGAGAGATCATTTTCTTGTAAGTATTCCATCTCATTTTTTGTTTCCAATTTAGATACACACACAGATATGTATTGTATTATATTTAAATATCACGTACGCATTTGTTTAATTGATATTCAAAAGCAACAGTTACAGAACAGTAATTTGGATTAACAAGGGAATAGAGGGAGATTATATATCGAAGTGGAAGATTGTTTATACACCAATTGAAAGCAGTAATGACACCTATTACGAAACTGTAATAAAAATTTTCCGAATGCATATACTGTGCGAGTTATATTAATATACAGGGTGTCTAGAAAATCCGTTGCAAGCCCCTAGAAATCGCAAACGATACGACAGATGCCAAAACAGGAAAACACGTTTTTGATCATTTTAAAAGTACAATGTATCAAAGCAAAAATTGTTGTCCCAGACCTACCCGCAGGGTCCCAGGCGTGGTCCAACTCAAAATTTGCAAATGGTGACGAGATCAAGTAGCGTATCATTGGGAAGCTGTTGGGAAATGAACGAAGGCGAAACAAGTCTCTACTCTCTAAAACTACCATGTACAAAGTGGTGGCCGGTCAAAATTTAAGCAAAAACGTGATCGTAAAGTTTATGGCCACTCTCATAAACCTGCAATGGTGCGACAGATGTCAAAACAGGAAAACACATGAGTCATCATTTTGAAAGTAGAATGATTGAAAGTAAAAATATTTGTCCCAGGGTCCTCCACAGGGTCCCAGACGGAGACTCCCAGCTGAAAACTTTCAAATTTCAAGGGGGTCAAGTAGTATATTGTTTGAAAACTGTTGTTAAATGAAAGTAGATGGAAGAAGTCTGGACGTTCTACGATAACTCTGTGCAAATGTCTTGCGTTTTAGTTCTTTTTTCCTGTAGTCGAGTGTTCGTTTCTTTTCACTTTAATTCGTGTACGCAACGTAAAGAAAGGAAATGCGCCTACTATGAGATTCTGCTCTTCGAGGCCCATTAATATGTAAAGAAAGAAAGAACGAAAGAAAGAAAAAGAAAAGAAACGACAAGAACAAAAAACGAAAAGGGACGGAGATTATTATATTGAAGTAGAAGATGGCTTATACACTAATCGAAAGCACTAACTATGCTCATTAAGAAACTATAATATTATTATTGGTCCGAATGCATGTATGGTGCGAGTCATATGCATGTTTATTTGTAAATTTTCCCATTTTCACCGAATATTGTACCACATAGCATCGGAAATGGTTTGAAGAAAGTCTGAAACTGATTTTCTAGACATTTTTGTTTGTCAAAAGTGCTAAATCGTAATTCATTTTACATGCACAGTGAATAACTACTTCCATACACATGTAGTTGTTTCATTTAACAACAGCTTTCAAACAATATTCTATTTAACCCCCTTTGAAAATTGAAAATTTTGAGTAGGATCCCGTCTGGGACCCTGTGGAGGACCCTGGGACAAATATTTTTACTTTCAATTACACTATTTTCGAAATGATGATTTACGTGTTTTTCTGTTTTGACATCTGTCGCACCATTTCAGATTTATGAAGGTGGCCATAGACGTTACAATGGTGGCTTTGCTGACATTTTGACTGGCCACCAATTTGCACATGGTAGTTTTAGAGAGTAGAGACTTGTTTCGTCTTCGTTCATTTCCCAACAGCTTTCCAATGATACGCTACTTGATCTCGTCACCATTTGCAAATTTCGAGTTGGACCACGCCTGGGACCCTGAGGGTGGGCCTGGGACAACAATTTTTGCTTTGATACATTGTACTTTTAAAATGATCAAACACGTGTTTTCCTGTTTTTACATCTGTCGTACCGTTTGCGATTTTTAGGGGCTTGCAATGGATTTTCTAGACACCCTGTATATTAATATAACTCGCACAGTATATGCATCCGAAAAATTTTTATTACAGTTTCGTAATAGGTGTCATTAGTGCTTTCGATTGGTGTATAAACCATCTTCCACTTCGATATATAATCTCTCTCTCTTTCCTTGTAAGTTCAAAAGCGTTTTCTTATGTAATATTGTAAGAACTGTAAAATATTCAGAAACTGAATGTTGGGTCTAATCATTTGAGTCTGTAGTAAGGATAGACTATATTTCACATTTTGATCTTTGCTGAAAATATCTTGATCAGTATTTCAGAATTATAATAAATAAATATTTATGCAACGCTCAAAATAAGACTCCTATATGCTACGTCATGAAGGTGAATATTTAAAAATAATCAAATAACATCACAGTTAGTTTTCACTCTTAAAATCAATTGTCTAATAATAACATGCTGAAAGTATTTCTGATTTATTAAATGTATAATAAATAGGAGTACCCAGAACTTTTCATGTGGGTGTGTGAGAAAGTAATTAAAGCCAATCTACCCTTTTATTATAACATTTTTAGGAATAAGTTTTATTGGGTTATCTGTATTTAAAAGAAAGAAAATGTGACAATTGAAGGGAAAAATAATCAAATAGGGTGAGCACTGGTAAATCAAACATATACTCATATAATGCTGTCCATAGGATTTTGTCCGCCTTGTCAGAATTGTTCTTGGATTTTTTATCGCTTGGGTTTTGTCCCCGCTCTCGTTACTAGAGCCATTACATGCACCTTACATGACTTCCGATGTGCATAAAAACACGCTAGGAGTCAAGCATTTCGGTGCTACATTTCCCTTTAAAAATCCTTCCAGTATATATTTTCCTATCTCCAAAGATTAGGCAGAACGGGAAGTCCCGTTCTGCCTAAAGATAAGATCATTTTCTACAAAGTGCTGGAGGGCCTTTAGGCAGAACGGGAATGAATCATGAACTCCAAACTAAAATTTCTAATATGGAAATGTGTTTATATAAAACAGTCCATTTTTTCTACATTAATAAATTCCAGAACACTTGAAATTTTAATTTTTTTTAAGGATGTGCCAAATATATACGGAATTCCTAATTTGAGGAAAAAACTTGCTAAATTCTCGATGGGGATCAAATTTGAGACCCTATGTGCAAGTCACACGCGCTAGCAACTACACAAGCTAAGTGTACGTTATCATACCAGATTGCAGTCTGAGGAAGCAGTTTTCCTTGAAGAACTTGTAAGTATTAGTCGTGCTTCATTGTTCTCTCTAATATAGGGGAGCTTGCCCAGTACCGGACACCTAAGCTTTTTTCTATTTGCTTAAAAACCAATCAACAAATCGATACAAGAAAACACACACATGTTATGCTGACAATAATCACAGCATAATATTTTTGTTATGAGATTTCAACATTAAATTTTTCGATTTTCTAAAATGCTCAAAATGGCGTTGGTCAAAAAAACTGTTCCCAGTGCCGGACAGATTACTATAAATATCAAAGCGAGGAGTGATTGTAAATATGCAAACAAATGATATGTAGCAGTTATGAAATACAATTTATTTGCTATGTTAATAGTATTACATAATCCACTTCTTACAATATTAGCTGACAAGATGAGCTATACTCTCTATTAGTACTTTCGGTTTAAAAGTATGAAAATTGATGAGTATTTTCAGCCAATGAGTATTTTCAGGAGACCCGGACTTACCTGGTTAAGACATTGAAGGACATCTCCAAAACAGGATTACAGAATTTTCCCCAAATTGCCCGCCGGTCTCAATAACGAGATGAGCATTAGGTACCGACAGGAGTGCCCATCCCCCCCAAAGCTGATGGCGCACTCCCTCCAAAACTAATAATCTCTTCCCTCCTCAAAACTCAAGTCCTCTAAAAACAATTGCCCAGTGTAGCAGTAGATTTTTATAGTACTAGTAGTTGTTATTTTTGTTGTTTTTATTTCCTGTAGTAGTATTATAGAATGCTTGTAGTAGTAGTAGGGGAAGTAGTAATTATAAAAATGGCATTACTTTTATTAGTAGTCTTGGTAGTGTACAATACTAAATATGTTCTATAAGGATATTGAAGGGTATAAAAACTTCTACACACTGTGTATGGCACAGGTATTCTTTTTTTACAATTAGTAGTATTATTTTTTTCTTTACAAAATATTGATATAATTCCCTTGTACATGAAAAGTAAGACGCAAGTTACAAGTTATTGAGTTTGATACCAAAAGAAAATGTTATCCTCGAAATTAGCCTACAAAAAGAAGTGATATCCAACAAAAAACATTCCTTAAAAAGAATTGAAATCACAAAAATAGGCGCCAAGTTCTGATGGACAACAGTTACAAACACTCACTGGCTCACTTCAAATTTAGATTTGAAATTTGGCTGTTGTCTGTATGGTTACCACTAGCTCACAATTATGTCAAACTACTTTATAATTTTCAACAGACAACATAGGCAAGTTTCAAATCTAAATTTGAAAGTGATTCCTTGAGTGTTCGTAACTGTTGTTCACCAGAACTTGGCGCCATCCTTTCATATAGCAACTTGCGCGGTACTTCATTCATAGAGTTTCTAAGCAGAGGGTAGGGGGATTCATTCTTGCGATTAAAAAAAAATCGCATTGTGTTCCAATGTTATTCTGACGACAGCAAAATTACTTATTCGGCATTAGAGTAAAATTCTTCCCCAATTTTTTTATTACCCCCAATTTTTTTCTCGATGGCACAACTTGCGCCATTCATCCCTCCCGTGGGCGGCCCTTCTCTCTTAAAACGAACCAACCTTTCCTTTCATACGGCTACTTGCGCGGTACTTCATTCATCGAGTATCGAAGCAGGGGGTACGGGGGTTCACCTCGGAAAATTTTTGAAAATTAGCTTCTCAAAATCGTGTTTTAATGCTATTCGGACAGTAAAATTGCTAGTTCAAAAGTAGAGTAAAATCCCCCCCAAAATTTTTCTCAATGGCGCAGCTTGCGCCATACATTCCCCCTGTGGGCGGCCCTGGGTACCGAGAGGTTCGAATGTCTCGTCTCGAGAACGTCACGGACGATTAGACGGTCACTCATACCACAACGCACACAAACATTACTCATACATGCAACAAAAACACATTCAATAAAATGCCACTATGCTTATTTATTAAAACACTATTAAAAATAAATAATGTAAAATAGAAAAAAAAAAAAACAGTCACAACACTCAACACACACACTACACTTTTTCACTACACTATAGCCCTTTTAGAACTTGTATATATATATATATATATATATATATATATATATATATATATATATATATATATATATATATATATATATATATGCATGTATGGAAGATTATAATTAGGATTTCACTATAGATACTTTTCTCATACCGTTAATGCACATGGAGAATTAGGACTGTGGGGGCGACAACGGGATAATCCCACGAAGTAACTTGTGGTTGCTGCACAAATCCAAGAAAATTGACGTTAGCCTCTAGCAAAACAATGTAGACAATTGACAAAATGGAATGAAAATGTTGGAAGGCGCGTTTACCACTGATACACACTAGGTTTGCGAACCCGGGACTTCACAGATTGGGGCTAGACGTAAGATACGTCCTTCACTGGCTAATTAGCTTGTGCCCCATAACATAATGTTATGCCCGATGCCACAGACGTGGTGTCTTCTTGGCGATACAGAGTAACACTCCTCGTACTCAGAGGTTCGAGATACGAGTTGCACTGACCGACTGGTCAATGTTGGCAGTTCATTACAAAATGCACTCAGGTTAAATCACCTGCATGTATATACAAATAGAATATAAAAAAGAATTGACGTTAATTTTTAGTCCATTAGCCACGACGCACAAGACATTGCGATGCCTTGGATGTGGCAACATTTAGATAACGAACTAGCAAAGCGATCTGGTTGTCGTTGTTCTGGCGTTCGAACATCTGGTCAGCTAGTATTTCCATAAATGATTGGAGAATACGCTTGATTAAGTTCCAAATAACTATAGGACATCGTTTTTGCATATTAATGTGTAAGAAAGAAACACTGAGAACATTTGTCGCTCACTAAAACATTCTCACCAACGGTTTATATATATATATATATATATATATATATATATATATATATATATATATATATATATATATATATATATATGAGTAAACGATAAAAGACTCCTTTGTCATGTTGCGTGTGAAGAAAACCAGTTCCCATCGAAGAAAAAAGTTATTTGCCTCAGAGAATAAAGTATAAATCGAAAAATAATAACTGTTTTTACGAAATATATAGAGCGTCCACAATAATACTTCTATAACCTGGTGACGGTTATAAATTAAAAAAGCAAAATAAAATAGTACTTCACCGCAACAATGTTTCTGCCCTTACTAACTTGTACACAAAAGTGACTACTGTTACAGCCGTTGGTACAAGCAACATATTTATAAACTTCTACAATAATAATAAAACTAAGACTATAGTAACAATAATGTGTAGGAAATTAAAGCCAAAATATTTTTTTAAATTAAGTGCTTCATCTCAGTAAGCTTACTGCCTACAATTTTCACAAATGAAGTAATCAATATTTTCACTGTCGGTACACCCAACATGTGACCATCCTCGGCAACTGCAGCACTGTACTCAATCCTCATCGAAACCTCTACAAATAAGACACTCCGTGAGAGTATTTTCCTCTGCTTTGTACAGCAGCCCTCCGAACACTACAGTTTCCCTCTAACACACTATCCACAGCTTTCTTCATACTTTCTTCATCCCGTTTTTTCCCTTTCTTGTATGTAGCCATCATTGTACCAAGTTCCTAGAAATAAAGTCCACCCCAAATATCTTCTCAACTAAGACTAAATGGGTAATTTCTCCTGTCCGGTACTGGGAACATTCGGAGTGTCCGGTATTGGGACCATACGATCTATTAGAAAAAAATATTACCAACTAAAGACCATGGAAATTTTAGTTAATGTTTCCGTACTGTACGCTTCTTTAATTATTAAGGAATATTATGAGAGATAAATTTAGTTCACTTACCCGAGGAGGGTATAAATCTTCTGTAGAAGTTATATGTGTAATGCAAAATATCAGCGAGAATCAATTTTCAGCGATTTAGTTAAGACTGGCGCGCACGACAGACAAGTGGTACCAAACACTTACCCCTGCTCATAAATGCTACAGACGCATGTAGAACAACTACTACTCTCTAACGCCAGAATGCTAGAACTAGTACTGTCCGGCACTGGGAAGAGTCCGGTACTGGATCAAGCTCCCCTATGCAGTTTCTCAGGCCCAAAGACAAACATCACACACCAGACCGTGACTTAAGTAGGATGCTTCACTGTTTGTTGGAGGCACTTCAACTTGAATTCCTCCAGAGATCGACGTCGCACATAGTTTGAACATTCATCAGACACGAAGACACATGATTCTTCACTGAAACTCCTATTCTCAAATCATCAGCAGTCCAATGTTCTAGGCCTCATGCTCATTCGAGGCAATTCTTTGCAATGATTGGAGTAATTTTTGTTTTCTTTCTTGGCCTGAGTGCTTTTATTTCCTCAACACAAAGAATCCTTCGAACATTTTCAGGCGAAATGTCTACACCATACTCAGGCATTTTTATGCTTAAGTTTCTAGAAGCTGCGTTTCTGTTTCCCAGAGCCAATCTTCTAATTTTTTTGATACCTGTTATCGATAGCTTTGGATCTAGCCCACACTTCCAAGGCCTATTTTGCTGATACATTTGCTTCTTGCTCATCGCAACGGAGATTTTACTCACTAATTTTTGCCCTACCCCAACTCTAATAGTAGTTTGTCGTTGTGTATATCTTCCTTCCGCTAAAAGTGTTTTGACCAGTGGCGGAGGGTCGTAAGAGGCCTTGAGGCCCGGCCTACCCATTTACTTTCAGAAATTATAATTTATCATTTATCTTGCACATAATGTATGATAGTTTTCTAAGTTGAAAAAGAAATATTGTTTGATAAAGTTGATGATTGATGATTTTAGTTTAGCGTCCCTTTCAGCAGCGAGGCTATATGAGACGTGGACCTACTGATTAACGTGGAATCCGAACCACATGAGCTCCCGCCGGGAATCGAACCCGGGTCTTCCACGCCAAAGGCGCGTACGCTAACCGCTTAGCCACGAGGGAGCTCTTGTTTGATAAAGAAATCGTGGTTGCCACCACTGCTGAGAGGCTCACTGAACAGTGTCTCAGGCGGCAGTAGAACTATAGCCAAGCTACTATGAAAATCTCGCGAGATAACGTGTTGGTTATTACCTGCGAAAGAGACCGGCCTCAGCGCTTATCGACTTTCGTTTTTACATAAAGCGTTTCTCTCGAGACCTTCCTGTTTGACATTTCGATTCCATATGTCAAACAAATAAAGAGCAAGTGAACGTAGGGCCTGATTCCGTACCAACTTTGCTTAATTTTGCGGACTCTAACTAAACGCAAACCTGGGACAAGCAATTCTAAAGGTGCTACGCCTATTATCGCAAACCAATGCCCCTTTATTCCGTTATGTTGTTCCTATTAAAGAATCTTCTGTGTCAGTAGTCTTTTGAAAATTAATGAAAAAAAATTAATAAAAAAAATTAAGGAACGAAGACCTTTATTTCCTGTGTTGAAAATAGAGCAGAGTGCAAGAGAATTCTGCATGCATTGGTACAAAAAAATATTTGGGGTCGTTGACATATAAAGAGCAGCGTATGAAAAAATTTAAGTATGATTCTGCTTTTAAAGGAGAATTAAGTGACACACAAAATAACTTGATTGAATGCTTGTCATGTGTTTTGAACAATATAATTAAAGACGAAATTTTACAAGCAGAGTTTGTTTCAGTACAGGTAGACTAAACAACATGGGCCTTATGTAGAGTCGTTCTGACGCGTAATTAGTGCCATACTAAAGAGTTCGACTAACATGAATTCTGCAGACAAGTGGACGCACCCCATGGCAAGGGGAAAGGAAGGCTGGTAGGCTCAAGTCTGATGCTTTCCGTATGTTTAGACCTCCTAGGCGGACTGGAAGGCTTGCTTGTGTCCATTGGGTTTCGTTTAGGAATAGTTGATGCCTTTTTCAAATGCCTTTTTCAAATAATTATCTATCTGTAAAACTTTAGATGGCATTTTCCATGTTGGAACAGTTCTTAAAAAGTACGTTAGCTTTGGAATGCCGAAGCAATTTTTGAAAAGAAAATAAGCTATGTGATTTGGTAATTTTTTAGTCTCGCAGTTATTACTTTGAAACTATTCATATGTTTCTCGAAATGGAGATCATATCCTTCTTCGTGAAGCGGAGACCCTAATAACGATAATTCATCTGGTTGTAAAATACGTATGCCTGGCAACAGCTCTTTAAATTGGGTTTCTACGTCTGTGTCTATTTTACCCGATGTATAATAGAGTTCACATTTCGATGGATTCACCTCTAGCCCAATCTTCTTAGATCTAAATGCTTCATGTCCTCTATGACTATATTCGGCGATCCTCCTAGGCTTCCATCATCCAGATAAAAGGCGTTCAATTCAGAACAAAGCGCTTGGACTATCGGATGAATAGCCAAACCAAACAACATTGGACCTGCAGGATCTCCCTGTTGGCATCCTACCTGCGATTATATAGTTCTTTCTCCATAAAATAATATTGATGGATAAGCATAGCTTTGTCAAGAAAAAAAAAAAAGATACAAATGTGGCACTTCACTTCTTTTAGCATTGAATCTCTTTCCACCGAATTAAAGGAATTTTAGTAATCAATTTTTTAGTAATCAACTGGGGTTTGCGTTTTCATTTCTCTTTATGTATGTCCGTTTGGCATGTATAATAGCTTCGTTACCTTTTTTAGTTGCAAACCCCAGTTGGTGTGGTTGTAAGTATTGAGAGCAGTGGTTGTAAACGAGCGAAACAGCTATCTTGGATGCTAGTCGTCGAAAAACACATCCAACTGCTATAGGTCTGATTCCGCCATCCTTTTTTCGTAAAGCACACAAATTGGCTCCGAAAAGGTATTTCCACACGTCTTGATTTACGTTTCCATTTAAAATGGTGTTAACCAATTTCATGATTTCGCCTAGTAAAACAGACGCTGATGCTCCTGTAGATTTAGAAATTAAGTCTTTCAGGTGTTGAGGGGATAAGCCATCGATTCCAGAAGCGGAGCAACTCTTAAAATTATGCATTGCTCTTGATACCATGTCTTCATTTATAAGGAGAGAAGATGTCAAACACTTTGGTTGCTCCGGCATTTCTAAAACTCTGGAAGGGGACGGATGTTTGTTTTGTAGACTAGCAAAAGTTTCCTCACCTGGAGCCAGAGAATCGTCAGATATCAGTAATCTTAAAGCACCTCTTGTATTAAAATCAGCGATTTTGGCTGTAGTCAGTTTAGATAAGTCGGGTTCGATCTTCTTACTTGAAGTTGCAGGACATTCTACTACAGAAGACTCTCTTAGATTTTGTTTAATTATGTTAGTGACTGAGGATGTTGTTCGGTTTCTGGGGATTCGTAGATTATGAAAAGCAAATCTAAATTCGTAGATTATGAAAAGCAATTTAATTTCTTCCAAGAAGTTAAATCAATTCTGTTGGCACAATCACTAATGATAGAAGAAAGTTTACGTGCGTGAAGCTGGCCCATCCCAATTGAGCACATTTTTAAAAAATAGTACCAAAAAAATGTGCTAAAAATGTGCTACACAAAATGCAAAATTTTAAAAACTGTGCTATTCAAACTACCAAGAAATTAGAAGATTAATTGGGCGCAGCTGGCTTCACGCTAGCCCCACCCACTTAACGCAGGGCCCACAAACTAGTGCCGAATAATAGTGCTAAAAATGTGCTCCCAGAAAAGCATCAAAACAAAAAATGTGCTCAATTATTTACCGCAAAAACAGGGTTGCCAAGTTGGGGGTTAGCGTGAAGCTAGCCCCGTCCACCCAATGCAGGGCCCCCAAACTAGTGCCAAATAAAAGTGCTAAAATGTGCTCCCAGAAAAGTATTAAAACAAAAAATGTGCTCAATTATTTACCGCAAAAACAGAGTTGCCAAGTTGGGGGTTAGCGTGAAGCTAGCCCCGCCCACCCAACGCAGGGCCCCCAAACTGTGCCAAATAATAGTGCTAAAAATGTGCTCCCAGAAAAGCATCGAAACAAAAAATGTGCTCAATTATTTACCGCAAAAACAGGGTTGCCAAGTTGGGAGCCAGCGTGAAGCTAGCCCCGTCCACCCAATGCAGGGCCCCCAACATAGTGCCAAATAATAGTGCTAAAATGTGCTCCCAGAAAAGCATCAAAACAAAAAATGGGCTCAGTTATTTACCGCAAAAACAGGGTTGCCAAGTTGGGGGCCAGCGTGAAGCTAGCCCCGCCTACCCAACCCAGGGCCTCCAAAATAGTGCCAAATAATAGTGCTAAAAATGTGCTCCCAGAAAAGCATCAAAACAAAAAATGTGCTGAATTATTTACCGCAAAAACAGGGTTGCCAAGTTGGGGGCCAGTGTGAAGCTAGCCCCGCCCACCCAACGCAGGGTCCCCAAACTAGTGCCGAATAATAGTGCTAAAATGTGCTCCCAGAAAAGCATCAAAACAAAAAATGTGCTGAATTATTTACCGCAAAAACAAGGTTGCCAAGTTGGGGGTTAGCGTGAAGCTAGCCCCGTCCACCCAATGCAGGGCCCCCAAACTGTTCCAAATAATAGTGCTAAAAATGTGCTCCCAGAAAAGCATCAAAACAAGAAATGTGCTCAGTTATTTACCGCAAAGACAGGGTTGCCAAGTTGGGGACCAGCGTGAAGCTAGCCCCGCCCACCCAACGCAGGGCTCCCAAACTAATGCCAAATAATAGTGCTAAAAATGTGCTCCCAGAAAAGCATCAAAACAAAAAAATGTGCTCAATTATTTGCCGCAAAAACAAGGTGGCCAAGTTGGGGGCCAGCGTGAAGCTAGCCCCGCCCACCCAACGCAGGGCCCCCAAACTAGTGCCAAATAATAGTGCTAAAAATGTTCTCCCAGAAAAGCATCAAAAGAAAAAATTTGCTCAATTATTTACCGTACAAAAAGGGTCGCCAAATTGTGGGTCAGTGTGTAATAGCCTCACTTACCTAACTTAGAGGTAAGATACTAATATTTAAACATAATGCTTGAATTGTGCTAATATACGTATATTGGCTCAGAGGCCATTTTACACTAAAACACTGCGCAAATGTTGATATTTGTGGTAGTGAAAAGAATGCGGCAATGTTCTTTAGTTCTTTTACCGCTAAATATTTCGCCTATTGTAACGGAAAAGTGCGGAAGAAACAGGTCAGGATCGCCGACCTCGGAAATATGGACCCCCCGATTGCTAACCAAGAACGCTAACCACTTGCCTATTCTCCGAGCTGTTTGCGGTAGAAAGAACGCTAGCAACAATTTGTGTCTAGAGTGAATTCTTGTAGAGGATGGTTCCAAAAATCTTATACCAGTGGAGTAAATTTTAAAATTTTAAAATAGTGGGGTGAGACAGATACGCATTTTATATACATAGGATATTGTCATAGACCTTACCGTGTTTCTGGTGGCCATCTTGATATCCGCCATCTTGGATTCAACTTCAAAATTTCAAATGGGAAGGGATATGTGAGACACGTTATGTAGCTCTAGTATTTTCTCAGAAATTCAGATTGTGATTGTTTTTAGTATCTCCAGTGGCGTATTTACGATTTTGTTTCGAGGGGGCTCTGCTAACTTTGTTCCTGAAAATGTGAAAATTCTGCAAGATATTGAATTTACTTTGATATAGTAAATACAATTTCTGGGGAGGATTAAGCCCGGAAGCCCCCCTGAATACGCAACTGACTATTTCTAATTGTTTTTGAGACATTTATGAGAAACACGTGTCACTTGTCGTTACAATATGTGTTTCACAAGCTGCGCATTCTGTTCAATCGTCAATATTAATCAGTGCTCCCTCTCTGTATGAACTCTGTATAACACTTCAATCTGGAAAGAGTATATGGTTTTACGGATTCGGCTCTTCAGGTATCAATATCCCATATCTTCACTGCGTAAACCGTCGAATTTACGTGGCCTCAGAGGTTAAAATTTAAAGGCGTTAAGATCAGGTGATCGTGGGGACCACTCAACAAGTCCCCTCCGTTCAATCCATTTCCACGGAAATTGTTGATCCAGATAAATTCTAAAGTAGGCGGAGTCCCATTTTGTTGGAAGAATGTGGGAAAATTACCATCTTCGGATAACCGTGATGAAAGCACATCCTCTTGCAGTAATAGGAGATAGCCATCTGCATTAGAGTCCTATCAATGAAAAAGGACCCTTAAGGTCTCCCAAATTCCACACCATACCATCGCCTTCCGTGTTCCTACAATTTTGCTTGAATAAATCCAATACGTATTGACATAAAACGAATATTGATAGTTTTCCTTATTAACTTCGCCATTGACGTACAAAACAGGTTCTTAAGACAAAATTATCTGATGTGCGAAACCCGGTGTTTCTTGAATTTGTTGCGTGGCTCTCTCTGCAAATTGTACTTGACGATCAGTCTTTGCTCATTTTTGTCCAACCAAGGAAACAATTTTGTACCATTCAAATTAAGAAAGGAGGGAAGGAAATTTCAAAATTTGGGCCATTTCTATCACCTGTTTTACGACATTTTCAAGTTCGACTTTTAACTAGTTCAGAGTTCTGTCCAATTTTTGTACATTTTTGTACCATCATGAAATTAACCTACCGTTCAAATTATCAAAGGAGTACTATTTTAAAATTTGGGCCACTTCGACCACTAAATTCTGAACTAGTTAAAATTCAAATTTAAAGATGTCGCACTACAGGCGATCAAAGTGGCCAAATTTTGATATATCTCTCCTTTGTTAATTTGAATAGTACAAAATTTCTTCCGGGTGGTACAAAAATGTACAGAAAATTTTAAAATTGTCCTTCTTTGTTAATTTGAATGGTACAAATCATTTTCTTGATGGTTCAATAATGTACCAAAATCGGACAAAATTATGAGCTGGTTAAATTTTGAATTTGAAGATGTACTACAGATGATCGAAATGGCCAAATTTTGAAATGACCCTCCGTCGTTGTTTAAATGATATGACTTTTTTTGGTTGGACAAAAGTAAGCAAAAACGGACAAAATTCTGAACTAGTTAAAATTCGAATTTGAATGCTTCACACTACAGGTGATTGAAGAGGTCCAAATTTTAAAATGGTCTCCCTCGTTTATTTGAATGGTATTTTTTCCCTCGGTGGTCAAAATGTATAAAAATAAGACAAAATTTTGGGCTAGTTAAAACTGGAGTTTTAAAATGTCACACTACATGTGTTCGTAGTGGCCAAAATTTTGAAAATGATACAAAACTTTTCTCGGTTGGACAAAAATGGACAGAAATCGGACAAAATTCTGAACTAGTTAAAATTCGAATTTGAAAATGTCGCACTACAGGTGATGGAAGTGACCAAATTTTGAAATGGCCTTCCCTCATTTGTTTGAATAGTTCAATTCTTTTCATTGGTTGGACAAAAATGGACAGAAATTGGACAAAAATCTGAGCTAGAAAAATTCGAATTTGAAGATGTCACACTACAGGTAATCGAAGTGACCAAATTTTGAAATGATCCCTCTCGGTTAATTTCAGTGGTATGATATTTTTTCTTGGTTGAACAAAACTAGACAAAATTATGAGCTTGTTTAAATTCAAAATTGAAGATGTCGCGCTACAGCTGAACGAAGTGGCCAATTTATGAAATTACCCTCCTTGGTTAATTTGAATGGTATTTTTTTCTTGGTTACACAAAACTGGACAAAAATTGGACTACATTCTGAACTAGTTAACCTCTTCGTTCCCCCACGTTTCCTGTAGGAGGCATAACCATAGTAGGAGATATTTTTGAGTCACTGAGTCCTAATGTCGCCTACAGGAGACATAGAACCTCGACACTCAGAACACCGTCACCCGTTTCTTGCCATCACATGTATGCTAGCCAAAGCTATAGATGGGAGCAAATACAGTAATACATGCAATTATCATCAAAAATATGCTCAGGACCGAAGAGGTTAAGATTGGAATTTGAAGATGTCCTACAACAGGAATCGAAAAGGCCAAATTTTGAAATGGTCCTCCCTCGTTTATTTGAATGGTTCAAAATGTTAGTTGGTTTGGACAAAAATGGTCGAAAATTGGACCAAATTCTGAGCTAGTTAAAATTCAGATTTGAAGATGTCGCACTACAACTAAATGGTCCCGACATTGTTTCCTGGACGGTTCCTGGAATCGTAAACCACAGTGCAGTTTTCTAATATGAACCTGTTTCAAAGAGGTAACCGAAAACCGGAAAAAAGGTTTTATTTTTTTTTCTTGATATGTTTTATAGCAAAAATACTCTTTAAAAAAACTGAGAAATCGTAATTTCGTTTCCAAAATGAAACAAAAGATTCAAAGTTACTTAACCTGAACAAAATCATTACATTTTTCAGTTTTTTTTTTTTTTTTTTTTTTTTTTTAAGATTAAAGAATATCCTGGAAAAGTCAATCGTGTGTCCGTTATCTAGTCGAATCGAAATATGGTTTGGTTTCTGAAATAAACCGACAGATTTGTTTAAACCTTAAACTGAACCTAAATCGGTTAACCTGTAGCAGGCTCGTATCCAGGGGGGGCCTAGGGGGGCCGCCCCCCTAAATTTTTGCTGGCCCCCTCTAAAAATTTTACGATAGGCTTAGATATGAATTATAATATGGTGATGAACTATAATATGATTGGATCGGGCTTCCCCTAACTTCAGCCGGGGCCCCCCTAAATTTTTGGGCTGGCTCCCGGCCTGACCTGTAGTATTGGTATTGTTTATCATAATGAAAAATTACTTAGGGTATATAAGATTATATTTGATTAAATTGTTAAGTTCTCCAGGAAAGAATATAAATTTCATTACTGCCAATGACAATTTACGATAAATTATTACAGAGCAACCAATGCAAACAGTCTAGAACTCTTGCAAGTCACTCACAAACAGTGTTGCCAAATACGGCAAGCGAAATTACACACACCTTCCATCCAAATTGCACAATTTTACACACAAACTGGAGGACATGCACACAAAATTGCACAATACATAACTACTTATCTATATGCAGCTATATTGTGCTTGATGATGTACATCCACTAGGCATTGTTCAAAGAATCAGAGTTTTTATAATAATAATAATAATAATAATAATAATAATAATAATAATAATAATAATAATTATTATTATTATTATTATTATTATTATTATTATTATTATTATTATTATTATTATTATTATTATTATTATGGTATAGTAAAACCATCAACTTCTTCAAGCCCATTGTCACTTTCTTTTTACTTTCAATGTACTAAATTTTTTAATTGGACATCGGCCGATCATCCTACCAAATTTTTACCTTAGTCAAGCCACACCAGTTGATACAGTCAGATAACTTGGTCGCAGTAGTAACTCATAGGCCTACCTTATACAAAATAACGCAATTCTATTGCGACCAGTTTTATCCTCCCCTTATCTTATCTGACCGTTAAAAATATCAAGACATGGTAGGACTGGTTCTGTGTGTTAAAAAAGAGACATACATTCTTTCACTTCATTGAAACAAAATTTGTCGGCTTTTTCTTTCAGTGTCCATAGTTGGATAAAGTTTATTTAATTAGAGTTAATCATACGTATGGTTAACCATAGAGTTAACCATATAGAAAGACAGCAACTCTTTCAAATCCTACCTCCGCCGTTAACTCTAACAAAAATTTTGCAAGGTCTGCGTTTTTTGGCACGCGAATGCCGAGAACATACTTCATGATGAACTAAATTTGGAACGTAAAACAAATAGAAAGCGGAATGAAAGAGTAATGATTTAACTTCTCTCTCTTTTATTTTATTTATTTATTTTTAATTTTTGTCTTTTGTTTAATAAAAGACATCCCATCCCTTTCGTTCACTCTGTTGTTCATCTGTGTGCAAAATGACATTTCCTTGACAAATGGTTCGAAGACAAAAAAGACTTCTTACCTCCCTATGCCTTATATTTTTGCCAACATCGAGGGTCATTCACTTATATTGCTTTGCTTGAACAAAGCGGCTTTGGTTTGGAATGTGGACTCCGCTTCTGAAAACAAGAAGTGAGGTCCCAAGGAAGCAAGATAGATTTTATTTACAACCTTGGAGTCAGGCGTTGGCGCTCGTAGTTTTTAGAAGGCAATTTTCAGGGGGAAAAAATAGAAATAACGAGTATTTGAATGAGAGGAACTTCGCAAAAATAATCAATGATCAAAATTTTGAATTGTGCCAAACTACACACAAAATGCACACAGATTGGCAATACACACAAAATACACACACAGCACAAAATTGCACACATTTTCTGTAATTACACACACATTGGCAACGCTGGTCACAAAGTACCTTTGAGGTTCAAGCTTCTTCTTCGAATAAACTGAATTATTGTAAGTACAGTAGAAAAAATTACTCAGAGGGGAGTGAAACACTAAGATAAGTGGAGGCTGAGCCGCTGTGAAGGGATTATTGAACGAAAAAGCGTTTGTTTTTCAATAATGAAGCTGAGAAGTGCGATAAGTAAATGTTAAGACGTTTTCAGGAATATTCATTTAAGGAATTTCTTAATACACGATGTACTACATGCAGTAGCAAAGATGACTAACTTAACGTCTTACAGATATCACCACTAACTAGTTATTATAAACAAATTATCACTGTAGAATGTATGCATTATGTTAAACGTGGTAAGCACGAAATAACGTGATAAAAAAAAAATTTAAAAAAACTTAAAATTATGCGCTGCCAATATATCCCTCCCAACTAATTTCAGAGAGAAAAAAGATTTTTGCATCAACAAGATTTCCCTACCACCAATGAAAAAACATTCGGGTTCAAAATATACATACCTATATACACACAATATTTCTAGTTGAAAAAATGATACTTAATTTGGAAGGGAATTTAGCATCACTATTTGGTATTAGATGGATCGGCTGTTTCTGCGGTAAATAATTGAGCACATTTTTTGTTTTGATGCTTTTCTGGGAGCACATTTTTAGCACTATTTTTTGGCACTAGTTTGGGGGCCCTGCATTGGGTGGACGGGGCTAGCTTCACGCTGGCTCCCAACTTGGCAACCCTGTTTTTGCGGTAAATCATTGAGCACATTTTTTTTGTTTTGATGCTTTTCTGGGAGCACATTTTTAGCATTATTATTTGGCACCAGAGCCCTGCAAACCCAGGCCCGAAGACGGCCCGGCCCGGCCCGGATGGATCTGAATTCTGTGCCCGGCTCTAACCGGGCCGGGCACATTTCGGGCCGAGCCGGGCCGAACCGGCTCGGCCCGAACACTGTGAAAGATGGATCGGAAACTAATATTGGCAGCCTGTGTTAATCGTAATGTGTTTGGGAAATTAACTCTTTATTTAAGACTGTAAAGTACTGTACTTCTACTACTCTTATTATTACTACTACTGCTACTGCTATTATTATTATTACTAATACTATTACTGCTATTACTATTGTTACTACTACTATTACTTCTACTACTACAACTGCTACGACTTCGCGTCAGAGTTGACCCGCCGGGGCGGATCCAGGACCGACTTCTGGGGAGGGGGCGGTGGGTTGTCATACTGCTACTTTTAAGGGCTCCAAACTTTGGGATGAGTTTTATTTATATATATAAAATAAGAAAGTTTCCTCTTCTGGGGGGGGATCGCCCCGATCGCCCCCCCTGGATCTACCCCTGATGTCTAGTGGTACATACTTTACAATCTAAGTACAGAAAAAATCGAATAAATACTAGTTATTATGGCCGGTCTGCGTAGAATGCGAACCGATGCTTGACGAGGGACAACGGTGGCTCAGTAGGTAAAACACTCACATCTGGTGCTAGAGGTCATCGGATCGATCCCTCCTCGTGTTATGTGAGCTTTGTGGTGGACAAACAAACGTGAGCGTGGGAGTTTTCGGATTAGCCCGTTTTCGTCCACTGTCTTCATTCCACCAATTCATCCATCATCATCCATACGTCTTGAGCCGTAATTGCCTAAAGAACATATGAGAAAGTCAAGTCCTTGACCTACTAATTAGATTTTGGTCCGCTACCATTAGACCACGGAGACCGAAACCACGAACTGGTGTGTTTATAAGATTAGCGCAATTTGTAGTAATGTTCAATTAGCAAGGCAGTTTCCAAATCATGTTACGTGTTCCTGTATTTTTTTTTTTTATCATATCCACCTTTATCCCTGCCATTGCCAATTACTTTGGACTTATTGGCAGTCGCAACTGTCCCAAATTCTTTCTAATCTCTCTACTTATTATTTCTTTTCTCTCTCTCTCTTTCGTTTTTTTCATTACCCATGACTGGGAATGGGGCTTTCTTATTAACCGGAGTCCTAAATTTAATCTCGGGTCTCTACTTCTACTTGGAGCATCTTTATTACTGTAAGATAAGAAAAATTTAGTACATAAGTATAACATAGTATAACATACATACATACACCAAACAAACAAAACACAATTACAAATTGTTCCTGTATTCTTTATAATTCGATGCTACAATAATAATAACAAAAAACAATGATCAAATAAATTACCCAGACCCCAGGGTCGATTAAGTGTTCCTGGAACGGTTCGTAACAAGAAAATAACAGAGCTATATGACGGAATGCGAGGTAGTAAATCAAAACAAAATCCACACATATCAATGTTGAACGAAAAATACCTCAAAAGTCCCCTGAATGAAAAATGTATTGATATCAGCTATCAAAAATGCCTCTTAACATCACATATAATAGAAGGGATAGTTGATATTAAGAAAATGAAAATATGAAAGGAAGAAAAGTTTTCCTAAGAAACCAATAGTGCAAAATGAACATCGCTTTACTCTATGTCCTTGTACGCATCGAATAGCACGGAAACAGAGTCAACAGTCTCAGGCTTTAGAGCATTTCTCCGTTCCTGAACTATATAGCCTGTAGTACTAAAAGCTCTTTCAGTAGACGCACTAGAAGCAGGGATGACGAGATACTGACGCGCTAATTTACACAATTTTGGTAATGTTTGCTCTTGTTGCTTCCACCATTGCAGTATATCTAGTTCTCTTACACATGATGACATGTTGAGGTAGATGTCTACTTCATCATCAAATTCACCAGGGACTGGGTGTCTATCTTCCCAATCCATTAGTTTATTCTTCTTGGTAGGTGGTTCCAAATCTTGTCTGCTTAAGTTATTATCCATAGCACGGGAATCAAAGAAGCCAACTGCAGTAAATGACTCTGACGAAATAAGGCGACGTACTTCTGTGTAGACAGATAATCTCTCATCTACAGACATTGCTCGCAGATGACGGTAATTGGGGCTCAAGAAGGTCGCCACTTTATGATCCATACTAATGTAGACCTTCTCATTGAGAAACTTTTCCACTCGAACCTTAATCTGTGACATATCTTTCGAATCCACTTCACTGTTAACTCTGCAAAGTTTTTTTAGTCTGTCAAACCAAGGCAGTATCAAATGCATTGTTACTGTTTTCTCTGCCTCCAATGCTTTGGTGGCATCGTAGAAATCTTCTAAAAATGTAGTAATTTCTTTCATTAAGGATTCATCTAGGCCATCTAAACGCTGATCTTCTTTGTGCTCTTCTAGTAGTCGCCGGATGTCGACGACCTGCGATTCCACAGATCTTAACATGATGAGTTTAGTGTTCCATCTTACCTCAGTGTCTTGGTTAACAGTGTGTGGAAGCCGGGTTACCAACCCAGACCTTTTGAGATATGTAACTAATTTACTAACGCAATCGAAAAGGTTTTTTACTGATGGCAGCTCATCTTGGAGGAAGTTGTATTGAAAAGCGTTACGCAAAACTGTATTTAGTAGATGATTTGAACAGTTGTAGCGTTTATTATCTTCTAAAGCCTTCACAATATTACTTCCTTGGTCAGTAACGAACGGAGCATTTCTCCAATCTTGTTATGAGATTCCAATCTTAGATAGTTGTTTAACTAATTCTTTTTTAATATTCTCTGCAGTCTTTCGTGTGGTTGGAAATGCACTAGTGAATAACACACGACTTTTTAAGTTCCACTCTTTTAAATATTGTACTGTCAGTCCGATATATGAGTGTTTGCGATAATTATCGGTCCACAAGTCCGTTTGGAATGATAATTCACCGCGTTGCAGAGCATCACGTACTTCTGGCATATACGCTTCGCGAAATGCACGTGCTCGTTCCTGTGTTTTTCGCGATATCGTCGTTGGATGCGGCAACACGTCTGTCGCATCGACATTACCGTATGTCGCACCTAGGTTTATCAGTGTTTGTGCTAGGGAAGTAAAACCTTTCCCCGCTACAGTTTCGAATGGTCGCAAATCGCGTGCACAAAAGTCAACACACTTATCTATCAAGTCACTTTTCACAGTTTCACAGCTCAGTTTCTTATAACCTGAATATTTGGTATTGGATGCACAAGAATTCGCAGATGATTTCCTCTCATTATCTTCGTTTTCAGTCAATGATGCACTTAATGATGAACAGTACGTTCTTACATGTCGATTTAGGTGAGTTGTTCCTGACTTTGTACTGTTGTACACTAAAATCTTTTCACACTCTTTACAGGACACGAACCCATGTTCACTACCACTTTCCGAGTCAACTACAACTAAAAACTTTGTCCAGCAAAATGCTTTACTTCGTCCTTGTAGCTTTTCAGTTAACTTGAATTGTTTATTTGCAAGCTTTTCTTTTACTTCCTTCAGACGGTCCATGTTGACTTGATTGCCAACAGACAACACAATGTGAAAGACAGATACTGGACGTCTGGAACTAGACTCGAAGTGGCCTTGTTCTGCCAACCACGATACGCTGCTTCGGCCCACTCCGCTCATATTAGAGAATTCCTTTACGTTACACACAGAAAAAACGACGTAGAAGATTTGTTAAATTCAAATACGAAATTAGTAATAGTAGTAATAGTGTAAGCAGAAACAGTAGTTGTAGTGGTAGTATTAGCAGCAGCAGTAGTAGTAGTATCCGCCTTACAATTAGTAGCAGTAATACTAGAGTAATACTAGAAATAGTATCAGCGGTAGTATTAGTAGTAGTAGTGTTATACCAGTGGTCACTGGCGCAAATCCTGGGTGGATGAGGGGGACAAATCCCCTTCTTTGAACTGGGGGGACTGTCCTCCCCAATAATTCGATTTGAAATGTGTTTCTTGGGGAGAAATGTGATGATATGTGTCCGATTGCCACAATGGGAAGTGAGATGAAATTGATGCCCCCCAGAATAAGCCTCAAATCTGTCCGCCTCCCAATGCTCAAGAACACTGTGCTCCATTGCTTCGCTGCCATTAGGAGTAATGTTAATAGGAGTAGCGATAGTAGTCGTAGCAGTAATAGTAGTAGTAGTAATATTAATAGGAGACGTAGTGGTGTTATTATTAGTTGTCGTTCTCTTATCGTATTACTAGTAATAGCAGTAGTAGTATTTGCTATCGTATTTCTATAGTAATATGAGTAGTAATAGTAATAGTAGTATTAGCAGTAGTCGTTGTAATATTAGTACTACATACGGTGTAGCAGTTTCACCTATCTTCTCTGTTACTCGTAACGCATTAGTGAGCGTAGTATAAGACTTTTACGTCCATGAGCTGTATTATATAATAAACATGGCTTTACAGAGCAAGCATAGATAACAAATAGACAGACGGAACAGGGATATAGAAAGCAAACCTTGGGTAACCTTTTACACAATTTTTCCATTTGAGAAGGGCAAATATACAGTGCAACGTTATGACGACATATTTCTCATTTTCCATTGAATAGTGAACGATTGACTTATCACAATTGGTTGTTCTCAGGCCGGGTTACGCTTGGCCCGTTTGTGCCCGGCCCGGTCCGGCCCGTACTCCCCCCGGCTCGAGAACCAGGTCGGGTGGGCCGGGCACAGAATATAGATCCAGCCGGGCCGGGCCGGGCCGTCTTCGGGCCTGGGTTTGCAGGGCTCTGCATCATATAGGTAAAACTGCTACACCGTATGTGATACTAATACTACAACTATTACTGCTAATACTACTATTACTATTATGAGTACGAATGCTAGTGCTAATTCCACTATTGTTGCCAAAGCTACTACAATTACTACTACCACTACTGCTACTCCTCATTACTACACTACTTTGGGGGCGCGGTGGCTCAGTGATAGAGCGTTCACCTTCGGTGCCTGGTGTCCCTGGTTCGATCCCAGCTCGCGCCGTGTGGACTTTGTGGTGGACAAACACCGTGCCCGTGGGTTTCTTCGGGTTCTACCGTTTCCTTCCACTTTTTCATTCCACCATTTCATTCATTTCTCATCATCAGCGTCTCCTTTAGCCTAACCGGCATAAGCATGGGAAGTAAAACTGTAAGATTTTATTGTTTTCGTTACTATACTAATACGACAGCGAATACCACTACTGCTATTACTAGTAATACGAAAACAAAACAATGAAAATGAAATCTTTGAGCTTTACGTCTCATAGTTATGCCGACTAGCCTAAAGGAGACGGTGATGATGAGAAATAAATGAAATAGTGGAATGAATAAAGTGGAAGGAAACAGGAGAACGCCGCGAACCCCCCACACGGTGTTTGTACACCACAAAGTTCACTTGGCGAGAACTCGGATCGAACCAGGGACCCCATACACCAGAGGTGAACGCTCAACCACTGAGCCACCGTCCCAGGAACACCTAATCGACTCTGGCGACTTGGTGATTTATTTGATCATGATATTTTGTTATATTTGTAGCATCATACTATATGTAAACAATACATGAACATGTAACACCATTCGATATTTGCCTTCCTAATTGAACATTACTACAAATTGCACTGATCTTATGACCACGCCAGTTCATGGTTTTGGCATCCGTGGTCTAATGGTAGCGTACCAAATTCTACTTACTAGGTCAAGTACTTGACTTTATCATACGTTCTTTAGGTAACTACGGCTCAGGCTGTACGGATAATGATGGGATGAATTGGTGGAAAGAAAATAGTGGGAGGAAGCGGGACCACCCCAGAAACTCCCATGCACACGGTGGATGTCCACCACAAGGCTCACATAGCATGAGCAGGAATTGATCTAACGACCTCTAGCACCAGATGTGAGTGTTTTTTCTACTGAGCCACTGTTGTCCCTCGTAGATCAAGCATCGGTTCACATTCTACGCAGACCGGCCATAATAACTAGCATTTCTTCATTTTATTCTGTACTTAGAAGGTAAATTCGGTACCACCACACATGTCAACTCTGACGCGAAGTCGTAGCACTTGTAATAGTATTAGCAGTAGTCGTAGTAGTAATAGTAGAAGTAGTAATAGTAGTAGTAGAAGTAGTAATAGTAGTAGTAGAAGTAGTAATAGTAGTAGTAGAAGTAGTAATAGTATTACCAGTACATCGCAGTCTTGAATAAAGAGTCAGTTTCCCAAACACATTACGATTAACATATTCTGACAGTAAGACCGTACAAACACGGCAAAAATAGAGGTAGTGAAGGACATTAAAAAAACAAATAGGCTGACAACATTAGTTTCCGAACTGTAATTCAGAGTATCCGGGACGAGCCGGGCCGGCCCGGCTCGGCCCGATATGTGCCCAGCCCGGTTCGGCCCGAATTGTGCCCGGCCCGGTTCGGCCCGATTCGGCCCGAAATGTGCCCGGCCCGGTTCGGCCCGATTCGACCTGAAATGTGCCCGGCCCGGTTCGGCCCGGCTCGGCCCGACATGTGCCCGGCCCGGTTCGGCACAGCTCGGCCCAGCTCGGCCCGGAATGTGCCCGGTCCAGTTTGATATTACTTGAAACGGGTCGGGCCGGGTCGGGCCGGGCCGGGCCAGACACCGGGCCGAACCGGGCGCGCCCGGCCCGTGCAGGGCTCTGTTTGGCACTAGTTTGGGGGCCCTGCGTTGGGTGGGCGGGGATAGCTTCACGCTGGCCCCCAACTTGGCAACCCGGTTTTTGCGGTAAATAACTAAGCACATTTTTTGTTCTGATGCTTTTCTGGGAGCACATTTTTAGCACTATTATTTGGCACACTTTGGGGGCCCTGCGTTGGGTGGGCGGGGATAGCTTCACACTGGCTCCCAACTTGGCAACCCTGTTTTTGCGATAAATAATTGAGAACATTTTTTGTTTTGATGCTTTTCTGGGAGAACATTTTTAGCACTATTATTTGGCACTTGTTTGGGGGCCCTGCGTTGGGTGGGCGGGGCCATCTTCATGCTGGCCTCCAAATTGGCAACCCTGTTTTTGCGGTAAATAACTGAGCACATTTTTTGTTTTGATGCTTTTCTGGAAGCACATTTTCAGCACTATTATTTGGCACAGTTTGGGGGCCCTGCATTGGGTGGGCGGGGCTAGCTTCACGCTGGCCTCCAACTTGGCAACCTTGTTTTTGCGGTAAATAATTGAGCACATTTTTTGTTTTGATGCTTTTCTGGGAGCACATTTTTAGCACTATTATTTGGCACTAGTTTGGGGGCCCTGCGTTGGGTGGGCGTGGCTAGCTTCACGCTGGCTCCCAACTTGGCAACCCTGTTTTTGCGGTAAATAATTGAGCACATTTTTGTTTTAATGCTTTTCTGGGAGGACATTTTTAGCACTATTATTTGGCACTAGTTTGGGGGCCCTGCGTCGGGTGGGCGGGCTAGCGTGAAGCTAGCTCTGCCCAAATTAATCTTCTAATTTCTTGGTAATTTGAAGAGCACATTTTTAAAAATTTTGCATTTTGTGAAGCACATTTTTTGGTACTATTTTTAAAAAAATGTGCTCAATTGGGATGAGCCAGCTTCACGCACGTAGAAAGTTTGTCTGCTTCAGCACCTCGTATGCCTCTTGGAATCCTTTTTATTACCCATATATTTGATTTTAATTTAGCCAACTCGTGCTTAAAGTCTTCCATAATTGAGTGTTGTTCCTGTGTAGCGTGTTTTCTAGTCTTGTGTTTGTTATATCCTTTCTTAGTAGGGAATTTTTTATCGCATTGAGAACAATAAATTTCATTTTCGGATAAGATGGAGAAATCTTGTGAACAGTTTGCATTTATAGATTTATTTTCCATTCTCATTGTTTTCCGTTTAGTATTTCTAACATAGTCTGAAAGAAGAATGACCATATCTTCAAGTTTCAACATAAATTTTAGATGTTATTCTATTTGTTATTTTCGGAAAAATGACTACTTTACAGTTCTGTCATTAGCAGCGTTATTCACAACTACCTTAGTAAAACTTCATGTAATTTTTTCACACCTGCAGGGAAATGGAAAACTGATTGTTTCAGTTGCAGGAAAGCCGTCTGACATTGTGACTGAAACGAACATAAAACAAACCAAATTCGGCCTAATATGAAGTCATTTCCCATCAAAATTTTATTTAGTTTTCCAGAGATTCATTTCCAACATGATAAGGCTCTCAGTACGTAAAATGTGTCACAGTTCGCATCCTCAAGAGATGTTTGGCCACATATTAAGTAAACAATGCAAGAGAACGCATAACGAGGACCTTAAGAAAGAACTTAGTCTTGTACATCACAACTCCTTTTTCAGCATCACCTCATCAGCTGATTTGTGTTCTATACATAATGATATACTATATGCGATAACACACTTCTATTCTCATATTTATATTGTCAATGTACTCCCATGCGCAAAAAATATTGCGCGTATACTGTAACTCACGATTTTTCGCAATTATTCCATTTTCCATATGTTTGTTGGTAAAATTCAGTTATTAGTGCGTGGAGATAATAGAAAACAATCCATCTAAGGAGATATTTCCAAAAAATATAATAAAATAATAAAAATATAAGCAAAAAACAAAATTATGTTCGGTTTTGTGTATACTGGCAATAATGTTTTCGAGGGAATTTTTGGAGTAGCACAGCACGATTGCAGAGGGAATAACAAGATTTGTAGGAGAAGAGCTGAATCAAGGAACTGGAAATTGGAGTAAAATATTGCGTTTATTGGCTTAAATCTAGGGTATAAATTGTCTGCCAAATATAAATTAGCTTCTGTAAACAAGATGTTATACGGAAATATATAAACAAAGAGAAAAACTGTTGTCTTAAGTTTGGAAGTGACATGCTCTATGGCCATGAGCATTTATTTCTTAAGAAAAAGCTAGGCAACAAAAGAAAATCTGTGTGGTCAAGTGGGTAGAGTGACGGACTAGTAATTCTTATACTGTTTTGACACCAGATCGAATCCCATCCGGTCCTGTTCAATTTTTTTTTCTTTACAAAACATTGTAGAAAGTGTATAATTTTTATGTTAATAAGAAACGAAATAATATAATAATGAAATAACTTTTTGTTTTTCTGATGACGTATTTATTCAGAATTAGCTTACTATTTATTACTAATAGCGATTGTTTTAGTTTATGGTATGGTATGCTTAACCGTTCCCTCTCCGTTTTTACACAGCTTCAACTCACTGCGAGTGTCTGTGAGTCAGGAACAGGAAAAAACAAAACAAGAGCAACCTGCAGCTTTACACACAGCGTGAGGAACACAGTCACAGCTATAGCTCGTTGTCATGAAGGAAAAAAACTGTTCTAGTGTTTCTGTGTGTGTTTCTTTTTAAAGTATTGACTCTCTCTCTCTCTCCTTTTGTTTCATATCCACAAGTGCAACAAGTGCAAGTCTGTGTGAAAAAAAATCAAGAGTGCTTTCTTTAAACAAAACTAAATTTTACAGCTCTCTTTGTGAGGAACCCGAATGCTTCCAAAAGATGCCATGAATATTAACTATAATCGTACCAAATTATACAGTAGCGTGAAAAACTGATAATAAAATGATGTAACATGCATAAGCTTTTTTTTCTAGAGTAACCACACATTAAACATAACAAATTAAATTTTTGGGATTACAAATTATCACATTACGTGTCGGTGTAGGCCTATTCGTTTTCACATTCGAGCGACGAAAGAAGAAAGTGTGGTGATAGTTATAAAAACCGAATACCAGATTTCAATAAATTCAAGTTACATGGCTCCTACATATCGAAAAAAATAATTTTTCGATGTCTGTCCATCTATTTGTCTCTCGGTTCTTGACGCTTTTACACGCACTCAAATAGAGGCCATACTGTTCAACGTATCTGCACCGAATTCTAGACATAACGTTTTAATAACATAATATCTTTCGAATTTTATGTCCTTCGACACCTAAAAGCAAGGGTAATTTACTGAAGAATTAAAATTTAAAATAATTCAATTTTCTCAAATAAAAAAAGCTGTGACGATTTTATTTACTTTTGATAAATATATATTTTATTAACAAATCTCCACCACATATGAATAATTTTTCTGAAAAAATATATATGGTGTAATTTACTGTATGGTATGCGTTCTTTTTGCACAATTTTCTCAACCACATTTCATAAATAAACGTATCATTAATTACCTAACAATGACAACTCGTTCGAAGGAGTAGCTTAATCTTAGGGTGAGCTTTCCCCCGATGGTTTTTCCATTAACGCCTCAGGCAATTTTGTTAATATTTCGTAAAGAAATATTTCATTAATAAACTAACATAGAGCATAAATAGTTTATTCCGATAACATACAGAAGAAGTGGTTTTCTCAAGGGTTGATTTTTTTGGACAATTGTCTCAGTAATAACTGAGACAAATTTGTTCTAATTTCAGTAAAAATATTTTCTGTAATAATCTTACAATATGGTATAACTCGCTTGTTCCGAAAAGAAAAATCCAAGAGATAGTTTACTTTGACAGTGAAATTTTTCCCGGCGATTTGCTTAAAAATTACTCGATATACTGTCAAAATTACAGATAGAAGAGTTTACCTTTGGGGGTAAGCTTTTCCCGATGACCTTCCTAAAAACAACTCAAGAGATATTTGTTGTTCATATTTTATAAATACGTGTTACATAAATAACCTAGCTATATGGTATAATTCCCTCATCCGGAAAATCTAGAAATGGTATATTACTTTTGACAGTAAGTTTTACCCTGCGATTTTCTCAAGAACGACTCAGGCGATTGTGTTCGTATTTCATAAATAAATGTTTTATGAAAACACTAACAATATAGCATAGCTCGTTTGTACTGAAAAGATCCACAAGGGATAATTTATTCTTGGGGTGACTTTTTGCATAATTTTCTCAGAAATTACTCAGACGCTTTTGCTTATAGTTGACATACACTTATATCCTTTATAATTCTAATATATGGATCAAGTTATTTCCAACGGAAATGTGACCAATGGGTACTTTACTTTTGGGCCTGAAGTTTCTTCTAGCAAAGTTTTCCAAAACATTATTTTATTCGCAATTTCCCAAATAAATGTTTCAATAACAGTTGCAGCCTAACATAAGTCAGTGTAAAAAATTCGAGCGAGAAAGTACAGTGCGTTTACTCCGTACCCTTTCTTAAATATACTTTTAAATGTTACACCTAATCACAATTTTCCGAACAAAATCGAAACTTCTTTTTAAATTTGCCTTGTTGTGGTCAAATGGTTCAAGTGCATTGGTTCTGGATTAGAAATCCAGTGAGAGCTAGTGTATCTTCATTCAAGAGGTGTGACACGTCGGTGCAAAGAAGAAAGTGTTTAAATAAGCCTAACCAAGCTAATCAACAAAAGAAATAATACAATGTTACGAAATTATCGTAGAAACGTTGTTAATATTAGGTAGGTTCGACTGGAATGTCCAAACAATTGTCAATTCCAAAGGTCCTTGTTTTCGTCCGGCGGGAGCTCATGTGGTTCGGATTTCACGTTAATCAGTAGGTCCACGTCTCATATAGCCTCGCTGCTGAAAGGGACGATAAACTCAAAATCACATCACACATCTTTGTTTTCGCCTTTATTTTAGCTCATAAATGTCTCTGTTCATAAGCTCCTTAGTGGTTAGCGTACGCGCCTTTGGCGTGGAAGACCCGGCTTCGATTCCCGGCGAGAGCTCACGTGGTTCGGAGTCCACGTTAATCAGTAGGCCGACGTCTCATATAGCTTCGTTGCTGAACGAGACGTTAAACTCAAACTCACTGTCTTTGTTCATAAATGTCTTTGTGTATGGTTTTGCATATACGTGGCATGGACATTAAATTTTGATTTCTACGCCATATGTATCTAATTACATACACACCTATAGAACGAACACAACAAACTTGGAATATCTACATTGTTTGCGTATGGAAAATAATCACGCTCTACTGTACAGGACAGCCGTGTGTATGCAATTCCATACACATGGCAATCAACGTATTAAGAAATGTATAATAATAAGAATTATTAATAATAATAATAATAATAATAATAATAATAATAATAATAATAATAATAATAAACAGAAAACGATACGATCACTTACATAATTTATAAATATAAGTTAACATTTAATAAGCATATAACTGCAATGGAATTAAGTTGTTTCTCTCTCTCCCTGAACGCTACAGCCCTTATTGTTCTAAGGCGTAGAAGAGAACTTGTGGCACCCACGATTTGGGGCGGTGTGTGGTCACAACTTGGTATCCCTTTGTTGTTAGTCCTAGCTTTCTAGACGGATGCAGTTATTACCGGTAGAATATACAAGCAAATAGACTTTTGTATTACTATTAAAGTAAATAATTACACTCATTCCTTCAATGTGATACTTGTGGTTGCTTAACCGTATACAGACAGCTGATCCATGGAAAAATCGTTAATAATAATAATAATAATAATAATAATAATAATAATAATAATAATAATAATAATAATAATAATAATAATAATAATAATAATAATTAATAATAATAATAATAAATAACAGGAACTCGACAAATATTCTTGCAAATAATAGGAAAAAGTTTGCGTCACACTGTTCACTTTGCTGGACACACCAGTGTGGCGCGTTATACCGATTGTGGCACACTGGAATATAGGGTATGTTTTTTTAAATTTTTTTTCCAACTATTCCAACTGCTTCAATTGAAATGGATCTATAATAATAAGAGAATGAATTTAGTCTTCTTACCCTTCAATTTAGAAATAAGGTTCGCGAGAATTTCATAAAAGAATAATATACTCAGAATTGTATATAGTAGTTTGTTTTATTCGAAATTACATACTTCCTGCAACTGTTTTTTGATTGAAATGATTTGAAATGAAATTTTTAAGTTTTACGTCCCACGATTATGCCGGATAGGCTAAAGGAGACAGTGATGATAAGAAATGAATGAAATGGTGGAATGAAAAAAGTGGGATAAAACGGGAGAACCTCGAGAAAACCCACGCACACAGTGTTTGTCCAGCACAAGGTTCACTTGGCGCGAGCATAGATCGAACCAAGGACTCCATGCACCAAAGGTGAACGCTCTACCACTGAACCACCGTGGTCTCTGAAATTACTTATGGAACTACCGAGAACTATGCTGTAATATTTGAATGTGCTCCAAGTTTACAATAATTAGTTTAGTTAAATTCATTATTAACAATTAAATAATTGCATTCATTATTAACAGGTAAATGCTGCTGATGTAAAGACTTAAATCTAGCGATACCGCGAGCGTAAGTATTAAACAGAGGGATTTTAAAGAGCCCCCTGAGCTGGGGGCCCTGGGCTCTATTGGCTCCGCCCTTAATCCGCTAATGCCTATAGATTATAAATTAAAGGGGACGGGCCGGGTCCGTTCTAAAAATTCCGGCCCGTGCAGACCTCTAGCTCCTGTGTATATGCTATCTGAAAATACAGTAGAGTTACGGCTATCCGACATAAAACAGGCAGGCAGAACGCCGGATAATATGGATGTGTTAAGGGAAGACCTATAAAAAGTCAAACTATGATATAATTTTACACATTACGCATCTAATTATCATCTTTGCGAGAAACAAATATAATGCATTGACTCAGTGACGTATCCAGCGTGAGGTCCTGGAAGCTGTCCCTTACCAAACCTCAAGCACTTTTTAATAAACCTACTTTTTCCCTTTTGAGTTTTTTTTTTTTTTTTTTTTTTTTTTGTCAGATTACTTTGAGTCAGTGTCCAAACTGTGGACAATGCGTTGTTATAATTCTAACAAGTAACACTTCCCAAGTGTAACACTCCGATTTTGATAAAATTTGGCAGGTAGATACTATACATAAAATAAACAAATAAGTGCTTTTTTATTTTTATTTTTTTGCTGAAAAACGGTTTTAGGGGGCAAAAGCCCTCACCCAAAATTTGAAAGTTGACGCTCGAAAGGCAAAAACAAGTGGACCAAAGTGAACGAAATTGTGAACAGATATTGCGGACATAAAATTAGGGAATACGTGTTTTGTATTTTCCTGGAAAAAACGGTTAGGTGGGGCAATGATCCCTCCAAACCTTTGATCATGAAATATCAAAAGTGCTAATAACAGTATGTCAGAAGTGCCTAAATTTACATGAAGAATTGGAACAAAACTTTGTGTTAGGACAATAAGCAAAAAATAAACAAATTCGGCTTTTTTATTTCCTGCGAAAAAACGGTTTTAGAGGACAAAAGGTCCCCCCCATGAATTTTGAAATTTGACGCAAGAAAGGCAAGAAAAATGTACCGAACTGAATGAAATTGTTCACAAATGTTGTAGAGGTAAGATGAGGAAATACGTGCTTCGTATTTTCCTGAAAAGAGAAAAAAACCTTTTGAGTGGACCGAGGCGTTGAGTGTCGGAAGGATTGGACCGAAGCGAATGAAATTGTCTGTAGATATTGGATATAAAAAATAAAGCCTCTCGTGTTTCACAAGTGTCTCCATCAGATTTCTTCAAATTTGGCAGATCAACAACAAGCACAAACAGTATAGCGTATTTTGTAGTATTTTACGAGGCAACTTTAACCCTTACAATGTATTTCCGCATAAACAAAAACACGTGCCGATTAATTTCCTGTTTGCTGTTGATGTGCCAAAATCGATAGGGACATCTTTAAAACACGAAAGTCCTTATTTTACATACAGTCTATACAATATCTACACACAATTTCATTTGCTTCAGTCCACTCCTTCCTGCACTTTTACGGTAATATTAACTTTTTTTTGGAGGAGCTCTAGGCCCCAACACTGTTTTTTTCATACAAATTAAAATGCATTTCATTTACTGTTTTGCAAATTGTCCCTATACGAAGTTTCGTTGCAATTCTCCATACTCTTTAGGAACTTCTGACGTATACATACTTATTTGCACTTTTGATATTTCCTAATCAACAGCTTAGAAGGTCCGAGCCCCACTCAATCACTTTTTTCCAGGAAAATACGAAACACAATTACCTCAATTTACGTCTAGAATATCTGTGCACGATTTCAAAATTTTGGGTGGGGAATTCTGCCCCCTAAAACCAATTTTTCGCAGAAAATAAACCCGTTTTTTTTTTTTTTTTTTGGCCTATTGTCCCTACACAATGTGTCGTTCCAATTTTTCATGTCCTTTAAGCACTTCTGACATACTGTTATTAGCACTTTTGATATTTCACGATCAAAGTTTTGGAGGGGTCTGTGTCCCACCGAAACGTTTTTCTTTTTTTCAGGAAAATACGGAACCCATATTCCCTCATTTTTCGTCTACAATATCTGTGCACAATTTCATTCATTTCGGTTCACTTCTTCTTGCCTTTCGGGCGTCAACTTTCATCATTTTGGATGGGGGATTTTGTCCCCTAAAACAGGCATTCCTTTAGTTTTTGCGTATTGTCCATACACAAAGTGTCATCGGAATTCTTCGTCCTTTACACACATCAGACATATTGTTACGAGCACTTTTGATATTTCATGATCAAAGGTTTGGAGGGGTCTGCGTCCCACCTAACCGTTTTTTCCACGAAAATATGAAACACGTATTCCTTCATTTTACGTCTGCCATATCTGTGCACAATTTCGTACACTTTGGTTTACTTGTTTTTGTCTTTCGGGCGTCAACTTTCAAAATTTTGGGTGAGTGCTTTTGCCCCCGTAAAACAGTTTTTCCGCAGAAAATAAAAAACGTGTATTCGTTTATTTTATGTGTAGTATCTACCTGTCAAATTTTATCAAAATCGGAGTGTTACACTTGGGAAGTGTTACTTGTAAGAATATACCGTAATGCCATTGATAGCAGGTGGAATTAAAGAACTGGAATTACATTCTGGAACTGGAAGCTCATTCTGGAATTTTGTGCAGAAATGTTTAACACAAATTTTCGTTTGTGCAATAATGAAGAATGAGCTACAAGAAAAACAAGATGGGGCTGTTTAAACGGTAGCCCCCACTTTGTCCTAATTGGTCGAAAATGGTGTCAATCGGTTGTGCATCGTATTCTGCAGAAATGTGCAACACAAATTTTCGTTTGTGCAACAATGAACAATGAGCTAGAACGAAAACAAAATCTTGGGCTGCCAAAACGGTAAGCCCCCTTTTCAAAATTGATGGAAATTATTGTTAATCGTTTGCGCATCGTTTGTGCAGAAATGTTTAACACAAATTTCCATCTATGTAACAATGAACAATGAGCTGGAACAAAAACAAAGTGGGGCTCTCTAACCTGTAACCCCCCATCTTGTCAACATTTATTTATTTATTTATTTACTAGCAGCGTTCACCCCGCTTCGCTGCGGTCACCCCGGAACGCAATAAACTTTGTTACTTAGATAATTTTTACTTTTTCGCTTTCAAGTGATATGATAAAAACCATAGAAGATTGCAGTAAATGTTAACATTATATCGCCTGTCATTTATGTTAACCCGCCGAGTGACACGGTCATGCGGGTTGCATATAAATACGTTTATTTTTACCTATGATGAACTAACAAAGGATTTGTACGTTATGGACACTTGAATGGTCAATTATCTCAAGACACTGGTAATTAAAAATTAAAGTGATATGATAAAAACCATCTAGGGTCCAAATCCTAATAACCCCCCAAAAATGAAAGAAATTGGTTCAGCCGTATTAGCGTGATGAGGGAACAAAGGATTTGTGCGTTCTCTTTTATATATGACTAGCAGCGTTCACCCCGCTTCGCTGCGGTCACCCCGGAACGCAATAAACCTTGTTAATTAGATAATTTTTACTTTTTCGCTTTCAAGTGATATGATAAAAACCATAGTAGATTCCAGTAAATGTTAACATTATATCGCCTGTCATTTATGTTAACCCGCCGAGTCACATGGTCATGCGGGTTGCATATAAATACGTTTATTTTTACCTATGATGAACTAATAACAAAGGATTTGTACGTATGGACACTTGAATGGTCAATTATCTCAAGACACTGGTAATTAAAAATTAAAGTGATATGATAAAAACCATCTAGGGTCCAAATCCTAATAACCCCCCAAAAATGAAAGAAATTGGTTCAGCCGTATTAGCGTGATGAGTTCACAAAGGATTTGTGCGTTCTCTTTTATATATATAGATTTATCGATACAACAGGAATCCCTGCCCAATTACAGTGTCTACATATTTATTTATTTTATTTTATTTAAAGAAAATTAATATATTGGATGTATCCAATATATTAAAGAATATACATAAACATATTAAATTATAAAATAACAATATACAAAATATTAATGAAATAAAATAAAAGAATAAGAAAAATAACTGCTACCGAAATTAACAAGTAAATTTTCTACTTATAAGTGATATTACTTCTCGAAAGGAAATCGGACTTCCTAGATTCCCTTTATTGGTAGAGTTTAACGTACCCGGTATTCAGAGATGACAGGACTTCGGACTTCCAGAAGTCATGTCTATCACCCAGTATCGGGTAACTTAATTCAATGCACTTATTTTTATATTGCGAATTTTCGGTATTTTTATGCAAAGAATAAAAGAGATAGAAGATGGCTCATATAAGCAAATGCCTGTGTGTGAGCCTGATTCTCGTGTTTTATTTATTTTCTTACCGTAACATATGAGGTTTATTCTTACTTTTAACTAACAATAGTATTTTTTAAACACTTATTAATTCTTTTAACCACTGTAAAATTAACCTTTTATGTGTTACGAAATTACTTTCATCTTTGATTGGGAGTGGGAGATCATTATAGATCTTCGGAGCTCGGTAATGTTTGGTATTGAGTTATACATTTACTAGTTGCTCTAATTTCTAAATTTTTGTTTGTCACATTTCTGGTTATATACGTATGTTTTATTACTTCCCAATTTGTTTCTGTTCTTTTTAACATATATTAATACCTTCTGCAAATATAATTTTGAAAGTGGTAATACTGAGAATAGTGTGTCTACATATAATACATAATTTTAAAGTTGATAAATTAAAATTGCTTAATACATAATTACATAATTTAGTAAAAAATCTTGGGTTAAAATAATACAATTTACTTGATTTTTTTTTTTTTTTTTTTTTTTTTTTACAAAATATGCAGCATTACTCTTTTGAACAACTTTTCACAAATATTAAATATATCTATATCTTCATAATCCTTACTGATTTTATTGTATGTAGCACAAATTCTCCATGTAGGTGACATATGCAGTACATTTGTACGTGCCTTCTTGCAGTAGAACAGGCCACTATTTCCCTTGCGTGTTTTGAGGGTTAGAATCTGTACCATTATCTTTCTAATTATGTGTGTACAGTCTATATTGTTGTGCTAAAGTCTGTGGAAGAAAATGAGGTCGTTCAACGTCCATCTTTGTTCAAGTGTTTGAAGTGTAAGGTTTCCAAGTAAATTATCATATGATTCATATTTTGGATAAAATCCTGTCTTTTGTATGTGAGAAAACGTAGGAATTTTCTTTGTATCTGATCAATTTTTTGGCTAGGAGTTTTCACGGAAATGTTCCGGAAGTGTGAGGCATATTCAAGTTTGGATTTTACGTAAGAATAGTAAAGCGTTTTCAAAGAGTTAACATTCGTAAATTCTTTAGTGTTCTGATAAGAAACCAAAGATTTCTATTTGCATCCTTAGTAATATTTGCCACATGATGCGAAAAGGTTAATTTTTTTGTCAAGTATCACACCTAAATCTTTAATTGTATCTAATTTTGTAAACTTGTTCCATTGATCGTGTAAGTAAAGTCATACGATTTCTCACGTCTACTGTATGTCATGGTCTTACACTTATCAATATGTACTGTAAGTCTATTGCTAGTACACCATTTTAGTATGTTACTCAGATCTTGTTGCAAGAGTACTTTTCACATCTACGAATATTTTCAAATGATCTGCAAAAAGTATTTTATGAGATTTTTTAATGTAACGTGGTAGACCATTAATGAATAATAAAAACAAAAGAGGCCCAAGATTAGACCACTGAGGGTCTCCAGAATTTACTCGAAAGCTTTTGGTTTTATATTCTTTATACAAAACGGATTGCCTGCGTTCATGCAAGTAAGACGTTTAAAAAAATATCATTTGGGGACTAAAATTGAATGTGGCAAGTTTTCGAATTAATATATCATGATACAAACTATCAAATGCTTTTTTAGAATCTGTATATATTGATCGAAAATAATGTTAATCCTTTCCGGATCGTTTGTGCAGCAATGTGCATCACAAATTTTCATTTGTGCAACAATGAACAATACCTTGGAACAAAAAAAGAGTTGGGGCTGTATAAACGGTAGCCCCCCACATTGTCCACATTGGTCGAAAATGGTGCCAATCGTTTGTGCATCGTTTGTGCAGAAATGTGAACCACGAATTTTCGTTTGTGCAACAATCAACAATGAACTAGAACAAAAATAAAGTCGGGGCTTTCTAAACGGTAGCCCCCTTGTCCAAATTAGTCGAAAATGGTGTCAATCGTTTGTGCATTGGTTGTACAGAAATGTGCAACACAAATTTTCGCTTGTGCAACAATGAACAATGAGCTAGAAGAAAAACAAAATCTTGGGCTGCCAAAACGGTAGCCCCCCACCTTGTCCAAACTGGTTGAAAATGGTATCAATCATTTGTGTATCTTTTGTACAAAACTGTGGAACACAAACTTTCGTTTGCTTAACAATCAACAATGAACTGGAACAAAAATAAAGTGGGGGCTGTCTAACCAGCAGCCTCCCACCTTGTCCAAATTGGCAGAAAATGGTGTCAATCGTTTGTGTATTGTTTGAGCGGAATTGCGCATAACATAGTTTCGTTTGCGCAACAATGAACAATAAGCTAGAACAAAAACAAAGTGGGGGCTATCTAAAAGCTAGCCCCCACCTTGTCCAAATTGGTCGAAAATTGTGTCAATCTTTTGTGCATCGATTGTGCAGAAATGTGCAGCACAAATTTTGGTTTATGCAACTATGATCAATGAGCTAGAACAACAACAAAATCTTGGGCTGGCTAAACGGTAGCCCCCCTTATCAAAATTGATCGAAAATAGTATTAATCGTTTGCACATCGTCTGTGCAGAAATGTTTAACATAAAATTTCGTTTGTGCAACAATGAACAATGAGCTAGAACAAAAAAGTGGGTGCTGCCTAAACGGTAGCCCCCACCTTGTCCAACTTGGTCGAAAATGGTGTCAATCGTTTGTGCAGAAATGTGCAGTAAAGTTTCGTTCATGTAACAATGAACAATGATCTGGAACAAAAACAAAATGGGGATTGTCTAAACGGTAGCCCCCACCTTATCAAAATTGGTCGAAAATAGTGTTAGTAGTTTGCTCATCGTTTGTACAGAAATGCACAATACAAATTTTTGTTCATGCAACAATGAACAATGAGCTAGAACAAAGGAAAAGCGGGGGCTGTCTAAACGGCAGGTCCCTACCTTTTCGAAAATGGTGGCAATCGTTTCTGCATCGTTTGTGTAGAAATGTATAACAGAAATTTTCGTTTGTGCAACAATGAACAATGTTCTAGAACAAAGACAAAATAGGGGTGTGTAAACGGTAGCCCCCGACCTCGTACAAATTGTTCTACGATAGTGTCAATAGTTTGTGCATCGTTTTTGCAGAAATGTAGATCACAAGTTTTCGTTTGTGCAACAATGAACAATGAGCTAGAAGAAAAACAATGTGGGGGTTGTTAAACGGTAGCCTCCACCTTGTCCAAACTGGTGTAAAATGGTGTCAATCATTTGTGTATCATTTGTGCAGAAATGTGCAACACGAACTTTTGTTCGTGTAACAATCAACAATGAACTAGAAAAAAAATAAAGTTGGGGCTGTCTAACCGGTAGCCTCCCACCTTGTCCAAATTCGTCGAAGATGGTGTCAATCGTTTGACCATTAAGTGGAAATGCGCAACACATTTTCGTTTATGCAACAATGCATAATAAGCTAGAACAAAAACGAAGTGGAGGCTATCTAAAAGCTAGCCCACCACCTTGTCCAAATTGGTCGAAAATGGTGTGAATCTTTTGTACAGAAATGTGCAGCACAAATTTTCGTTTATCCAACTATGGTCAATGAACTAGAAGAAAAACAAAATCTTGAGCTGCCTAAACGGTAGCCCCCTTTTCAAAATTAATCGAAAATAATGTTAATCGTTTCCACATCGTCTGTGCAAAAAAGTTTAACACAATTTTTGTTTGTGCAACAATGAATAATGAGCTAGAACAAAAAGGTGGGGGCCGTCTAAACGTTAGCCCCCACCTTGTGCAAATTGGCCGAAAATGGTGTGAATCGTTTGTGCAGAAATGTACAAAACAAATTTTCGTTTGTGCAACAATGAACAATGAGCTAGACGACGTTGCACATTTCTGCAAATTTTTTGTTTCAAAATTTTGGTTTGAAATTTTTGTTTGAAACTTTGGTTTGAATTTTTTTCGTTTCAAAAGTTTTAATAAATTTGGGTGGTCCACCTCGTTTCCTTTTAGTGGTACAAAATTGCCAAAATATAAACCTAAGCAAAACGTTATACCACGTGTTCGGTTTTCGACCTAATTTATCTCCTTGGATGAGATCCTATTACCTTATATGGTTATATGATCATGTATAGGAGTCCATTCCCTATCATAAGACAAAGGTACATTTGTGCACTCCTTTAAAATTTTCGGAGGGGTACCTTGGCCCACACCTTTGATTTTGGAAATTGCTCAATTTAAACATTTGGTATTATAGTATAGGACCCTAATATGGATTACTATAAATTTGGGTGGTCCACCTCGTTCTCTTTTAGGGGTACCAAATTGCAAAAATGTAAACGTAAGCAAAACGTTGTACCACGTGTATGGTTTTTGGTCCATTTCATTCCCTTTGATGAGGTCCTATGGTTATATGGTCATGTATAGGGGTCCATTCCATATCATAAGACATGGGTATATTGATGCACCCCTTGAAATGTTTGGGAGGTGTACCTAGGCCTACCCCTTAAATTTTGGAAATTGTCAAATTTAAATATTTGGTATTATAGTACAGGACCTCAATATGTATCATGATAAATTTAGATGGTCCACCTCGTTCCCTTTCATGGGTACAAATTGCCAAATTTTAGTACAACCACGTGTTTGGTTTTTGGTACATTTTATCCCCTTAGATGTGGTCCTATGGTTATATGGTCATGTATAGGTGTTCATTCCCTATCATAAGACATGGGTATATTGATGCACCCCTTTAAAATTTTGTGTATGGTACCTTGGCATACCCCTTAAATTTTGGAAATTGTCAAATTTAAATATTTGGTATTATAGTACAGGACCTCAATATGTATGATGATAAATTGGGATGGTCCACATTGTTCACTTTCATGGGTAAAAAAATTGCCAAATTTTAGGACAACCACGTGTTCGGTTTTGACCTAAGTTTCCCCTTTGATGAGATCCTATTATCTTATATGATTATATGGTCATGTATATAGGTTCATTTCCTGTCATAAGACATGGGTATATTGATGCACTCTTTAAAATTTGGGAGGGGTATCTTGGCTTATCCACTCAGTTTTAGAAATTGTTTAATATAAGCATTTGATACCTTCGTACAGGTCTTCAATATGTGCCACTATAAATTTGGATGGTCCACATCGTTCCCTTTCATGGGTAAAGAACTACCAAAAAATCAAATTTCGGAGGTTATTGACCCCTTTTGATAAGTATTTAGCATGTTATATGGGTATGTACAGAGGTTTATTACCTTTATATGTTTATGTTTCCTTTTAAATTTGGGAATTGTCAAATAACAAAATTCGGTAAACGTTTTTCTAGGACCATTGTAAATGTTGGTGTTCCTCTTATGGCCAAATATTCCAATTTTGAAGTTTATTGACCTATTTTATTGTTTTGATACGGCTTTATCATTGAATGAGTACAGGATTTATTACTTTTTTCATAAGCCACAGGTGTATTTATGTATCAATCTTAAATTTTGGAAGGGGTACATTTTTTATTGTCATATCAATAATTGGTAATTGTTCTTAGAATTGGGTGGTATCTCTTTCTTTGGGTAAATCATTGTCAAATATTAGTATGATCACGTGATCTGTTATTGACCTATGATGGGATTAGGTGTTCAGGACATTGGTACATTGAAACTTTGTAGGATAATTTGAGAATTGTCAAATGAAATTACGTCATTGGTTTTGATTATTCCAGCCTATGGACCAAATATAAACGTAACCAACACGATGTACCATGTGATTGACCTTGATGAGGTAGTGTACAGGGATTCATTTCCTTTTCAAAATTCGTGGAAGTTATCAAATAACACGTTTCAAGACAACAGTTGGTTCTGCTAAGATAAACAATTGACCTAATTGAGACCTAACTACATGTAATTATATGATTAATTCTAAGACTTAGGTATATCGAGAGAAGTATTCTTTAAATTTGGGAATTGTGATAAACATAATTTTAACATAAGGCGCGAAATTTGAAACAATACATTGAACTTTAGTTAAGCTCATAGTCTAATATCATTGGTGGTGGTTGATTTTACCTTGAGCTTTAGAAATCTGATAGCTACCTTATTGAATCTTACGACTTATAGACGAAATGCAATACATGCTGCAACACTGGCAAAGTTATTGTTGATGCAATCTGATTGGTTGATCACTATCTTTCGTGCAATCTGATTGGCTGATCACTATCTTTCGTGCAATCTGATTGGTTGATGATTTTCAAATCTTTGCTGCATTCAGTTTTAAGTTTTGTTTAACATTTAAGAATCTTGGTTTCGTTCAACATTTTTGCACTCATTGATAAATATGATCAAAACCGTTTATTTGTCAATCGAATAGTTAAAAACCGGATAAAGTTTGACGGTTAACCGTGAAACGCGAAATTATTTTAGTTGAAAATTTTGGTTTGAAAATTTTTTGTTTGAAAATTTTTGTTTGAAACTTTGGTTTGAAAATTCTTTGTTTCAAAATTTTGGTTTGAAATTTTTGTTTGAAAATTTTTCGTTTGAAATTTTTAGTTTGAAAATTTTTGTTTCAAAATTTTTTGTTTGAAACGTTTGAAATTTTTTGGTTTGAAAATTTTTTGTTTGAACATTTTTGTTTGAAACTTTGGTTTGAAATTTTTTCGTTTCAAAAGTTTTAGTTTGAAAATTTTTGTTTGAAATTTTTGTTTGAAAATCTTTGTTTCAAAACTTTTTGTTAAAGTTTTTGTTTCAAATTTTTAAGTTTGTACACTCATTGATGAAGAACCGGATACTGTTTAGAACAAAAACCTGTGGCAACATTGTTTATCATGGTTCAATAGTACACGTCAGAACATGGGGTTGTACTTGAAATGAAAAAACATAATTCATTGAAATGGATCATTTTATTACACTGCACTGTTTAATCACATACATCCATACCAGATATAGGATCTGGATATTGTCGATACAATGTATTTTGAACTTCTTGCACTAGTTTGTCTTTAACGTATAATTTTAATTCCAATTGAAGTCTTTTAAGGTCTATTGCAATATCAATTGGTGGAAACTCGATGTCCATTTGATCACAAATAAACTGTTTATCAATACAGGTATGCACCCACGAACGATGTTGACAACTGTCACAGTTTCTAGATTCATGTTGTACAATATGCATAACATATTTCTGTAAATAGTACTTTTTCAGGAATATTCTTGTTTTGTTGCATACTTCCACTGCATGTTTAACACACTGGAATACGTTGATGAATTTGTTCCATTCCTTTTGCGTTAGATATACCATGTTGCGAGGGACATGCAATGTACTCTTTTTACGTAACAGCACCATCTTCTCTTCGAGGACTGTACGCAGCACCACTTCATGATTTGAGCCTAATGATTTGACTATGGTCACATTTAGCTCATCATGAAAATAATCATTCATTTGGTCGATTCGTGAACATAATATTTTCCATTCTTCACAGGTCAGTTGTACGCCAAATTGTTCTGCTTTGCCCAATCGAATCACAGGTTCAAATGTTATAGCACTGATACCAATCATCACATGTTTTGTTTGAAATATATTTATTGGATAATAGCTTGCGAAGATGAAATCTTTATCGTTAGAAGTACACATCTTCCCTGCTGAAACGCACTTGCTCAAATGATTTCATGGGATGACACTGTATTTGCTGATTTCATAGAGTTATTGCTGACGTCATTGGAAAGGAATGTGTTGACGTTTGAATTCATGATTTCATCACAGTTGCTGACGTCATGCTGACCAACCAAATTCATAGGTCGCATTCAGCATACAACTACATCTGATGTCAAAGGAATGTGCTGACGTTTGAATTCATGATTTCATCACAATTGCTGACGAAACCAAATTCACTGATCCGGCTGTGTACTAAATTCAAATTGATGACTTCGACCGAAGAATCCTTTGTAACATAAAGATACAGATCCAGTATTTAAGAAACGCAGCAGTTCTTCTTGTTTTGATGCTTCCATTGGTAAATATCTTGCTGGTAAAATTATATTCTTATCATTTTCAAGCTTCACTACGATTCTTAATCCAAACTTTGTAGGGATTTTTTGGCTAGCTAAGATTCTATAAGGTACATTCTGTTGTAAATCAGTAATATTGGTAAATGATTTCATCACATCACGTGTGTTTAGAAACTGCAGACAAGTAGCCATGATGATGTTATCATGAATACTAACTCGAACGATGATGCAAAACTGATGACGTTGCAATATCATGTTCTGACGTGTACTATTGAACCATGATAAACAATGTTGCCACAGGTTTTTGTTCTAAACAGTTCCGGTTCTTCATCAATGAGTGCACAAACTTAAAAATTTGGAACAAAAACTTTTACAAAAAAATTTTGAAACAAATTTCAAACAAAAATTTTCAAACTAAAACTTTTGAAACGAAAAAAATTCAAACCAAAGTTTCAAACAAAAGTTTTCAAACAAAAAATTTTTAAACAAAAATTTCAAACCAAAATTTTGAAACAAAGAATTTTCAAACCAAAGTTTCAAACAAAAATTTTCAAACAAAAAGTTTTCAAACCAAAATTTTCAACTAAAATAATTTCGCGTTTCACGGTTAACCGTCAAACTTTATCCGGTTTTTAACTATTCGATTGACAAATAAACGGTTTTGATCATATTTATCAATGAGTGCAAAAATGTTGAACGAAACCAAGATTTTTAAATGTTAAACAAAACTTAAAACTGAATGCAGCAAAGATTTGAAAATCATCAACCAATCAGATTGCACGAAAGATAATGATCAGCCAATCAGATTGCACGAAAGATAGTGATCAACCAATCAGATTGCATCAACAATAACTTTGCCAGTGTTGCAGCATGTATTGCCTTTCGTCTATAAGTCGTAAGATTCAATAAGGTAGCTATCAGATTTCTAAAGCTCAAGGTCAAATCAACCACCACCAATGATATTAGACTATGAGCTTAACTAAAGTTCAATGTATTGTTTCAAATTTCGCGCCTTATGTTAAAATTATGTTTATCACAATTCCCAAATTTAAAGAATACTTCTCTCGATATACCTAAGTCTTAGAATTAATCATATAATTACATGTAGTTAGGTCTCAATTAGGTCAATTGTTTATCTTAGCAGAACCAACTGTTGTCTAGAAACGTGTTATTTGATAACTTCCACGAATTTTGAAAAGGAAATGAATCCCTGTACACTACCTCATCAAGGTCAATCACATGGTACATCGTGTTGGTTACGTTTATATTTGGTCCATAGGCTGGAATAATCAAAACCAATGACGTAATTTCATTTGACAATTCTCAAATTATCCTACAAAGTTTCAATGTACCAATGTCCTGAACACCTAATCCCATCATAGGTCAATAACAGATCACGTGATCATACTAATATTTGACAATGATTTACCCAAAGAAAGAGATACCACCCAATTCTAAGAACAATTACCAATTATTGATATGACAATAAAAATGTACCCCTTCCAAAATTTAAGATTGATACATAAATACACCTGTGCCTTATGAAAAAATTAATAAATCCTGTACTCATTCAATGATAAAGCCGTATCAAAACAATAAAATAGGTCAATAAACTTCAAAATTGGAATATTTGGCCATAAGAGGAACACCAACATTTACAATGGTCCTAGAAAAACGTTTACCGAATTTTGTTATTTGACAATTCCCAAATTTAAAAGGGAACATAAACATATAAAGGTAATAAACCTCTGTACATACCCATATAACGTGCTAAATACTTATCAAAAGGGGTCAATAACCTCCGAAATTTGATTTTTTGGTAGTTCTTTACCCATGAAAGGGAACGATGTGGACAATCCAAATTTATAGTGGCACATATTGAAGACCTGTACGAAGGTATCAAATGCTTATATTAAACAATTTCTAAAACTGAGTGGATAAGCCAAGATACCCCTCCCAAATTTTAAAGGGTGCATCAATATACCCATGTCTTATGACAGGAAATGAACCTATATACATGACCATATAATCATATAAGATAATAGGATCTCATCAAAGAGGAAACTTAGGTCAAAACCGAACACGTGGTTGTACTAAAATTTGGCAATTTTTTTACCCATGAAAGTGAACAATGTGGACCATCCCAATTTATCATCATACATATTGAGGTCCTGTACTATAATACCAAATATTTAAATTTGACAATTTCCAAAATTTAAGGGGTAGGCCTAGGTACACCTCCCAAACATTTCAAGGGGTGCATCAATATACCCATGTCTTATGATATGGAATGGACCCCTATACATGACCATATAACCATAGGACCTCATCAAAGGGAATGAAATGGACCAAAAACCATACACGTGGTACAACGTTTTGCTTACGTTTACATTTTTGCAATTTGGTACCCCTGAAAGAGAACGAGGTGGACCACCCAAATTTATAGTAATCCATATTAGGGTCCTATACTATAATACCAAATGTTTAAATTGAGCAATTTCCAAAATCATAGGTGTGGGCCAAGGTACCCCTCCGAAAATTTTAAAGGAGTGCACAAATGTACCTTTGTCTTATGATAGGGAATGGACTCCTATACATGATCATATAACCATATAAGGTAATAGGACCTCATCCAAGGAGATAAATTAGGTCGAAAACCGAACACGTGGTATAACGTTTTGCTTAGGTTTATATTTTGGCAATTTTGTACCACTAAAAGGAAACGAGGTGGACCACCCAAATTTATAGTCATATATATTAGGGTCCTATACTATTATACCAATTGTATAAAATGGGCAATTTCTAAAATTAAAGGGTGGGCCAATGTACTCCTCCCAAAAATTTAAAGGAGTGCATCAATATACCCATATCTTATAAAAGGGAATGGACCCTGTTTACGCCAATATTACTATATAAGGTAATAGGACCTTATCTAAGGGATAAAATGGAACAAAAACCAAACACGTGGTTGTACTAAAATTTGGTGTTTGTACCCATGAAAGGGAACGGGTGGAACCATCCAAATTTATCATGATACATATTAAGGTCCTATACTATACCAAATATTTAAATTAGGCAATTTCCAAAATTGAAGGTGTGGGCCAATGTACCCCTCCCAAAAATTTAAAGGGGTGCATCAATATACCCATATCTTATGAAAGGGAATGGACCCCTGTATATGCCCATATAACTATATAAGGTAATAACACTTCATCAAAAGGGATAAATTAGGTCAAAGAACCCCGAAATTTAATTTTTGGCAATTTTTTACCATGAAACTGAACGACATAGACCCCCAATACTAATAGAGGTACATACCATGGTCCTGGGCTACCACACCCAATTTTTAAATTTGGCAATTTCCAAAATTTAAGGGGGGTGGTCCTATGTACCCCTGCCAAAATTTAGAGGGTGGGCCAATGTACTCCGTCCCGAACTTTAGAGGGGGTGGTCCTAGGTACCCCTAGGTCATTGACTTCGGGGCAAGGGCATTGACCTTTGACTTATGGCGTCACAAAAATTTTTGTTGACTCATTTCGCCATTCGGGGGGCCTACTACTCTAGTTGTAAATTTGCCCCAACTTTATTTTTTTAATATTTATGTACCTTTTTCGAAACAAACGATTTTTTCTTCAAAACAATCAATAACAAACGAAAAACAAATGATTGTCTTCGGTTTCGAATCGAAAATTGAAAGTGAAGTGCTTAGTGTAAAATTGCCCCAACTTTATTTTTGGAATTTTTCTGAACGTTTTTCGAAATAAACGATTTTCTCTTCAAACGATGAATAACAAATGAAAAACAAGCGATTGGCTTCGGTTTCGAATCGAAATTTAAAAGTGGGGACCTAGTGTGAAGTTGCCTCCCAACTTTATTTTTTGAATATTTCTGTGTTTTTTCGAACGAAATGATTTTTTCTTCAAAACAATCAATAACAAACGAAAAACAAACGAATGGCTTCCTTTTCGAGTCGAAATTCCATACTAGAGAGCCCAGCAAAATTGCCCACCCCTAATTTTATTTAGTAAAAATCTCTGCAACTTTTCTAAACAAACGATTTTTTCTTAAAAACAATTAATAATAAACGAAGAGCAAACGATTGGCTTCTACTTTCAGTAAAAATTTCATACTAGAGAGCCCAGCGAGAAATTGCCCACCCCAAATATTTATTTAGTGAAAATCTCCGTAGCTTTTTCGAAGCAAACGATTTTTCTTCAAAACAATCAATAACAAACGAAAAACAAACGATTGGCGTCGGTGTGCAGCCGAAATTTGAAAGTGGGGGCAGTGTGAAGTAAGCCCCTATCTTTATTTTGTGGATATGTCTGTACCTTTTTCGAAACAAACGATTTTTCTTCAAAACAATGAATAACAAACGAAAAACAAACGATTAGCTTCGGTTTCGAATGGAAATGCAAAAGTGGGGAGCTAGTGTGAATTTGCCTCCCAACTTTATTTTTTGAATTCTTCTGTACCTTTTTCGAAACAAACGATTTTTTCTTCAAAACAATGAATAACAAACGATTGGCTTCGGTTTCGAATCAAAATTTAAAAGTGGGGAGCTAGTGTGAAGTTGCCTCCCAACTTTATTTTTTGAATTCTTCTGTACCTTTTTCTAAAGAAACGATTTTTTCTTCAAAACAATGAATAACACGAAAAACAAACGATTGGCTTCTATTTTCAGTAAAAATTTCATACTAGAGAGCCCAGCGAGATATTGCCCACCCCAAATATTTATTCAGTGAAAATCTCCGTAGGTTTTTCGAAGCAAACGATTTTTCTTAAAAACATCAATAACAAACGAAAAACAAACGATTGGCTTTGGTTTCGAATCGAAATTTGAAAGTGCGGTGGCTAGTGTAAAATTGCCCCCGCTTCATTTTTTGGATATTTCTGTACGTTTTTCGAAACAAACGATTTTTTCTTCAAAACAATGAATAACAAACGAAAAACAAACGATTAGCTTCGGTTTCGAATGGAAATGCAAAAGTCGAGAGCTAGTGTGAAGTTGCCTCCCAACTTTATTTTTTTGAATATGTCTGTGCGTTTTTCGAATCAAACGATTTTTTTCATCAAAACAAACAATAACAAACGAAAAACAAGCGATTGGCTTCCGTTTCGAGTCGAAATTTCATACTAGGGAGCCCAGCGAGAAATTTCCCACCCATAATTTTATTTAGTAAAAACCTCTGGAACTGTTCTAAACAAACGAGTTTTTCTTCAAAACAATCAATAAAAAACGAAAAACAAACGATTGGCTTCGGTTTCGAATCGAAATTTGAAAGTGGGGGGTTAGTGTAAAATTTTCCCCCACCCAACCTTGTTTTCTGAATATTTCTGTACGTGTTTCGAAACAAACGATTTTTTTTCAAAACAATGAATAACAAACGAAAAACAAACGATTGACTTCGGTTTCGAATCGAAATTTCATACTAGAGGTACCAACGGAAAATTGCCCACTCCCAAATTTTATTTAGTGGATCTCCCCGTAATTTTTTCGTAATAAATAATTTTTTCCTCAAAACAATCACTAACAAACGAAAAACAAACGAATGGCTTCCGTTTCGAGTCGAAATTTCATACTAGACAGCCCAGCGGGAAATTGCCCACCCCCAAATTTTATTTAGTAATTATCTCCCCAACTTATCTAAACAAACGATTTTTTCTTAAAAACAATCAATCATAAACGAAAAGCAAACGATTGGCTTCTGTTTTGAGTCAAAATTTCATACTAGATACCCCAGCCGGAGACTGCGAACCCCCAAATTTTATTTAAAGAAAATCTTCGTAGCTTTTTCGAATCAAACAATTCTTCCTCAAAACTAGGGATGCGCTCGAGTCGAGACATGTCTCGAATCTCGACTCGACTCGACTCGAATTCGAGTCGAGATTCGAGTCGAGACACACTTTGTAAAATTCGAGACAAACGTATTTATCGACTAGAATTTTCGAGTCGAGACACGAGTCGAGTCGAGACGGCTCTTAAAAATCTCGACTCGACTCGAATGTCTCGAAAATCTTTCTATAATTTTTAATATTATTTTGAAGAAAGTATTCACTCAGAAACAGCCTTGAAACCAATTCCAGCTTTTATTCCTTCAGAAAGGTACAGAACGCATAAAATTAATAGTTAATCTTTAAAGATCAAGATTTAATTTTCAGCTCAATTCAGTTAATTAGAACTAATAGTAAATTGTCGTTGTATTTGGTTGTACTGCAAATATAATGATAATAATAATAATAATTGATTATCTAGTTTGTATAAAACTATTATCCGTAGTCTAAAACTAGTTTGTATAAAACTATTGAGATAAAGTGAACTTCATAAATTCTCTGAATGAGCAGTTGGTAGTCTATAGTAATTTAGCATAGTTATAATTATTGTGTTTTCGTTCCCATGAACGCAATAGGGTTACGTAACTTCTGGATTATTCGCTTGCCCAGCTATTCTGAGGCTTTAATATGTTGCAGCATATCACGAGCTACGGATAATATATAATGTAACATTTGTTGTACATCACATATTATGATACGAGACTATTTTACATAGTATATCTTATCTAATATAAATAAAATAAAGAGTTTGTTTGTGTGTTTGTCTGTCTGTCTGTGTGCGACCTGGGGACCAGACGAGTGGACCGAGAGTTCCCAAAATTTGGTCACGGGTACCTTAGTCCAGGCCCCAGATCAAGACGAAGCGTTTTTTTTTAATTTCGAACCAGGGGGTCTCGGGGGGGACGTTTACTGGGACCGACCTGGGGACCAGACAAGTTGACCGAGAGTTACCAAATTTTGGTCACGGATACCTTGGTCCAGGTCCCAGTCTAAGGCGAAGCGTTTTTGTCAAAATTGGAACCAGGAGCGAGACATGTAGTAAAAGTAATCCAAATTGATCGACATTAGTGTCAAATCCATAGTTTTCACGGTCGCTGAGATCAATGGTGACACTTCCATCAGCGATGACTTGCAATTTCAGCTACTACTGTATGCGGGCCGGGTGTCAGCGGGTGAGTAATACCGAGACATGTATAAATAGCCCATATTGATTGATACTAGTGTCAAATCCATAGTTTTCGCGGTCACTGAAATGAATGGTGATACTTCCACAGGTGTTGACTTCCAAATACAGCCCCCATGCGAAGAATGGGTATATTAAGCTAGTAATACAATAAATGGACTGCTTGGATGCCAAGAACTAGTACAGATAAGTACCATTCACTTCTATGAATAGGTATTTTTTAAAAGGATTTTTGTAAACACTAAGTTATAAAACAATGAACTACATACAGTAGTTATGGTTTTGGTTCCCAACATAAAAGAAATATGGATTGTTCATGAGATATTGAACTTCAACTTTCACTCCTGGAAAATTTCAATTTTGGAGTTAGGCTACTTGGCATCAAAGCAGTTCACTGTAAGATAAATACATTCCGCACATTAGTAACATAGTTGTTCAGGGGCCTTCGATTTCCATCCTCTCAAATGAAAGCTGAACGATTGCTTGATACATGCTGACTATATAGGAGAAATAGTGTATTAAGTTTTCGAGGTTTGGTGCGTATCCGTATTTACACTCTGATATAACTTTAAGTTCACACTCAAATCGAGCTAATTGTTTAATGCATTTCGAAAGCTTTTGTTTTTATGCAGCTCATTAAGGAAAATCTATTTCATAATCGTAACATTTATGTACTAAGAAACTATGAACGTAAAGTGGACTCGACCTAGCCCCGTGGCCGCTGTGACTCAGTGGCACAGCTCTCACCCTTGGTGTGTGAGGACTCTGATTCTCTGTGTGTGTGCGTGTGTGAGGCAATAATCCACAAATATTGCCTCAAGTGAGTTTAAAGATTTCTAAACACTAGTGCGAAACCGGGCTCTGCCGTTGCGATCGATTTACAGGTCTTGAGACGAAAGTAAGAAGGGACTTAAGCACACAGTAAGTAAAAACAATTAATAGACCTATGCCTGTAACTTTCCCCCAAATGGGTGTATCTTAAAACTAACCTCACCATTATTTTTCTAATTAAATTCTAACCCGAAATTATGTATCATATTTCCCTATTCCCATTTTGAAAACTTGACCTTAATTCAAAATGGCGGATTTCAAGATGGCTGCCATCAAGGTCATATCTACCATACGACTTCCCCCCAGGACTTATATGTATCCACATGGTTTTTCTTCACTTTTCTTCATTAACGCTCCGTTTACAAAGGGCAGTAAGGGACTTCTGTAGTAATCTCTAATAACCACATCACAACTCTTAAAAGTTATTTTAAAAAAATAGAAAACATGCACCATGGCAAAAATTTGTCATCACAATTAATGATGCATACATGCCTTCTATCAGCAAAAAAAGTTTCATTGAAATTGGAGCCGGACATTTGAGTGATGTCCCTTGTGGGATGTGATTGAACGTGACGTCAGAACACATCGCCCCCCTTCCCGGAATTTACGGGAATTAGGTAACCTGAGTGAGCACATGTGGTGCCAGCTCTCTCCAGCGACCTATCAAGGATCATTGCGTGTATGCCAAGACGTGTCGCCGTTTTTATCCATGCCAAAAGTCGACATACTGACAATTAGGTAGGTAGTCATGATGGTCTGGCTGATGTGTGCGTATATTTTAACTCGTACATTTTGTCTCGACTCGAATTTCGAGACGTCTCGACTCGAATTCGAGTCGAGTCGAGACAGAGACTGTCGAGTCGAGACAGAAACATATTTTCGAGTCGAGACAACATTTTCTCGAGACGAGTCGAGACAGGCTTAAATCTCGACTCGACTCGACTCGAATGCATCCCTACTCAAAACAATAAAAAAAAACGAAAAACAAACGATTGGCGTCGGTTTTCAGTCGAAATTTGAAAGTGGGAGTAGCGTGAAGTTGGCCCCTCAAATTTATTTAATGAATATGTCTACGTTTTTTGAAACAAACGATTTTTCTTCAAAACAATCAATAACAAACGAAAATTAAATGATTGGATTCCGTTTCGAGTCGAAATTTCATACTAGAGAGCCTAGCGGGAAATTGCTCACCCGTACATTTTATTTAGTGAAAATCTCCGTAACTTTTTCGAAACAAACTATTATTTCTTCAAAACAATCAATAACGAACGAAAAACAAACGATGGGCGTCGGTTTGGATCCGAAATTTGAAAATGGGGGCAGTGTGAATTCGGCCCCCATCTTTATTTTGTGGATATGACCGTACCTTATTCGAAACAAACGTTTTTTTCTCCAAAACAAACAATAACAAACGAAAAACAAGCGATTGGCTTCCGTTTCGAGTCCAAATTCTATACTAGAGAGCCCAGCGGGAAATTGTTCACCCCCAAATTTTACTTAGCAAAAATCTCTGCAACTTTTTTAAGCAAAGTATTTCTTCTTAAAAACAGTCAATAATAAACGAAAAGCAAACGATTGCCTTCGGTTTTGAGTCAAAATATCATACTAGAGACCCCAGCGGGAGATTGCCAACCCCCAAACTTTATTTAAAGAAAATCTTCGTAGCTTTTTCGAATCAAACAATTTTTCCTCAAAACGATTGGCGTCGGTTTTCAGTCGAAATTTGAAAGTGGGGGCAGCGTGAAGTTGGCCCCTCAAATTTATTTAATGAATATGTTCCTACGTTTTTTGAAGCAAACGATTTTTATTCAAAACAATCAATAACAAACGAAAATTAAATGATTGGATTCGGTTTCGAGTCGGAATTTCGTACTAGAGAGCCTAGCGGGAAATTGCTCACCCGTACATTTTATTAAGTGAAAATCTCCGTAACTTTTTCGAAACAAACTATTATTTCTTCAAAACAATCAATAACGAACGAAAAACAAACGATTGGCATCGGTTTGGATCGGAAATTTGAAAATGGGGGCAGTGTGAAGTTTGCCCCCATCTTTATTTTGTGGATATGTCCGTACGTTTTTCGAAACAAACGAGTTTTTCTTCAAAACAATCAATAACAAACGAAAAGAAAACGATTGGCTTCGGTTTCGAATCGCAATTTGAAAGTGGGGTGGCTAGTGTAAAATTGCCCCAACTTTATTTTTTGAATATTTCTGTACCTTTTCCGAAACAAACGATTTTTTCTTCAAAATCATCAATAACTAACGAAAAACAAACAATTGGCTTCCGTTTCGACTCCAAATTTCATATTAGAGAGCCCAGCGGGAAAATGTCCACCCCCAAATTTTATTTAGCAAAAATCTCTGCAACTTTTTTATTTTAAGCAAACGATTTTTTCTTAAAAACAGTCAATAATAAACGAAAAGCAAACGATTGGCTTCTGTTTTGAGTGAAAATTTCATACTAGAGAGCCCATAGGGAAATTGCCCACCCCCAAGTTTTATTTAGTGAAAATCTCGGTATCAAACGAAAAACGAATGATTGGCGTCGATTTGGAGTGGGAATATGAAAGTGGGAGGCAATGTGAAGTTGACCCCATCTTTATTTTGTAGATATGTCCGTACGTTTTTCGAAACAAACGAGTTTTTCTTCAAAGCAATCAATAACAAACAAAAAACAAACGATTGGCTTCGGTTTGGAATCGAAATTTGAAAGTGGGGTGGTTAGTGTAAAATTGCCCCCCCACTGTATTTTGGGGCCTCGGTGGCTCAGTGGTAGAGCGTTCATCTCTGGTGCTTGGGGTCCCGGGTTCGATCCCAGCCCCCGCCAAGTAAACTTTGTGGTGGACAAACACCGTGTGCGTTGGTTTTCACGGGGTTCTCCCGTTTCCTCCCACTTTCTTCATTGCACCATTTCAATCATTACTCATCATCACCGTCTCCTTTAGCCTAACCGGCATAACCGTGGGACGTAAAACTCAAAGATTTCATTTTTCATTTTACCCAACTTTATTTTTTGAATATTTCTGTACGTTTTTCGAAACGAACGATTTTTTCTTCAAAACAATGAATAACAAACGAAAAACAACGATTGGCTTCGGTTTCGAGTCGAACTTTCATACTAGAGAGACCAACGGAAAATTGCCCACCCCCAAATTATATTTAGCGGATATCTCCTTAAATTTTTCGGAACATAAAATTTTTTCTTCAAAACAGTCAATAAGAAACGAAACACAAATGATTGGTTTTGGTTTCGAATCCAAATTTTAAACTGGCGAGCTAGTGTGAAGTTGCCTCCCAAATTAATTTTTTTAATATTTCTGTGCGTGTTTCGAATCAAACGATTTTCTTCTTCAAAACAATGAATAACAAACGAAAAACAAACGATTAACTTCCGTTTCGAGTCGAAATTTCATACTAGAGACCTCAGCGGAAGACTGCGAACCACCAAATTTTATTTAGTGAGAATCTTCGTAGCTTTTTCGAATCAACCAATTCTTCCTCAAAACAATCAATAAAAAACGAAAAACATAAGATTGGGTTCGGTTTTCAGTCGAAATTTGAAAGTGGGGGCAGCGTGAAGTTGGCCCCTCAAATTTATTTAATGAATGTGTCCCTACGTTTTTTGAAGCAAAAGATTTTTCTTCAAAACAATCAATAACAAACGAAAATTAAATGATTGGATTCGGTTTCGAGTCGAAATTTAATACTAGAGAGCCTAGCGGGAAATTGCTCACCCGTACATTTTATTAAGTGAAAATCTCCGTAACTTTTTCGAAAGAAACTATTATTTCTTAGAAACAGTCAATAACGAACGAAAAACAAACTATTGGCGTCGGTTTGGATCGGAAATTTGAAAATGGGGGGCAGTGTGAAGTTGGCCCCCATCTTTATTTTGTGGATATGACCGTACGTTTTTCGAAACAAACGAGTTTTTCTTCAAAACAATCAATAACAAACGAAAAACGAACGATTGGCTTCCGTTTCGAGTCCAAATTTCATACTAGAGAGCCCAGCGGGAAATTGTCCACCCCCAAATTTTATTTAGCAAAAATCTCCGCAACTTTTTTGAACAAACGATTTTTCTTAAAAACAATCAATAATAAATGAAAAGAAACGATTGGCTTCTGTTTTGAGTCAAAATTCCATACTAGAGAGCCCACAGGGAAATTGCCCACTCCCAAATTTTATTTAGTGGATATCTCCGTAACTTTTTTCGAAACAAAAAATTTTTTCCTCAAAACAATAAATAACAAACAAAAAACAAACGATTGGCTTCCGTTTCAAATCGAAATTTCATACTAGAGACCCCAGCGGGAAATTGCAAACCCCGAAATTTTATTTAGTGAAAATCTTCATAGCTTTTTCGAAACAAACGATTTTTCTTAAAAACAATCAATAAAAAATGAAAAACGAACGGTTGGCGCCGATTTAGAGTCGAAATTTGAAAGTGGGGGCAATGTTAATTTGGCCTCTATCTTTATTTTTAGGATATGTCCGTACGTTTTTCGAAACAAATGAGTTTTTCTTAAAAACAATCAATAATAAACGAAAAGCAAACGATTGGCTTCTGTTTTGAGTGAAAATTTCATACTACAGAGCACATGGGGAAATTGACCACCCCAAAAATTTATTTAGTGAAAATCTCCGTAGCTTTTTCGAAACAAACGATTTTTCTTAAAAACAATCAATAACAATCGAAAAACGAACGATTGGCGTCGATTTGGAGTCGGAATATGAAAGTGGGAGGCAGTGTGAAGTTGCCCCCATCTTTATTTTGAGGATATGTCCGTACGTTTTTCGAAACAAATAAGTTTTTCTTCAAAACAATGAATAACAAACGAAAAACAAACGATTGGTTCGGTTTCGAGTCGAATTTTCATACTAGAGAGACCAACTTAAAATTGCCCACCCCCAAAATTTTTAATTAGTGGATATCTCCGTAACTTTTTGGAAACTAACAGTTTTTTCCTCAAAACAATGAATAACAAACGAAAAACAAACGATTGGCTTCCGTTTCAAATCGAAATTTCATACTAGAGATCCCAGCGGGAAATTGCTCACCCGTACATTTTATTAAGTGAAAATCTCCGTAACTTTTTCGAAATAAACTATTATTTCTTAGAAACAGTCAATAACGAACGAAAAACAAACGATTGGCGTCGGTTTCGATCGGAAATTTGAAAATGGGGGGCAGTGTAAAGTTGGCCTCTATCTTTATTTTGTGGATATGTCCGTAAGTTTTTCGAAACAAATGAGTTTTTCTTCAAAACAACTAATAACAAACGAAAAACAAACGACTGGCTACGGGTTTGAATCGAAATTAAAAAGTGGAGAGCTAGTGTGAAGTTGCCTCCCAACTTTATTTTTTGAATATGTCTGTGCGTATTTCGAATCAAACGATTTTTTCTTAAAATCAATCGATAATAAACGAAAAGCAAACAATTGGCTTCTGTTTGGAGTGAAAATTTCATACTACAGAGCCCATGGGGAAATTGACCACCCCCAAAATTTATTTAGTGAAAATCTCCGTAGCTTTGTCGAAACAAACGATTTTTCTTAAAAACAATCAACAACAATCGAAAAACGAACGATTGGCGACGATTTGGAGTCGGAATATGAAAGTGGGAGGCAGTATGAAGTTGCCCCCCATCTTTATTTTGAGGATATGTCCGTACGTTTTTCGAACAAATGAGTTTTTCTTCAAAACAATGAATAACAAACGAAAAACAAACGATTGGCTTCGGTTTCGAGTCGAACTTTCATACTAGAGAGACCAACTTAAAATTGCCCACCCCCAAATTTTTAATTAGTGGATATCTCCGTAACTTTTTCGAAACTAACAGTTTTTTCCTAAAAGAAATAAATAACAAACGAAAAACAAGGGATTGACGTCGGTTTGGAGCCGAAATTTGAAAGTGGGTGCAGGGTGAAGTTGGCCCCATCTTTATTTTGAGAATATATTCGTACGTTTCTCGAAACAAACGAGTTTTTCATCAAAACAATCACTAGCGAACGAAAAACAAACGATTGGCTTTGGTTTCGAATCGAAATTTGAAAGTGGGGTGGCTAGTGAAAAATTGCCCCCCAACTTTATTTTTTGAATATTTCTGTGCGTTTCTCGAATCAAACAATTTTTTTCTTCAAAACAATGAATAACAAACGATTGGCTTCCGTTTCGAGTCTAAATTTTATACTAGAGAGCCCAGCGGGAAATTGCCCACCCCCAAATTTTATTTAGTAAAAATCTCCCCAACTTATCTAAACAAACGATTTTTTCTTAAAAACAGTCAATCATAAACGAAAAGCAAACGATTGGCTTCTGTTTGTGTCAAAATTTCATATTAGAGACCCCAGCGGGAAATTGTCAACCCCAAAATTTTATTTAATGAAAATCTTCGTAGCTTTTTCGAAACAAACGATTTTTCTTCGAAACAATCAATAACAAACGTAAAACAAATGATTGGCGTCGGTTTCAAGTCGAAATTTGAAAGTGGGGCCAGCGTAAAGTTGGTCCCTCAACTTTATTTATTAAACATGTCCCTATGTTTTTTGAAGCAAACGATTTTTCTTCAAAACAATCAATAACAAACGAAAATTAAATAATTGGATTCGGTTTCGAGTCGAAATTTCATACTATGGAGCCCAGCGGGAAATTGCCCACCCCCAAATTTTATTTAGTGAAAATCTCCATAGCTTTTTCGAAACAAACTATTTTTTCTTGAAAACAATCAATAACAAACGAAAAACAAACGATTGGCCCCGATTTGGAGTCGAAATTTGAAAGTGGGGAGCTAGTGCGAAGGTGCCTCCCAACTTTTGTTTTTTGAATATTTCTGTGCGTTTTTCAAATCAAACGATTTTTTTCTTCAAAACAATGAATAACAAACGAAAAACAAACGATTGGATTCCGTTTCGAGTCGAAATTTCATACTAGACAGCCCAGCGGGAAATTGCCCACCCCCAAATTTTATTTAGTAAAAATCTCCGCAACTTATCTAAACAAACATTTTTTTTCTTAAAAACAATCAATCATAAACGAAAAGCAAGCGATTGGCTTCTGTTTTGAGTCAAAATTTCATACTAGAGACCCCAGCGAAAAATTGCCAAAACCAAAATTTTATTTAATGAAAATCTTCGTAGCTTTTTCAAAACAAACGATTTTTCTTCAAAACAATCAATAACAAACGAAAAACAAATGATTGGCGTCGGTTTTGAGTCGAAATTTGAAAGTGGGGGCAGTGTCAAGTAGCACCTCAACTTTATTTAATAAATATCTCCGTATGTTTTTCGAAGTTAACGATTTTTCTTCTAAACAATCAATAGCAAAGGAAAATTAAGTAATTGGATTCGGTTTCGAGTCGAAATTTCATAGTATAGAGTCCAGTCGGAAATTGCCCATTCCCAAATTTTATTTAGTGAAAATGTCCGCAGCTTTTTCGAAACAAACTATTTTTCTTAAAAACAATCACTAGAAAACGAAAAACGAACGATTGGCGCCGATTTGGAGTGGAAATTTAAAAGGGGGGGTAGTGTAAAATTGCCCCAACTTTATTTTTTGAATATTTCTGTACGTTTTTCGAAACAAACGATTTTTTCTTCAAAACAATGAATAACAAACGAAACAAATGATTGGCTTCGGTTTCGAGTCGAACTTTCATACTAGAGTGCCCAACGGAAAATTGCCCACCCCCAAATTTTATTTAGTGAATATCTCCGTAACATTTTCGAAACAAAGAAATTTTTCTCAAAACAATCAATAACAACCGAAAAACAAGAGATTGGCGTCGGTTTGGAGCCGAAATTTGAAATTGGGGGCAGCGTGAAGTTGCCGCCCATCTTTATTTTGTGAATAAGTTCGTACGTTTTTCGAAGCAAACGATTTTTCTTCAAAAACAATCAATAACAAACGAAAATTAAATGATTGGATTCGGTTTCGAGTCGAAATTTCATAGTAGAGAGCCTAGCGGGAAATTGCTCACCCGTACATTTTATTTAATGAAAATCTACGTAACTTTTTCGAAACGAACCATTATTTCTTCAAAACAATCAGTATCGAACGAAAAACAAACGATTGGCTTCGGTTTGGAATCGAAATTTCAAAGTGGTGTGGCTAGTGTAAAATTGTCCCCCCCCCAACTTTATGTTTTTAATATTTCTGTACGTTTGTCGAAATTGGCTTCTGTTTTGAGTCAAAATTTCATACTAGTGAGCCCAGCGGGAATTGCCCACCCCCAAATTTTATTTAGTAATAATCTCCGCAACTTATCTAAACAAACGATTTTTTCTTAAAAACAATCAATCATAAACGAAAAGCAAACGATTGGCTTCTGTTTGAGTCAAAATTTCATACTAGAGACCCCAGCGGGAAATTGTCAACCCCAAAATTTTATTAAATATGTCCCTATGTTTTTCGAAGCAAACGATTTTTCTTCAAAACAATCAATAACAAACAAAAAACAAACGATTGGCTTCGGTTTCGAATCGAAATTTGAAAGTGGGGTGGTTTGTGTAAAATTGCCCCCCCAACTTAATTTTTCCAATGTTTCTGTACGTTTTTCGAAACAAACTATTTTTTCTTGAAAACAATCAATAACAAACGAAAAACAATTTATTGGCGTCGGTTTCGAGTCGAAATTTCATACTAGAGAGCCCAGCAGGAAGTTGCCCGCCCCCAAATTTTATTTAGTGGATATCTCCGTAACTTTTTCGAAACAAACGATTCTTTCCTGAAAACAATCAATAACAAACGAAAAACAATTTATTGGCGTCGGTTTCGAGTCGAAATTTCATACTAGAGAGCCCAACGGGAAATTGCTCACCCCAAAATTTTATGTAGTGAAAATCTCCCTAACTTTTTCGAAACAAACGATTTTCTCTTCAGAACAGTCAATAACAAACGACTAGCGTCGGTTTCTAGTCGAAATTTGAAAGTAGGGGGCTACTGTGAAGTTGGTCCCCCAACTTTATTTTTTGAATGTTTCTGTACGTTTTTCGAAACAAACGACTTTTTATTCAATACAATCAATAAAAAACGTAAAACAAACGATTGGGTTCGGTTTCGATTCGAAATTTTATTCTAGAGAGTCCAGCGGGAAATTGCCCATCCCTATATTTTATTTAGTAAAAATCTCCATAGCTTTTTCGAAACAAACGATTTTTTCTTTAAAACAATCAATTACAAACGGAAAACAAACGATTGGTGTCGGTTTTGGGTCGAAATTTGAAAGTGGGGAGCAACGTGAAGTTGGCCCCCCAACTTTATTTCTTGAATATATCCGTACGTTTCTCGAAACAAACTATGTTTTCTTCGAAAGAAACGATTTTTTCTTAGAAACGATTTTGTTCGGTTTCGAGTCCATATTTCATACTAGAGAGTCCAGCGGGAAATTGCTGTAGCGCCCCAGAGGGCCCAATCCCTGGCAGGCTACAGTTAAGTTTGATTGCTCAGTACCGGAGCACTGAGATGATAAGTATATGGTAGGGGTCGCCACCTGTGATCAACCTATAACACAGGAGAAGAATAAAGCAAGATGCTAACACAGGAATAAACTGCGCTAAAGTAATGCGATAATAACAAAACAGGGAAAAGAGAAAGAAAAAAAAACTTTAGTACAACGGCAAACGAATCCAACATGTGCGAGACTGCCCCCTGCACACTCTACGAGTGCACAGAAAACAGCCCTTCCCTTGTGCTGTGATTTCCTTACCTATGCGTATCTCATGAGAATGCAGGAGCTGAAAGAAGAGACAGTAGTGTTGATCTCACAAATATAACACTTATGGTAGGGTGTTGCAACATTTATTTAACTGAAAGAATTTTCACAGTTTAAGAGTAGTCGATCTTGCTAAATATGACAACAAAATTATACTGAGATTACGATTGCGACTGATTTCTGAGAACCCTCTGCAATGTTATACTTCGTAACTTATTCAGGTACATAACTGAATAAACTTACACCCACAATATAACTAAACCTTAATTGAAAATAATGATACGTGATTAAACACACACATCAAAAATATTGGAAAAATATATATACATATATATATATATAATAAAATGGCATAATGAGTAATTTATTATGACCTTAACAGAATATAGGATAAATGGCTCGAGCAAAATATAGACTTACTTACCACGACTAGTCGGGTTTACACCAATTATGTAATACTTAAAAAAGCAACATGACATACTTATGAGTAACTACCATGGCAATAATGAACCGCAAAGAAACATCATGCTAGATAGAGTTTCATTACTTCGCATATAAACATAAAACAAATGACTTGTCCTAACTGAATGAGGACATAAAAGTGGGCTAAGGATGAACAAATTAGACAAATGTAGTTGTGAAACATAATAAATAGAACGGACAACGAGTTGCTAAAAACCAAGCCTCGGTCAAGATGCTAGGTACAAACGAACGTCATGATTATGTAGACATAGTGATCTGATTAACAAAAACCCATGTAATCGTCATGTAGTGGCGCACTCGGACAAAAATTAAAAGGGAAAGACCATAAAGTGATCAATATGAACTGACAAAAGTTAATTCCAGGGTGACCTTAACATAGCAAACCAAAAGGACAACATTCCTGATCAACTTGTGCTAGATGGCCAAGTGCCTCTTAAATACGAAAAACGTATTCATGTTTCAGACAGTGATAAACTCAATGAATAGCGGTTAACTAGACATTCATGTAGCTAGTGGTATTCCTATGACATTCTTCAGCATTGATAAGTGCTAATAGACATTTGTAGAAAATACATTCTTAAGACGTACATCAGCAAATCCACATAAGGGTGCTATGTAAACACGATTCCATGAATCAGCAATAATAAAGATAATTCTGTACAAAGCAGAATTATGGTTAGCCTGCTACAAAGGCGGGCACTCATAACATAGGGTACTTACCCCTTTGACAGGTATTAAACAAGCAGAAATTATTATACCTTTCACAAATGCACTTTCTCGTATTAACGGAACACATTCCTATAGGAAAATAAATGATATACACACTGACTGCTGCTCAAAGCACACACGATGCACAAAAACTTGGACAAAATAAATGATCACCGTTGTGGAGAGGTTCCTTTAAATTATATGGCCTAGAAGATTAGACACAAGAAGATTTCTTCATTTTTACACAACCCGGTCTGGGCAGGTGGGAGCTGGTGTGCACCCAATCCATGACGTTCACTGGACAGCTTGAAAAACGATGATAATATGCTTATTTATGATTATAAACTGAAGTCTAACCGATAGGTAGTAAGATTATAACATCATAACGATAATATAGGAACTGAACACTTTGTGGAGATCACAGATAGTGGATTAATGAAAACATATATATATATATATATCAACTCTTATTGATTAACACTTCATGTGTGAGCCTATGCACAAAGTTCCACTTTAACCACTTGAAGCGATGATAGGTTCTTAACTTCTTGAATAGCCACCCAAAAGTGATGGATCACATAGATTACGAGGTTACGTGCGATTAAGTGGCTAAACAGCATGAGCAAGATTAGTATGAACAAATGATAACCCTGTAGACATACTTGCCACTCAAATAACTCACAATGATAACAATGTTCTGGATTCCACTCCCAGAGTGTTATATTATTACAGGCGAAGTTACTATAAACTCTTGATGCTTCCATATTACATAAAGACACGGATATCACTGAATAGTACAGATGAAGAGAGTGATTATTTTCGTCTCGCTTCACGGACATTACGAATGAGTTGGGGGCCCCGCTGCTAAGAATGTAGTTGGACATTAAGTACATTAGTTCAAACTGCAAGTTAAAAATACAGGCCACTAACAACATGATGACCAAGTCGCTTTGAGAATGGTTCACACTAGATATCAAAATATGATGACATGACAGGATGCAGTCCAACCTAAAAACGTGCACCCACACAAAGATGGCTCACGTGGTAGCTAGGGCGAATAAGTATTACCCAACTCCATTCAGAATTTTATACTATGCAAATTAGTGGTACATATGAAAAACATGTGAAGCAGTTCACTAGAGTATGAAGTAGATCAAACACTCTTTTAAATAGGACGATGGCCAATGTAAATAGAGATTTGACTTAGTTTTTGTTAACACACAAAAGTTAATGTTACCATTGCGTCTTCTTGTTCAGCTTCGAGTACCCAGAATCCCTTGCGCGAACCCGCGAACATGATGTTTCAGCAGGGTTGCCAAATACAAAAGGATTACAAGAGGTAAGTAGTAATTTGTACTAATGATACAATTGTAGAATCGTTTATATATAGGGGCGTTACATTGCCCACCCCCAAATTTTAGTTAGTGAAATTCTTTGTAGCTTTTTCGAAACAAACGATTTTTTTTTCAAAACAATCAATAACAAACGAAAAACAAACGTCTGGATTCGATTTCCAGTTGAAATTTCATACTAGAGAGCCCAGCGGGAAATTTCCCACCCTCAAATTTCATTTAGTGAAAATCTCCGTAACTTTTTCGAAACAAACGATTACTTCTTCAAAACAATCAATAACGAACAAAAAAGAACGATCGGCGTCGGTTTGTAGTCGAAATTTGAAAGTGGGGGTGCAGCGGGAAGTTGGCCCTCCCAACTTTATTTTGTGAATATGTCCGTACGTTTTTCGAAACAATCGAGTTTTTCTTCAAAATGATCAATAACAAACAAAAAACAAACGATTGGCTTCGGTTTCGAATCGAAATTTGAAAGTGGGGTGTCTATCGCGAAGTTGCCCCCGCCCCCCAACATTATTTTTGGAATATTTCTGTATGATTTCGAAATAAATGATTTTTTCTTCTAAATAATGAATAACAAACGAAAAACAAAGGATTGGCTTCGGTTTCGAATCGAAATTTGAAAGTGCGGGGGGGGGGGCAACTTCACATACGTCATGAAAAAGGGCATCATGCTGTGCAAAAAACTTCCCAAAAACATAAAGGCAGGACTCTGTTGCTAAATTTAAAAAAGAACTTCAGAAACATTTATTACAACACTCGGTAGAGGAATACATGAATAGCAACTTTAAAAAAAAAATCTCTGATCTAATTAAATCAGTGTCACTACTTGTCTTTAGGATTATATATTTCGGGTGTTGCAAAATAAGTGTTACAACTCTTGCGACGTGGCTCCTGCCACTGAGACAAGAAAAAAATGTTCTCTTGAGCTTTCGGCTATCGGACATGGTTTCGGATCTACAAGGTGCCGAAAGCGTGGGAAAATGACTTTCGGACGCCAATAGTTCGGAAACTATCCAACATATAGAGGGCGGGTAGAAACTTCACTGAAGAAGTCATACCTACTGTATTGAATTTTGCACGTTTCACAATCCTACCATGCACGCACAATGGATTCCCCAAAGGAACGTAGGGAGTCCCGGATAATCTGCCAAATGAAAATTGATCTAAATGGATATGAATTGATAGGATTTCTACCAAGTAACAATAATTCGTTTGTATTAAGTCGATATCAGGAACAAATACAAAATGGCGGACACCTTCATGCCCGTTGTGTGTGGTTGCATAATCACCAGGTACGGATGCTGGTCAACAGTGACGTTCTGAGTATTAAGTGTAGCGAATTTGTACTAAAATGGTCTAGAGAGACATCTGGAGTGTCGGTAGAGCACAACAGATAAAGCAGGGTGATTCACGTGTGTGGAAACATGCAACGAAAAATGCCCAGAAATGCACTCAGACTCAGTACACGTGAGTCCAAAGCGACAAAAATGTAACACAGTGCACATGCCAAGACAAAGACGAAAATGAACCAATTTGGCACATGTAACACTACTGCTGGAACACCATGCATATGGAAAACAAAATAACATGAGAAATAGGAAGAAACGTCTTAAAGCTCTGATTGCTTACAACTGTGCAGTAGGAGTAACAAAATGAAACACACAAGCATGTCGGGAGGCTGTACAAGAGCGCTCGCCAAACAAAGTGGGTACTCCTCAAAGAAATGAATACAGAGAATGTGAGTCTCCCTCGAAGCTTCACGGCTAGAGGGCTCGCTTTCGCTCGCGTGGTCGCAGTTTCCAATCCTACTAAGAGCTCATGGCCTCAGATACAAGACCCGAGTAGTTATTTTCCTATTTTTAGCACGTGGCATGGTATCCCAGCAGTGGTGGGACATGTTGACATTTGTCCATTAGCTACATGTCGATATCAACACACGCATTGGCCACATTTCAATATCGATCATGCGATCCCACTAGTGACATTCATTTAGTTTACCCAGTTTCTTAGTGAGTCCCCTTGCACAATTTCAACTTGGCCTCAGTTGTTGCATCCTTATTGGTGTGCAACCGTGCACATCAAATTGCATCGGTTTGAGGGAATATTATTAGTGAATTGGCAATGGCTTTCATGTTCTTGTCGCTTTTAACTCACGTTTACTGAGTCTGAGTGCATTTCTGGGCATTTTTCGTTACGTGTTTCCACACATGTGAATCACCCTGCTTCATCTGTTGTGCTCTACCGACACTCCAGATGTCTTTTAGAGCATTTTAGTACAAATTCGCTACACTTAATACTCAGAACGTCACTGTTGGCCAGCATCCGTACCTGGTGATTATTCAACCACACACAACGGGCATGAAGGTGTCCGCCATTTTGTATTTGTTCCAGATATCGACTTAATACAAACGAATTATTGTTACCTGGTAGAAATCCTATCAACTCATATCCATTTATCAGAGATGTAATACGGGTATTCGGCGTATACACACCTCTAATTTTTGGAAGCTATCGTATAGCTACCTAAAATTTAGGAAGTACGGAGGTATACGCTACATTCGATCCACTTCATTGGAACAAACAACTGTTTTTCACGTACTGTATTTCAAAATAAAAAATCCCACTAAACAACTGGTCTTCAGGCTGTTGCCGCGAATGATGTCTAAATTCTTTTAAAATGTTTGCTTTTTCGGGGGGGGGGGGGAGAATCGACAGAGAATTCCTTCTATAATGAAAAACAGAACTCATCTTGTAGTGTTTTTCCCTCAAGATGTCACATGCGCTGTTCCTACCTTCTGAAAGCTGACAGCTAATATAAAAAATAAAGCAAAGCCGTTTCCAAATGCTTTTCTTGGAAACACTCTGGTTTCTAAAGATCAATGGGAGATAGAGTTGAGTGGTAGGCCTAACGAGTAGAACCTACATTCATATGTTGACATTGAAGTTATTCTGTTTTGACATAGCAATGATCACAGTTTTCACATCCTCTTTGATCCAAATTCAAAGTCTGCTGATTAGATACGATTTCAGCGAGACAATATGGGATCCAACCATTTCCTTTCTAACCGCGGAAGATGATTCCGAAAAAATGTGGTTTTTGTAGCTCATGAGCATGTCGCAACAATTTTTGATCATTTCAGTACAGCCACCACTTCGTAAATATTTGCTTAGTAGTGTTTAAATTTCTTTGTCGGTTGGCGAATTAAGAGTTGCTTCATAATTTGCAAGATGTCCAAGGTGTTAAAGAATTGGTTAGAAAGGAGAGGAGACAATTGTTATGTAAATTCCTTTGACGAAAACGTAGAAGCAAAGACATCGAGACCCAGCGAAGAATTTCGAAAGATGTTAATTTGCCGGCTACTACTTCAGAGAAAGACATAAGCAAATTTATTTATTTATTTCACATTATAAAGGTTGTATGGCATCTCCCGATTGATGACGAAGATGCAGGGATAAAACCATTAAAACCATTGGAAAGGAGACTACTTGGGGCCTATAAGTAAGGTACCGGTACTATTCCGACATTTGCTTGGTGCGAATGAAGAAAACCCTCTCTTATGACAGCTGATCTGCAAAGGCTTTTTTACACCTTCTTGACCGATTTATTATTATTATTGAAATTTATATCTGTGTGTACGGCCCCAGGCTTAAATTTCGCATCTGTTCAAGCAATTCTACTTAAAAAAAAAAAAAAAAAAAAAATTATAACCAATCATCCTCACTAACCTTTGTAAGCTTTTCTTTGACAGTTTAAGTTAATGCTGGAAGAGTATACCAGCTTATGAGTCCAGACAGCATACTTTTCAAATACTTTTGTCTGACAGTGTGCTCAAGACAATAATGTATTAAGCAGTGATGAAACACCTTTCAATATCTGAGAAAATGTCTAATCACGGAAATTATAATCTAGCTAGAAGAGCTAGATTTGTGAGTTTTCTTACTTATCTCCTCGCTTTTAAGAAAAAATAAATAAATAAATAAAAATGCAAATTTAAATTAAAAATGTGGAAAAGATATATTTTTTTCTTTTTTAGTTTACAACTTCAATTTCATTTAGAAAATATTTTAAGGGGGAGAACATTGTTTTTGGCTTCGTCTTTGTTTTTCCTTTTTTCTGGGTATTTATTTTATTTCATTTATTTAACAATCACCAGATACAGGTCAGAGGCCATTTTATACTGGATATCTAACAACAACAATGGAAAGCATTTGGGAAGGTATTGGCCAGGGCCTCTCTAGTAGGTACTATCCCGGCATTTACCTGGTAGAACTGAGAAAAAATCTGGAAGTAACAAAGTCACGATGGTTGGGAGCAGAAATCCAACTCACGACCTCCCGAATGCGAAGCCAACGCTCTACCACTTGAGCTACTTTGCTCGGTAAGATTGTCGTTTGTGATTTTTTTTTTTCTTTTTGAATCGCTTCTGACGGGAAACCTAAGCCTCGAAACATCTTGAATGTAGCAGTTTTCGAAAATAAAAGCACAGTTTCCTCTTAAATTCACCGTACCACTTCTTATAACACTATTAATATTTCCACTATTAATGCTCGAAGATTTTCCCAGCGATTTCCCACGCTTATAACTTGGAAAGAACGCCGCCTTCGACTTCGGTGTATGTGCTTGTTTTCGTATCTACTTTCAACCCCCAAGTGCTGTGATAGGAATTAACCAAGGAAGTTTTCGGTCGCTTTTTTTACCAACCACCTTCGAACATCGATTTGTCACCTAATTCGTACCTGGAAGATCAAAAAAAGGCTCCATCAACATCGACGACCTTCTGCCAACGTTCTGGAAGGCCATGGATTCCATCGCGGTAGAATTCGGTGGGCCGTGAAGCGCAGAAGGTATGAAGTGCATTTTGTACCTCTACTAGGGATTTGAACTGGCGTCCGCTAAGGTATGTGTTCAAGGAATGAAACAAGTGATAATCAGACGGTGCAATGTCCGAAGAGTATGGGGAATTCAATAGTGTTTCCCATTGAAGGCGTAGAATGGTGTTCCGGGTAATCCTAGCCACGTAGGGCTTAGCGTTGTCCTGTAACAGGAGAACCCCTTCGCGATTCGGAAAGCTTTCTCCAGAGTTTTAAGTTCTTCTCGAACATGGCTCAACTGCTGACAATACAAAGTTGCATTGATACTGTAATCAGCTGGTAGCAGTTACCGATGCACGAGGCCATGAGCAGTCCACCAAACACACAGTAGGTCCTACCGCTGTAGTACTGATTTCTTCTGTTTCGAGATGCTAAACAATGCTGATGGTGCCGCAGAGCTTCATATAGGACCCACTTCTCATCACATATCAACACCCTGTCCAGAAAATGCTCCTTCCTCAGATGATATAGCAAAGAAACACAGGTGGTCTGCTCGCGTTGCCTTCTGGCCCGGAGTCAAATCATGTGGGATCCATTAACCCAACTTGTAGTGCTTCCCAAGTTGATGGAGGTGCTGCCGAATAGTTTCTCCACTCACACTGAATTGTAGTCTCACTTCCTCACATGTTTGGCCACTGTTCCCCTCAATTGTTGCCTGAAGATTTTCATTTTGTACATATGTTAGTCTTCCGGCACGTAATGCGTCTTCGAGTGTTTCGTAACAGTCCTTAAACTTGTTAAACCACCGTTGCACTCTCCGCGCAGTCACGACATCCTCACCAAAGGCCTGGCATATCTTCTGCCCCCCTGCAGCAATGTTTGACCCCAGTTTGAACTCGTACAGCATACACGACCTTATAACTCTCAGTGGATATCTCATGTTCACTCTGTCCTTACGAAGCTCACGGTGTAACTGAACTGTCAGAACCAGACAGTAAGTTGGATATATCCAACTGACCTTCGTCTTATCTCCATTCGCATTCAACTCACTGTGTGAGGGCCAATTGAACACAGACTTCCACTAAAAGCAACAGAACTTTATTGGTTAGCTTATACATATATACAGGGTGTTAATGAGCTATACCGACAAACTTTAACCCTTTCCGGATCCATTTTGGGCTATTTTTTCAGTCAAGCAGCTACTGCATCGTCACTATTTATCCTAGGATCATGGTTCATACCTCATTCTCTTCAGAATAGAGCAGGCTTTCAAATGGTATCACTTCCATGCCCATACCATATACCAGGAGAGGGAAAATTGATGTCAAAGGGAAACTTTTCATGGGAAATTTTTTTGTCCAACTTTGGCCCCCCCTGCCCCCCCCCCTGTGTGAACGTAGAGACCTCCAAAAAATCTGATGAATAGTACTTGGTAAACTAAATGTGTGTACCAAATTTCAAGTTTCTATCTTGAATAGTAAGGGCGGGAGAAATTTTATCAGGAATTCCCACCATGCCCAAAACGACCGCAAAACACCATGATCTCAGGGAAAAAATTTCCTGAGACATCCCTAATTACCCTAGGGTCATGTTTCGCCCATCATTCTCTTCAGAACAGAACTGCCTTTCAGACGGTATGACTCACGTGTCTCTATCATGTATGTAAAGGGGGGAAATTTTCAAAAAAGGGATTTTTTGGGTCTAAAAATCCCTTTTTTCAACTTTTGCCCCTCTGGACCCCCCTGTTTTTAGGCAGAAATCGGAAAAAAATCTGGTAAATACTACTCGGTGGACTGAATGTTTGTGCAAAATTTCAATCTTCTACGTGAAAAAATAGGCCCGCCAGAAAAAATTTCCCTACTTTGCCCCACTTTTACCATATACAGAAGTATATTTGGATAAAAATTCACTGAGACGGCCCTAATTACCCTAGAATAATAATTCGACCGTCGTTCTCTTCAGAATGGAACGGCCTTTCAGAGGGTATGACTCACGTAGTCCTATCATGTATGTGAGGCGGGAAAATGACGAAAAACGGGATTTTTGGGGTAAAAATATCCCTTTTTTAACCCTTTGCCCCTCTGGTTCTTCCCCTGTTTTAACACTGACATCGGAACAAAAAATCTGGTAAATACTACTCGGTGGACTGAATGTTTGTGCAAAATTTCAATCTTCTACGTAGAAAAATAAGCTCGCCAAAAAATATTGAATATAGGCTTAGAAAATGAGAAAATAAATTTTTGACTTATGACGTCATCACCTCCTACGTCTGGACGCAGGACGGTCTGAAACCATATGTAATGTCTTCTACAATGTCTCTGGACTTGAAAAAAAAAACCGGACGAAAAAGCTCAAATAGAGAAATAACGCAATGTACCATGAAAAGTGCATATGGTACAAATTGTACCATAGGATCCCGAAGGGGTTAAGAGGTGATTCCTCTCATCAAAATAAGAGAAAAAGTTCATATGGACCTATGGCGAAAAGTGCATAGTTTTAGAGCTGGAGGTGTTCAAAATCGCGAAAAATTTCAAGAGGCCCTATTTCGAATTCGAGAGACTGTGGATGGTGGTCCTTATCAGCGTAAAGGAAGTCACGCATACGCAATCCAAAAATGCATATTTCATTAATGTTCAATGGGTGTACGGATTATTCCCTGCAGGGTGAAATTCCCAGACAGGTTATCAACCGAATTTTGAGATATGCTCTGACTTTATGATTGGTGCAAAGTGGGCAAACGATAAGCCTTAATAGCAGTGAACACGGAATTCTTTGGCGCGATGTCTGAAGTGTTAAGGGTCGTCAGCAGCACGTTCTCTCCTACTCAGGAAAACGCATAGTGCGAACTTTTCTTTCACGCTTGTAAGTGAAAAAAACGTGAAATATACCGTGACGAAATACATATCATCACACGTAATTGCGAAGAGAAAGAAACATGGAGCTGCCGGTTCCTAACACTTCCGCCTTCCCTTCGAAGCATTGGATGTCCATTGTTGTCAAGGTTTACCTTCTGCCTACTTTGGACCCTTCTTGAATTCAGAGTATATCCGAAAACTCTATTGAAAATATATCTGAGGATTACACCCTGTAGGGAATATCCTCTACACGTATTGACAATTGGTGAAATATGCACTTTTGAATTGTGTGCGCGTGGCTTTCTTTACGCCGATAACAACCATCATCCACCTTTTCTGGAATTCGAAATAAGGTCTATTGAAATTTAGCTTTTTCGCGATTTTGGACAGCCTTAACTCTGAAATTATGCACTTTTTCTCTTATTTTGATGTGAGGAATCACCTCTTACAGTTTATCAATTCAATAAAACGTTGTCAGTGGATTTGCGGACTAACAAGAAATGTGGATTTTCAGTCGTTTTACCAAACAGCAGCCGGATTCTTAACCTCTGCATGGCAGAGACATAGTGTATGCAGTATTCTCTTACAATGGCTTATATGATAGTCACTCTTTCATTGTGCTATTTCTAAAGCCCGTCTCACACGTATCTGAGCTAAGGCCTCAACCCAGGCTACAACTTAAGACTGTTGCTTAACTCAAACTTCCATGCAATTTCTTTTATCCTGAAGTGATGTAGGGGTCTCAGATGATTCTTAAAACTAGGTAGGTTTTACCAGCAGAGCCTCTCGTGGTCGCTATAAAAACATACGAAAAACGTGTTACGCACAGGGCAATCAACTGTCGTAATCGTAAATATTATTGTTTTTCTATTTCACAATATGAATTCATCCGAAAAGGATGAAATAGCTATAGCAGCGATATCTGCTCTGTTGCTGATACAAAATCCGCCCTCTCGTCCCCCCCCCCCCAAAAAAAAAAACGAGAGAGAGAGAAAGAGTAAAGACGAGCTAGTGGACCAAGGAGTGAATTCTTCGCCGCAATAATGCAGAGGAAAGCACCGTATATTTTCAATGGCGAATAATAAACTACTTACAGAAGATCCCGGTTCCTACAAAAAAAAAAAAAAAAAAAAAAAAAAATCAGAATTTCATACGCTATTGAAATTAGTAACTCCGAAAATTCAGCAACGAGATACGAACATGGGTGAGTCTGTATCAGCTTAAAAATGGTCTGTAGATCCCTGGATCCACCAGATTGTAGAACTAAAATCAAGTGACTTCTCCAAATATGTAAATGAGGGCAGTTATCAGGCGCGGAAAGCTAAAATAAAGAAGAAAGAGCAATTTTCTAGTATAGGTACTGAGTGCATCCGCTCAGCTCAGTACCTACAAAAAATGCCCACATAGCCCACAAAGTAATCTTATACCCGCCGGGAACCCATCTCATGCAATACACCCGGAATTTTTGTATTGTGCCAGCATTGTAGAACTGTTCTCTAAAATTTCACGAAAGCTACATAAGACTGGTGACAATTAACTCTCATTGTTTCTGTTTTTGGCGCATCACATATGAATTTTATGTTTACAAGTGTAGGATTACTAGTCTAAAAGTACTGCAAGTGCTTTACAACGGATAAAATAAGTGAGTTGATATGAAAGATGCCTGTATAGAAACTATTTTCCACCGGCGGTGAACTTCTGCCAGTTTACAGAAGTTGTATTTTGTTTTCAAGTGGAACGCTACTAGTATAAAACCACGACAAATGTTATTGAAATTCGTATCATTGTCAAAACCCACTCGTTTTCACTACCCTCGCTTATGCGGATACCCACATTCGCTGACACGCCTGTTCCCTTCAAACGCACCCTCTCGCTAACTCTCGGACCCTACAGCTTCGCTCTGCTATGAGTCGCATAGACAGCATTCGTACCTTTTAGTGCCGACCTAGCACATGTTGTTCTGTGTTTATTGAGCTGTAGTTTTTATGCATGCATCTGGACGCTATATTTATACGCAAATCGTAAAAGAATTATAATTTTTCAACAATTGCTTATGATACTCCCTTGAATTTTAACTATGTCATATGGATATTTTCATGTCGCCCAGCATGAATCATTTAGAAAAGAATAAGAAGGTAATTAGTGAAGGGATTCTAATTCTTGAATAATTATTTCGAGTGGTGCGCTAAAAGTAAACCTGCACGCTTTTTTAACTTTTTTTTTTTTGTATACATATTGCACAATATACTTATTGTAATTCTTTTAAAACATGTAATTACATTTGTTCACACCTGTAGTATTCGGGCGGATACCTTCACTGCATACCTCCTCTAAGGTATTTATTCTTGCATTTTTTTTAAATAATATAGATCGTGCTACAAAAAATCATATTTTTCGTATTACACTATTAATGCTTCTCTTGTTCAGGCAGCATTGTTTTGAAATTACAGCGAGAAATAAAGTTGAATGTCGTCCGGCGCTACTCTTTTCTGATTGGTAGTTGTATGCAAGTCCAAAGGAAAATAGAAACTGCTTCTATTTCTTCCAAGTCAGGATCCAAATGACAGCAGAAAATTTCAACCTGAAGTAGGGGCAAGTTACTTCTCACACGATCGTTAATTAAGGTCGTGAATTTTAAACCGTGAATCGCAGTCTGAGACGGGCTTAACTTACTACTACCTCTTCCCATGTGCTGCACACTTAACTTATAGCTGTAACTTGAATTTAAATTTGGTTGTCCCAGTTTTTAATATTCCTTGAAAATCACTACCGCTTTTAGTAATTTTCTTTAGCATGTGATTAATGAGCATTTAAACTAATTAGTGTTACTCATGTTCGCTAATACCAAAAGCTTAGTTCGATCATAAGCTGACCCACGGTTAACCTAACCTAACGGCAAGTTTGGTAACTACATGAAAGCGTATCAAGTTCGTCGCGCTTGTGGCGACATCTGCTCTCGCTGATAGGAAAATGTAACTACTAGCCAGCAGTGTAACCATCCACCTAAAGTATTCACAAAAAATTAGCTGTAGGTCCATAGGTATAAATTAGTTACCAACACTAACAGTGTATCCATACAGATGAAAAGTAATATTCGAACACTAATATCTTGTCTTCGTAAATATAAATCCACATATGTAATTACAACTACCTAATTGTAACTATTTACCTTATAATGTTATGAACTATTTCTAAAATTTTAGTTTACACATACAGCAGCCCTTATTTTGTATTCGGGTTCTTTTGACATATTTTTAAACAATATCACACGAGGCCATAACCCACCAGAAACAATATATTATAAAATACGCCAACATTTAATTATAAGCATGAAAGAAATTATTAACGGAAAAATTGTAAACGCACTCAAAATATACAAACATTACATCTTACCAAGTTATTTCTCATCACGATAAGATGGATACATATTTAAAAAGTGAATATTGGCGTGCGAGAGGAAGCGACACCACCGACAATTTCTCCCACTGTAAAAATTATGAACTAAACAGTACAAGTCACGATTCCATTTAGCTGTCATGGGCATGGCTGAACAATATACAAAGTTTCAAGTTCAATGACGGAAGAAGAATCTTGAGCTGCTGTAACGTCAGGATTTAATCGTCCAATAGAGGACTCTCTTTGATTAGTATCAAGTTGGCCCCACCACTTTTGGACGGAGAAAAATAAATAATGCTATTCGTTTGTGCTACATTAGTGCTGGTTAGTGCCCAAATTCCAGCGTTTGTGCAATCAAAAGAACAAAGTTATGAACAATTTAAATTTCGGGGCCAACTTGACGCCAAGTTAGCCCCGCCTTTTTTCCCTAATTGAGATAGAATGGATTTTCTAATGCCAAACGTTAGTGCTGGTTAGTGCCCAAATTTCACAGATAGTGCTGTTCAAATAACGCCGTTATAACGAATTAATTAGCGTCAAGTTGGCCCCGCCTTTTCCCGCTAATTGAGATATAATGGATTTTCTAACGTCAAACGTAAGTGTTACGTTAGTGCTGGTTAGTGCCCAAATTTCACCGTTAGTGTTGTTCAAATAACGCCGTTATAACGAATTAATTAGCGTCGAGTTGGCCCCGCCTTTTCCCGCTGAGATAGGATGGATTTTCTAACGTCAAACCTTAGTGCTACGTTAGTGCTGATTAGTGCAGAAATTTCACCGTTAGTGCTGTTCAAATAACGCCGTTATAACGAATTAATTAGCGTCAAATTGGCCCCGCCTTTTTTCCCTAATTGAGATAGAATGTACTTTCTAACGTCAAACGTTTGTGCTACGTTAGTGCTGGTTAGTGCACAAGTTTCGCCGTTAGTGCTGCTGAAATAACGCCGTTATAACGAATTATTGATCGCCAAGTTGGCCCCGCCTTTTTCCGCTAATTGAGATATAATGGATTTTTCTAACGTCAAACGTTAGTGCTACGTTAGTGCTGGTTAGTGCCCAAATTTCACCGTTAGTGCTGTTCAAATAACGCCGTTATAACGAATTAATTAGTGTCAAGTTGGCCCCGCCTTTTTTCCCTAATTGAGATAGAATGGATTTTCTAATGCCAAACGTTAGCGCTGGTTTGTGCCCAAATTTCGCCGTTACTACTCTTTAAATAACGGAGTTATAACAAAATTAATTAGCGTCAAATTGGCCCCGCCTTTTTTCCCTAATTGAGATAGAATGGATTTTCTAACGTCAAACGTTTGTGCTACGTTAGTGCTGGTTAGTGCCCAAATTTCACCGTTAGTGCTGTTCAAATAACGCCGTTATAACTAATTAATTAGTGTCAAGTTGGCCCCGCCTTTTTTCTCTAATTGAGATAAAATTGACTTTCTAACGTCAAACGTTAGTGCTACGTTAGTGCTGGTTAGTGCCTAAATTTCATCGTTAGTGCTGCTCAAATAATGCCGTTATAACGAAATTAATTAGCGTCAAATTGGCCGCGCCTTTTTTCCCTAATTGAGATAGAATGGATTTTCTAACGTCAAACGTAAGTGTTACGTTAGTGCTTGTTAGTGCTGAAATTTAAACGTTAGTGTTGTTCAAATAACGCCGTTATAACGAATTAATTAGTGTCAAGTTGGCCCCGCCTTTTTTTCCTAATTGAGATAGAATGGATTTTCTAATGCCAAACGTTAGCGCTGGTTTGTGCCCAAATTTCGCCGTTACTACTCTTTAAATAACGGCGTTATAACAAAATTAATTAGCGTCAAATTGGCCCCACCTTTTTTCCCTAATTGAGATAGAATGGATTTTCTAATGCTAAATGTTAGTGCTACGTTAGTGGTGGTTAGTGCCCAAATTTAAACGTTAGTGCTGTTCAAATAACGCCGTTATAACGAAATTAATTAGCGTGAAATTGGCCCCGCCTTTTTCCCTAATTGAGATGGAATGGATTTTCTAATGCTAAACGTGAGTGCTACGTTAGTGCTTGTTAGTGCTGAAATTTAAACGTTAGTGTTGTTCAAATAACGCCGTTATAACGAATTAATTAGTGTCAAGTTGGCCCCGCCTTTTTTCCCTAATTGAGATAGAATGGATTTTCTAATGCCAAACGTTAGCGCTGGTTTGTGCCCAAATTTCGCCGTTACTACTCTTTAAATAACGGCGTTATAACAAAATTAATTAGCGTCAAATTGGCCCCGCCTTTTTTCCCTAATTGAGATAGAATGGATTTTCTAATGCTAAATGTTAGTGCTACGTTAGTGGTGGTTAGTGCCCAAATTTAAACGTTAGTGCTGTTCAAATAACGCCGTTATAACGAAATTAATTAGCGTGAAATTGGCCCCGCCTTTTTCCCTAATTGAGATGGAATGGATTTTCTAATGCTAAACGTTAGTGCTACGTTAGTGCTTGTTAGTGCTGAAATTTAAACGTTAGTGTTGTTCAAATAACGCCGTTATAACGAATTAATTAGTGTCAAGTTGGCCCCGCCTTTTTCCCTAATTGAGATAGAATGGATTTTCTAATGCCAAACGTTAGTGCTGGTTAGTGCCCAAATTTCACAGTTAGTGCTGTTCAAATAACGCCGTTATAACGAATTAATTAGCGTCAAGTTGGCCCCGCCTTTTCCCGCTAATTGAGATATAATGGATTTTCTAACGTCAAACGTAAGTGTTACGTTAGTGCTGGTTAGTGCCCAAATTTCACCGTTAGTGTTGTTCAAATAACGCCGTTATAACGAATTAATTAGCGTCGAGTTGGCCCCGCCTTTTCCCGCTGAGATAGGATGGATTTTCTAACGTCAAACCTTAGTGCTACGTTAGTGCTGATTAGTGCAGAAATTTCACCGTTAGTGCTGTTCAAATAACGCCGTTATAACGAATTAATTAGCATCAAATTGGCCCCGCCTTTTTTCCCTAATTGAGATAGAATGGATTTTCTAACGTCAAACGTTTGTGCTACGTTAGTGCTGGTTAGTGCACAAGTTTCGCCGTTAGTGCTGCTGAAATAACGCCGTTATAACGAATTATTGATCGCCAAGTTGGCCCCGCCTTTTTCCGCTAATTGAGATATAATGGATTTTCTAACGTCAAACGTAAGTGTTACGTTAGTGCTTGTTAGTGCTGAAATTTAAACGTTAGTGTTTTTCAAATAACGCCGTTATAACGAATTAATTAGTGTCAAGTTGGCCCCGCCTTTTTTCCCTAATTGAGATAGAATGGATTTTCTAATGCCAAACGTTAGCGCTGGTTTGTGCCCAAATTTCGCCGTTACTACTCTTTAAATAACGGCGTTATAACAAAATTAATTAGCGTCAAATTGGCCCCGCCTTTTTTCCCTAATGAGATAGAATGGATTTTCTAATGCTAAATGTTAGTGCTACGTTAGTGGTGGTTAGTGCCCAAATTTAAACGTTAGTGCTGTTCAAATAACACCGTTATAACGAAATTAATTAGCGTGAAATTGGCCCCGCCTTTTTCCCTAATTGAGATGGAATGGATTTTCTAATGCTAAACGTTAGTACTACGTTAGTGCTTGTTAGTGCTGAAATTTAAACGTTAGTGTTGTTCAAATAACGCCGTTATAACGAATTAATTAGTGTCAAGTTGGCCCCGCCTTTTTTCCCTAATTGAGATAGAATGGATTTTCTAATGCCAAACGTTAGCGCTGGTTTGTGCCCAAATTTCGCCGTTACTACTCTTTAAATAACGGCGTTATAACAAAATTAATTAGCGTCAAATTGGCCCCGCCTTTTTTCCCTAATTGAGATAGAATGGATTTTCTAATGCTAAATGTTAGTGCTACGTTAGTGGTGGTTAGTGCCCAAATTTAAACGTTAGTGCTGTTCAAATAACGCCGTTATAACGAATTAATTAGCGTCGAGTTGGCCCCGCCTTTTCCCGCTGAGATAGGATGGATTTTCTAACGTCAAACCTTAGTGCTACGTTAGTGCTGATTAGTGCAGAAATTTCACCGTTAGTGCTGTTCAAATAACGCCGTTATAACGAATTAATTAGCGTCAAATTGGCCCCGCCTTTTTTCCCTAATTGAGATAGAATGGATTTTCTAACGTCAGACGTTTGTGCTACGTTAGTGCTGGTTAGTGCAGAAGTTTCGCCGTTAGTGCTGCTGAAATAACGCCGTTATAACGAATTATTGATCGCCAAGTTGGCCCCGCCTTTTTCCGCTAATTGAGATATAATGGATTTTTCTAACGTCAAACGTTAGTGCTACGTTAGTGCTGGTTTGTGCCCAAATTTCACCGTTAGTGCTGTTAAAATAACGCCGTTATAACGAATTAATTAGTGTCAAGTTGGCCCCGCCTTTTTTCCCTAATTGAAATAGAATGGATTTTCTAATGCCAAACGTTAGCGCTGGTTTGTGCCCAAATTTCGCCGTTACTACTCTTTAAATAACGGCGTTATAACAAAATTAATTAACGTCAAATTGGCCCCGCCTTTTTTCCCTAATTGAGATAGAATGGATTTTCTAATGCTAAATGTTAGTGCTACGTTAGTGGTGGTTAGTGCCCAAATTTCACCGTTAAAGCTGTTCAAATAACGCCGTTATAACTAATTAATTAGTGTCAAGTTGGCCCCGCCTTTTTTCTCTAATTGAGATAAAATTGACTTTCTACCGTCAAACGTTAGTGCTACGTTAGTTCTGGTTAGTGCCTAAATTTCATCGTTAGTGCTGCTCAAATAATGCCGTTATAACGAAATTAATTAGCGTCAAATTGGCCGCGCCTTTTTTCCCTAATTGAGATAGAATGGATTTTCTAACGTCAAACGTAAGTGTTACGTTAGTGCTTGTTAGTGCTGAAATTTAAACGTTAGTGTTTTTCAAATAACGCCGTTATAACGAATTAATTAGTGTCAAGTTGGCCCCGCCTTTTTTCCCTAATTGAGATAGAATGGATTTTCTAATGCCAAACGTTAGCGCTGGTTTGTGCCCAAATTTCGCCGTTACTACTCTTTAAATAACGGCGTTATAACAAAATTAATTAGCGTCAAATTGGCCCCGCCTTTTTTCCCTAATTGAGATAGAATGGATTTTCTAATGCTAAATGTTAGTGCTACGTTAGTGGTGGTTAGTGCCCAAATTTAAACGTTAGTGCTGTTCAAATAACGCCGTTATAACGAAATTAATTAGCGTGAAATTGGCCCCGCCTTTTTCCCTAATTGAGATGGAATGGATTTTCTAATGCTAAACGTGAGTGCTACGTTAGTGCTTGTTAGTGCTGAAATTTAAACGTTAGGGTTGTTCAAATAACGCCGTTATAACGAATTAATTAGTGTCAAGTTGGCCCCGCCTTTTTTCCCTAATTGAGATAGAATGGATTTTCTAATGCCAAACGTTAGCGCTGGTTTGTGCCCAAATTTCGCCGTTACTACTCTTTAAATAACGGCGTTATAACAAAATTAATTAGCGTCAAATTGGCCCCGCCTTTTTTCCCTAATTGAGATAGAATGGATTTTCTAATGCTAAATGTTAGTGCTACGTTAGTGGTGGTTAGTGCCCAAATTTAAACGTTAGTGCTGTTCAAATAACGCCGTTATAACGAAATTAATTAGCGTGAAATTGGCCCCGCCTTTTCCCTAATTGAGATGGAATGGATTTTCTAATGCTAAACGTTAGTGCTACGTTAGTGCTTGTTAGTGCTGAAATTTAAACGTTAGTGTTGTTCAAATAACGCCGTTATAACGAATTAATTAGTGTCAAGTTGCCCCGCCTTTTTCCCTAATTGAGATAGAATGGATTTTCTAATGCCAAACGTTAGTGCTGGTTAGTGCCCAAATTTCACAGTTAGTGCTGTTCAAATAACGCCGTTATAACGAATTAATTAGCGTCAGTTGGCCCCGCCTTTTCCCGCTAATTGAGATATAATGGATTTTCTAACGTCAAACGTAAGTGTTACGTTAGTGCTGGTTAGTGCCCAAATTTCACCGTTAGTGTTGTTCAAATAACGCCGTTATAACGAATTAATTAGCGTCGAGTTGGCCCCGCCTTTTCCCGCTGAGATAGGATGGATTTTCTAACGTCAAACCTTAGTGCTACGTTAGTGCTGATTAGTGCAGAAATTTCACCGTTAGTGCTGTTCAAATAACGCCGTTATAACGAATTAATTAGCGTCAAATTGGCCCCGCCTTTTTTCCCTAATTGAGATAGAATGGATTTTCTAACGTCAAACGTTTGTGCTACGTTAGTGCTGGTTAGTGCACAAGTTTCGCCGTTAGTGCTGCTGAAATAACGCCGTTATAACGAATTATTGATCGCCAAGTTGGCCCCGCCTTTTTCCGCTAATTGAGATATAATGGATTTTTCTAACGTCAAAACGTTAGTGCTACGTTAGTGCTGGTTTGTGCCCAAATTTCACCGTTAGTGCTGTTAAAATAACGCCGTTATAACGAATTAATTAGTGTCAAGTTGGCCCCGCCTTTTTTCCCTAATTGAGATAGAATGGATTTTCTAATGCCAAACGTTAGCGCTGGTTTGTGCCCAAATTTCGCCGTTACTACTCTTTAAATAACGGCGTTATAACAAAATGAATTAGCGTCAAATTGGCCCCGCCTTTTTTCCCTAATTGAGATAGAATGGATTTTCTAATGCTAAATGTTAGTGCTACGTTAGTGGTGGTTAGTGCCCAAATTTAAACGTTAGTGCTGTTCAAATAACACCGTTATAACGAAATTAATTAGCGTGAAATTGGCCCCGCCTTTTTCCCTAATTGAGATGGAATGGATTTTCTAATGCTAAACGTTAGTACTACGTTAGTGCTTGTTAGTGCTGAAATTTAAACGTTAGTGTTGTTCAAATAACGCCGTTATAACGAATTAATTAGTGTCAAGTTGGCCCCGCCTTTTTTCCCTAATTGAGATAGAATGGATTTTCTAATGCCAAACGTTAGCGCTGGTTTGTGCCCAAATTTCGCCGTTACTACTCTTTAAATAACGGCGTTATAACAAAATTAATTAGCGTCAAATTGGCCCCGCCTTTTTTCCCTAATTGAGATAGAATGGATTTTCTAATGCTAAATGTTAGTGCTACGTTAGTGGTGGTTAGTGCCCAAATTTAAACGTTAGTGCTGTTCAAATAACGCCGTTATAACGAAATTAATTAGCGTGAAATTGGCCCCGCCTTTTTCCCTAATTGAGATGAAATGGATTTTCTAATGCTAAACGTTAGTGCTACGTTAGTGCTTGTTAGTGCTGAAATTTAAACGTTAGTGTTGTTCAAATAACGCCGTTATAACGAATTAATTAGTGTCAAGTTGGCCCCGCCTTTTTTCCCTAATTGAGATAGAATGGATTTTCTAATGCCAAACGTTAGCGCTGGTTTGTGCCCAAATTTCGCCATTAGTACTCTTTAAATAACGGCGTTATAAAAAACTTAATTAGCGTCAAATTGGCCCCGACTTTTCCCGCTAATTGAGATAGAATGGATTTTCTAATGCTAAACGCTAGTGCTACGTTAGTGGTGGTTAGTGCTCAAATTTAAACGTTAGTGTTGTTCAAATAACGCCGTTATAACGAATTAATTAGCGTCGAGTTGGCCCCGCCTTTTTTCCCTAATTGAGATAGAATGGATTTTCTAACGTCAGACGTTTGTGCTACGTTAGTGCTGGTTAGTGCACAAGTTTCGCCGTTAGTGCTGCTGAAATAACGCCGTTATAACGAATTATTGATCGCCAAGTTGGCCCCGCCTTTTTCCGCTAATTGAGATATAATGGATTTTTCTAACGTCAAACGTTAGTGCTACGTTAGTGCTGGTTTGTGCCCAAATTTCACCGTTGTGCTGTTAAAATAACGCCGTTATAACGAATTAATTAGTGTCAAGTTGGCCCCGCCTTTTTTCCCTAATTGAGATAGAATGGATTTTCTAATGCCAAACGTTAGCGCTGGTTTGTGCCCAAATTTCGCCGTTACTACTCTTTAAATAACGGCGTTATAACAAAATTAATTAACGTCAAATTGGCCCCGCCTTTTTTCCCTAATTGAGATAGAATGGATTTTCTAATGCTAAATGTTAGTGCTACGTTAGTGGTGGTTAGTGCCCAAATTTAAACGTTAGTGCTGTTCAAATAACGCCGTTATAACGAAATTAATTAGCGTGAAATTGGCCCCGCCTTTTTCCCTAATTGAGATGGAATGGATTTTCTAATGCTAAACGTGAGTGCTACGTTAGTGCTTGTTAGTGCTGAAATTTAAACGTTAGTGTTGTTCAAATAACGCCGTTATAACGAATTAATTAGTGTCAAGTTGGCCCCGCCTTTTTTCCCTAATTGAGATAGAATGGATTTTCTAATGCCAAACGTTAGCGCTGGTTTGTGCCCAAATTTCGCCATTAGTACTCTTTAAATAACGGCGTTATAAAAAACTTAATTAGCGTCAAATTGGCCCCGCCTTTTTTCACTAATTGAGATAGAATGGATTTTCTAATGCTAAGCGCTAGTGCTACGTTAGTGGTGCTTAGTGCTCAAATTTAAACGTTAGTGCTGTTCAAATAGCGCCGTTATAACGAAATTAATTAGTGTCAAGTTGGCCCCGCCTTTTTTCCCTAATTGAGATAGAATGGATTTTCTAATGCCAAACGTTAGCGCTGGTTTGTGCCCAAATTTCGCCGTTAGTACTCTTTAAATAACGGCGTTATAAAAAACTTAATTAGCGTCAAGTTGGCCCCGCCTTTTTCCCTAATTGAGATAAAATGGATTTTGTAATGCCAAACGTTAGCGCTGGTTTGTGCCCAAATTTCGCCGTTACTACTCTTTAAATAACCGCGTTATAACAAAATTAATTAGCGTCGAATTCGCCCCGCCTTTTTTCCCTAATTGAGATAGAATGGATTTTCTAATGCTAAATGTTAGTGCTACGTTAGTGGTGGTTAGTGCCCAAATTTAGACGTTAGTGCTGTTCAAATAACGCCGTTATAACGAATTAATTAGTGTCAAGTTGGCCCCGCCTTTTTTTCCTAATTGAGATAGAATGGATTTTCTAATGCCAAACGTTAGCGCTGGTTTGTGCCCAAATTTCGCCATTAGTACTCTTTAAATAACGGCGTTATAAAAAACTTAATTAGCGTCAAATTGGCCCCGCCTTTTTTCACTAATTGAGATAGAATGGATTTTCTAATGCTAAACGCTAGTGCTACGTTAGTGGTGGTTAGTGCTCAAATTTAAACGTTAGTGCTGTTCAAATAGCGCCGTTATAACGAAATTAATTAGTGTCAAGTTGGCCCCGCCTTTTTTCCTTAATTGAGATAGAATGGACTTTCTAACGTCAAACGTTAGTGCTACGTTAGTGCTAGTTAGTGCAGAAATTTAAACGTTAGTGCTGCTCATATAGCGCCGTTATAACGAAATTAATTAGCGTCAAATTGGCCCCGCTTTTTTCCCTAATTGAGATATAATGGATTTTCTAATGCTAAACGCTAGTGCTACGTTAGTGATGGTTAGTGCCCAAATTTCGCCGTTAGTGCTGTTCCAATAACGCCGTTATAACGAACGTAATTAGCGTCAAGTTGGCCCCGCTTTTCTTCCCTAATTGAGATAGAATGGATTTTCTAATGCCAAACGTTTGTGCTACGTTAGTGCTGGTTAGTGCTCAGATTTCACCGTTAGTGCTCTTCAAATAACGCCGTTATAACGAAATTAATTAGCGTCAAGTCTTCCCCGCTTTTTTTCACAAATTGATGTAGAATTTTATATTTAATGCAAACAGTTTGTGCTTCATCGTTGGTGCTTGGTCGTGCTTCAATTTGTCCGTTAGTGGTGTTGAAATTACACGTCCATGAACTTTGCGTCTCCACTTAACGCATTAACGATAAAATTAGTGTCAATCATTATTGCATCGTTAGTGCTACTTAGTGCAGCAACCTCCAACGTTAGTGCTTCGTTAGTGTACATGCTACAAGTAAAACAACTTTAGGGTTTCAAATTGGCGCTGGGCCCCACTTTAAGGACTAACGAAATAATTAGTGCCATTCGTTAGTGCATCCTCAGTGCTTCTTACTGCACTAACCACTAACGTTAGTGTTTCATTAGTGTAGGTTTTAGAGGCAAAGCAATGGTCCTCGCTGATCTCTCTACACTATGCATTAATGAAAAAACCGTGCCATTCGTTTGTGCATCGTTAGTGCTTTTAGGAAATACCAATAGCTTCCTAAATGCTTTACTACTCGTGTAGATATAGCCAATTATATGTCACGAAACTCCCTTAAGAAATACATGGGGAATTTCTCATTGCGTGAAATTCCCAGCAAATTCAAAAGCACTAATGACTTCTTCTAGTGCAATCGTTATTGCTTCTTAGTGCACCATCCCCTAACGTTTGTTCTTCATCAGTGTCGCTGCAACAAGTGGAAAACCTTTGTGGTCAGCGTGATCTTGATCCCTATTTTAAGCACTAACGAAGAAATCAGTGCTTTTCGTCAGTGCATCGTTAGGCTTCTGGAAAACACTGATTGTTTCGTCAATGCTTCACTATTAGTGTAGATGTAGCAAATTATAAGTTCCAAAACTTTCATATAAAATGCATGGACAATTTTTTAATTGCGTGAAATTCCCGCCAAATTCAAAAGCACTAATGACATCTTTTATTGTAATCGTTAGTGCTTTTTCAGTGTAGATGCTACAAGTAAAAAACCTTTGGGGAGCTAAGTTCACGCTGCTTCCACTTCAAGCAGTAACGAAAAATCAGTGCCTTCATTAGTGCATCGTTATTGCTTCTTACAAGTAAACCTTACGTTTGGGTGAATCGAGTTGTTGACTGAGACACATATGAGAAAGTAGGACTAAATGTGGTCAGTATTTCAGTGAAGCTGTAGGTGCGAAGCTCCAGGGGTTTAGAAGATACAGCTACCAGAACATCACATGGAAGTACAGAATAGTCTTCATACAGTTGGAGGTAAAAGCTCTGTAAGACCTCTTGTAACGACAAAAGGTGAATAACAAATATATGGGTACATATTAGGACTAGGGGGAAGTCATATAGTAAGGATATACCTGACGGCGGCCATCTTGAAATCAGCCATTTTGAATTATTAAGGTTAGGTTTTTAAAATAGAAATATGGTCATGTGATACATGATTTAAGGCGCAAATTTAATCAGAAGAACAATGATGACGTTAATTTTGATTTACGCGCAATTGGCAAAAAGTTACAGGGAAATTAAATATTGTTGCAGCATATGTATTAGTCCTTTACCCCACCTTGTACATTTTGTGTTAATGATAATAATTAAATAAAAATCAGGTGGATAAATATTAGGTCTATGGTAAGAGTTGCCTTGATGGCGGCCATGTTCAAATCCGCCGTTTTGAATCAGACAAAAGTTTTAAACAAAACACATAACAGTGAACCGCGGTGATCCTAGCAGATATCTGCTACCTCCGTAACAGAAAAATCTCAGGGTTGCCAGTGTATACAAAGACAAATAAACAATCCCCTGTAACTCTCTCAAATCATATAGAACGTAGTAGTTATTTATACTCTGATATACACCACCATATTTATATTATAGTTGTGCTGAAGCGGCCTCCACGTTATCAATAATTAATTAAAAAATTAAAACAAAAATCAAAATTTTACATATTCTCCCATATCAGCTCATATATCACGAGTTACCCCCCTCGGAATAAAATGATCTTGGTATCATGTAATCTACAGATATATACCTTCATATCTATATTATCGTCTTGTTGAAGCGGCTTTCAGTTTATCACTAATTAATTAATCAATTAAAACGAAAAGTCAAAATTTTACATATTTTCCCATATCAGCTCATATATCACGAGTTACCCCCCTCGGAATATAATGATCTTGGTATCATGTAATCTACAGATATATACCTTCATATCTATATTATCGTCTTGTTGAAGCGGCTTTTAGTTTATCACTAATTAATTAATCAATTAAAACGAAATGTCAAAATTTTACATATTTTCCCATATCAGCTCATATATCACGAGTTACCCCCCTCGCAATATAATGATCTTGGTATCATGTAATCTACAGATATATACCTTCATATCTATATTATCGTCTTGTTGAAGCGGCTTTTAGTTTATCATTAATTAATTAATCAATTAAAACGAAAACTCAAAATTTTACATATTTTCCCATATCAGCTCAAATATCACGAGTTACCCCCCTCGGAATATAATGATCTTGGTATCATGTAATCTACAGATATATACCTTCATATCTATATTATCGTCTTGTTGAAGCGGCTTTCAGTTTATCACTAATTAATTAATCAATTAAAACGAAAAGTCAAAGTTTTACATATTTTCCCATATCAGCTCATATATCACGAGTTACCCCCTTCAGAATATAATGATCTTGGTATCATGTAATCTACAGATATATACCTTCATATCTGTATTATCGTCTTGTTGTAGAGGCTTTTAGTTTATCTCTAATTAATTAATCAATTAAAACGAAAAGTCAAAATTTTACATATTTTCCCATATCAGCTCATATATCACGAGTTACCCCCCTCGGAATATAATGATCTTGGTATCATGTAATCTACAGATATATACCTTCATATCTATATTATCGTCTTGTTGAAGCGGCTTTTAGTTTATCATTAATTAATTAATCAATTAAAACGAAAACTCAAAATTTTACATATTTTCCCATATCAGCTCATATATCACGAGTTACCCCCCTCGGAATATAATGATCTTGGTATCATGTAATCTACAGATATATACCTTCATATCTATATTATCGTATTGTTGAAGCGGCTTTCAGTTTATCACTAATTAATTAATCAATTAAAACGAAAAGTCAAAATTTTACATATTTTCCCATATCAGCTCATATATCACGAGTTACCCCCCTCGCAATATAATGATCTTGGTATCATGTAATCTACAGATATATACCTTCATATCTATATTATCGTCTTGTTGAAGCGGCTTTTAGTTTATCATTAATTAATTAATCAATTAAAACGAAATGTCAAAATTTTACATATTTTCCCATATCAGCTCAAATATCACGAGTTACCCCCCTCGGAATATAATGATCTTGGTATCATGTAATCTACAGATATATACCTTCATATCTATATTATCGTCTTGTTGAAGCGGCTTTCAGTTTATCACTAATTAATTAATCAATTAAAACGAAAAGTCAAAGTTTTACATATTTTCCCATATCAGCTCATATATCACGAGTTACCCCCTTCAGAATATAATGATCTTGGTATCATGTAATCTACAGATATATACCTTCATATCTGTATTATCGTCTTGTTGTAGAGGCTTTTAGTTTATCTCTAATTAATTAATCAATTAAAACGAAAAGTCAAAATTTTACATATTTTCCCATATCAGCTCAAATATCACGAGTTACCCCCCTCGGAATATAATGATCTTGGTATCATGTAATCTACAGATATATACCTTCATATCTATATTATCGTCTTGTTGAAGCGGCTTTCAGTTTATCACTAATTAATTAATCAATTAAAACGAAAAGTCAAAGTTTTACATATTTTCCCATATCAGCTCATATATCACGAGTTACCCCCTTCAGAATATAATGATCTTGGTATCATGTAATCTACAGATATATACCTTCATATCTGTATTATCGTCTTGTTGTAGAGGCTTTTAGTTTATCTCTAATTAATTAATCAATTAAAACGAAAAGTCAAAATTTTACATATTTTCCCATATCAGCTCATATATCACGAGTTACCCCCCTCGGAATATAATGATCTTGGTATCATGTAATCTACAGATATATACCTTCATATCTATATTATCGTCTTGTTGAAGCGGCTTTTAGTTTATCATTAATTAATTAATCAATTAAAACGAAAACTCAAAATTTTACATATTTTCCCATATCAGCTCATATATCACGAGTTACCCCCCTCGGAATATAATGATCTTGGTATCATGTAATCTACAGATATATACCTTCATATCTATATTATCGTATTGTTGAAGCGGCTTTCAGTTTATCACTAATTAATTAATCAATTAAAACGAAAAGTCAAAATTTTACATATTTTCCCATATCAGCTCATATATCACGAGTTACCCCCCTCGCAATATAATGATCTTGGTATCATGTAATCTACAGATATATACCTTCATATCTATATTATCGTCTTGTTGAAGCGGCTTTTAGTTTATCATTAATTAATTAATCAATTAAAACGAAATGTCAAAATTTTACATATTTTCCCATATCAGCTCAAATATCACGAGTTACCCCCCTCGGAATATAATGATCTTGGTATCATGTAATCTACAGATATATACCTTCATATCTATATTATCGTCTTGTTGAAGCGGCTTTCAGTTTATCACTAATTAATTAATCAATTAAAACGAAAAGTCAAAGTTTTACATATTTTCCCATATCAGCTCATATATCACGAGTTACCCCCTTCAGAATATAATGATCTTGGTATCATGTAATCTACAGATATATACCTTCATATCTGTATTATCGTCTTGTTGTAGAGGCTTTTAGTTTATCTCTAATTAATTAATCAATTAAAACGAAAAGTCAAAATTTTACATATTTTCCCATATCAGCTCATATATCACGAGTTACCCCCCTCGGAATATAATGATCTTGGTATCATGTAATCTACAGATATATACCTTCATATCTATATTATCGTCTTGTTGAAGCGGCTTTTAGTTTATCACTAATTAATTAATCAATTAAAACGAAAAATCAAAATTTTACATATTTTCCCATATCAGCTCATATATCACGAGTTACCCCCCTCGGAATATAATGATCTTGGTATCATGTAATCTACAGATATATACCTTCATATCTATATTATCGTATTGTTGAAGCGGCTTTCAGTTTATCACTAATTAATTAATCAATTAAAACGAAAAGTCAAAATTTTACATATTTTCCCATATCAGCTCATATATCACGAGTTACCCCCCTCGGAATATAATGATCTTGGTATCATGTAATCTACAGATATATACCTTCATATCTATATTATTGTCTTGTTGAAGCGGCTTTTAGTTTATCACTAATTAATTAATCAATTAAAACGAAAAGTCAAAATTTTACATATTTTCCCATATCAGCTCATATATCACGAGTTACCCCCCTCGGAATATAATGATCTTGGTATCATGTAATCTACAGATACATACCTTCATATCTGTATTATCGTCTTGTTGAAGAGGCTTTTAGTTTATCTCTAATTAATTAATCAATTAAAACGAAAAGTCAAAATTTTACATATTTTCCCATATCAGCTCATATATCACGAGTTACCCCCCCGGAATATAACGATCTTGGTATCATGTAATCTACAGATATATACCTTCATATCTATATTATTGTCTTGTTGAAGCGGCTTTCAGTTTATCACTAATTAATTAATCAATTAAAACGAAAAGTCAAAATTTTACATATTTTCCTATATCAGCTCATATATCACGAGTTACCCCCCTCGGAATATAACGATCTTGGTATCATGTAATCTACAGATATATACCTTTATATCTATATTATTGTCTTGTTGAAGCGGCTTTCAGTTTATCACTAATTAATTAATCAATTAAAACGAAATGTCAAAATTTTACATATTTTCCCATATCAGCTCATATATCACGAGTTACCCCCCTCGGAATATAATGATCTTGGTATCATGTAATCTACAGATATATACCTTTATATCTATATTATCGTCTTGTTGAAGCGGCTTTTAGTTTATCATTAATTAATTAATCAAGTGAAACGAAAAGTCAAAATTATACATATTTTCCCATATCAGCTCATATATCACGAGTTACCCCCCTCGGAATATAATGATCTTGGTATCATGTAATCTACAGATATATACCTTCATATCTGTATTATTGTCTTGTTGAAGCGGCTTTTAGTTTATCATTAATTAATTAATCAATTGAAACGAAAAGTCAAAATTATACATATTTTCCCATATCAGCTCAAATATCACGAGTTACCCCCCTCGGAATATAATGATCTTGGTATCATGTAATCTACAGATATATACCTTCATATCTATATTATTGTCTTGTTGAAGCGGCTTTTAGTTTATCACTAATTAATTAATCAATTAAAACGAAAAGTCAAAATTTTACATATTTTCCCATATCAGCTCATATATCACGAGTTACCCCCCTCGGAATATAATGATCTTGGTATCATGTAATCTACAGATACATACCTTCATATCTGTATTATCGTCTTGTTGAAGAGGCTTTTAGTTTATCTCTAATTAATTAATCAATTAAAACGAAAAGTCAAAATTTTACATATTTTCCCATATCAGCTCATATATCACGAGTTACCCCCCCGGAATATAACGATCTTGGTATCATGTAATCTACAGATATATACCTTCATATCTATATTATTGTCTTGTTGAAGCGGCTTTCAGTTTATCACTAATTAATTAATCAATTAAAACGAAAAGTCAAAATTTTACATATTTTCCTATATCAGCTCATATATCACGAGTTACCCCCCTCGGAATATAACGATCTTGGTATCATGTAATCTACAGATATATACCTTTATATCTATATTATTGTCTTGTTGAAGCGGCTTTCAGTTTATCACTAATTAATTAATCAATTAAAACGAAATGTCAAAATTTTACATATTTTCCCATATCAGCTCATATATCACGAGTTACCCCCCTCGGAATATAATGATCTTGGTATCATGTAATCTACAGATATATACCTTTATATCTATATTATCGTCTTGTTGAAGCGGCTTTTAGTTTATCATTAATTAATTAATCAAGTGAAACGAAAAGTCAAAATTATACATATTTTCCCATATCAGCTCATATATCACGAGTTACCCCCCTCGGAATATAATGATCTTGGTATCATGTAATCTACAGATATATACCTTCATATCTGTATTATTGTCTTGTTGAAGCGGCTTTTAGTTTATCATTAATTAATTAATCAATTGAAACGAAAAGTCAAAATTATACATATTTTCCCATATCAGCTCAAATATCACGAGTTACCCCCCTCGGAATATAATGATCTTGGTATCATGTAATCTACAGATATATACCTTTATATCTATATTATCGTCTTGTTGAAGCGGCTTTTAGTTTATCACTAATTAATTAATCAATTAAAACGAAATGTCAAAATTTTACATATTTTCCCATATCAGCTCATATATCACGAGTTACCCCCCTCGGAATATAATGATCTTGGTATCATGTAATCTACAGATATATACCTTCATATCTGTATTATCGTCTTGTTGAAGAGGCTTTTAGTTTATCTCTAATTAATTAATCAATTAAAACGAAAAGTCAAAATTTTACATATTTTCCCATATCAGCTCATATATCACGAGTTACCCCCCTCGGAATATAATGATCTTGGTATCATGTAATCTACAGATATATACCTTCATATCTATATTATCGTCTTGTTGAAGCGGCTTTTAGTTTATCATTAATTAATTAATCAATTAAAACGAAAAGTCAAAATTTTACATATTTTCCCATATCAGCTCAAATATCAGGAGTTACCCCCCTCGGAATATAATGATCTTGGTATCATGTAATCTACAGATATATACCTTCATATCTATATTATCGTCTTGTTGAAGCGGCTTTTAGTTTATCACTAATTAATTAATCAATTAAAACGAAATGTCAAAATTTTACATATTTTCCCATATCAGCTCATATATCACGAGTTACCCCCCTCGCAATATAATGATCTTGGTATCATGTAATCTACAGATATATACCTTCATATCTATATTATCGTCTTGTTGAAGCGGCTTTTAGTTTATCATTAATTAATTAATCAATTAAAACGAAAACTCAAAATTTTACATATTTTCCCATATCAGCTCAAATATCACGAGTTACCCCCCTCGGAATATAATGATCTTGGTATCATGTAATCTACAGATATATACCTTCATATCTATATTATCGTCTTGTTGAAGCGGCTTTCAGTTTATCACTAATTAATTAATCAATTAAAACGAAAAGTCAAAGTTTTACATATTTTCCCATATCAGCTCATATATCACGAGTTACCCCCTTCAGAATATAATGATCTTGGTATCATGTAATCTACAGATATATACCTTCATATCTGTATTATCGTCTTGTTGTAGAGGCTTTTAGTTTATCTCTAATTAATTAATCAATTAAAACGAAAAGTCAAAATTTTACATATTTTCCCATATCAGCTCATATATCACGAGTTACCCCCCTCGGAATATAATGATCTTGGTATCATGTAATCTACAGATATATACCTTCATATCTATATTATCGTCTTGTTGAAGCGGCTTTTAGTTTATCACTAATTAATTAATCAATTAAAACGAAAAATCAAAATTTTACATATTTTCCCATATCAGCTCATATATCACGAGTTACCCCCCTCGGAATATAATGATCTTGGTATCATGTAATCTACAGATATATACCTTCATATCTATATTATCGTATTGTTGAAGCGGCTTTCAGTTTATCACTAATTAATTAATCAATTAAAACGAAAAGTCAAAATTTTACATATTTTCCCATATCAGCTCATATATCACGAGTTACCCCCCTCGCAATATAATGATCTTGGTATCATGTAATCTACAGATATATACCTTCATATCTATATTATCGTCTTGTTGAAGCGGCTTTTAGTTTATCATTAATTAATTAATCAATTAAAACGAAAACTCAAAATTTTACATATTTTCCCATATCAGCTCAAATATCACGAGTTACCCCCCTCGGAATATAATGATCTTGGTATCATGTAATCTACAGATATATACCTTCATATCTATATTATCGTCTTGTTGAAGCGGCTTTCAGTTTATCACTAATTAATTAATCAATTAAAACGAAAAGTCAAAGTTTTACATATTTTCCCATATCAGCTCATATATCACGAGTTACCCCCTTCAGAATATAATGATCTTGGTATCATGTAATCTACAGATATATACCTTCATATCTGTATTATCGTCTTGTTGTAGAGGCTTTTAGTTTATCTCTAATTAATTAATCAATTAAAACGAAAAGTCAAAATTTTACATATTTTCCCATATCAGCTCATATATCACGAGTTACCCCCCTCGGAATATAATGATCTTGGTATCATGTAATCTACAGATATATACCTTCATATCTATATTATCGTCTTGTTGAAGCGGCTTTTAGTTTATCACTAATTAATTAATCAATTAAAACGAAAAATCAAAATTTTACATATTTTCCCATATCAGCTCATATATCACGAGTTACCCCCCTCGGAATATAATGATCTTGGTATCATGTAATCTACAGATATATACCTTCATATCTATATTATCGTATTGTTGAAGCGGCTTTCAGTTTATCACTAATTAATTAATCAATTAAAACGAAAAGTCAAAATTTTACATATTTTCCCATATCAGCTCATATATCACGAGTTACCCCCCTCGGAATATAATGATCTTGGTATCATGTAATCTACAGATATATACCTTCATATCTATATTATTGTCTTGTTGAAGCGGCTTTTAGTTTATCACTAATTAATTAATCAATTAAAACGAAAAGTCAAAATTTTACATATTTTCCCATATCAGCTCATATATCACGAGTTACCCCCCTCGGAATATAATGATCTTGGTATCATGTAATCTACAGATACATACCTTCATATCTGTATTATCGTCTTGTTGAAGAGGCTTTTAGTTTATCTCTAATTAATTAATCAATTAAAACGAAAAGTCAAAATTTTACATATTTTCCCATATCAGCTCATATATCACGAGTTACCCCCCCGGAATATAACGATCTTGGTATCATGTAATCTACAGATATATACCTTCATATCTATATTATTGTCTTGTTGAAGCGGCTTTCAGTTTATCACTAATTAATTAATCAATTAAAACGAAAAGTCAAAATTTTACATATTTTCCTATATCAGCTCATATATCACGAGTTACCCCCCTCGGAATATAACGATCTTGGTATCATGTAATCTACAGATATATACCTTTATATCTATATTATTGTCTTGTTGAAGCGGCTTTCAGTTTATCACTAATTAATTAATCAATTAAAACGAAATGTCAAAATTTTACATATTTTCCCATATCAGCTCATATATCACGAGTTACCCCCCTCGGAATATAATGATCTTGGTATCATGTAATCTACAGATATATACCTTTATATCTATATTATCGTCTTGTTGAAGCGGCTTTTAGTTTATCATTAATTAATTAATCAAGTGAAACGAAAAGTCAAAATTATACATATTTTCCCATATCAGCTCATATATCACGAGTTACCCCCCTCGGAATATAATGATCTTGGTATCATGTAATCTACAGATATATACCTTCATATCTGTATTATTGTCTTGTTGAAGCGGCTTTTAGTTTATCATTAATTAATTAATCAATTGAAACGAAAAGTCAAAATTATACATATTTTCCCATATCAGCTCAAATATCACGAGTTACCCCCCTCGGAATATAATGATCTTGGTATCATGTAATCTACAGATATATACCTTCATATCTATATTATTGTCTTGTTGAAGCGGCTTTTAGTTTATCACTAATTAATTAATCAATTAAAACGAAAAGTCAAAATTTTACATATTTTCCCATATCAGCTCATATATCACGAGTTACCCCCCTCGGAATATAATGATCTTGGTATCATGTAATCTACAGATACATACCTTCATATCTGTATTATCGTCTTGTTGAAGAGGCTTTTAGTTTATCTCTAATTAATTAATCAATTAAAACGAAAAGTCAAAATTTTACATATTTTCCCATATCAGCTCATATATCACGAGTTACCCCCCCGGAATATAACGATCTTGGTATCATGTAATCTACAGATATATACCTTCATATCTATATTATTGTCTTGTTGAAGCGGCTTTCAGTTTATCACTAATTAATTAATCAATTAAAACGAAAAGTCAAAATTTTACATATTTTCCTATATCAGCTCATATATCACGAGTTACCCCCCTCGGAATATAACGATCTTGGTATCATGTAATCTACAGATATATACCTTTATATCTATATTATTGTCTTGTTGAAGCGGCTTTCAGTTTATCACTAATTAATTAATCAATTAAAACGAAATGTCAAAATTTTACATATTTTCCCATATCAGCTCATATATCACGAGTTACCCCCCTCGGAATATAATGATCTTGGTATCATGTAATCTACAGATATATACCTTTATATCTATATTATCGTCTTGTTGAAGCGGCTTTTAGTTTATCATTAATTAATTAATCAAGTGAAACGAAAAGTCAAAATTATACATATTTTCCCATATCAGCTCATATATCACGAGTTACCCCCCTCGGAATATAATGATCTTGGTATCATGTAATCTACAGATATATACCTTCATATCTGTATTATTGTCTTGTTGAAGCGGCTTTTAGTTTATCATTAATTAATTAATCAATTGAAACGAAAAGTCAAAATTATACATATTTTCCCATATCAGCTCAAATATCACGAGTTACCCCCCTCGGAATATAATGATCTTGGTATCATGTAATCTACAGATATATACCTTTATATCTATATTATCGTCTTGTTGAAGCGGCTTTTAGTTTATCACTAATTAATTAATCAATTAAAACGAAATGTCAAAATTTTACATATTTTCCCATATCAGCTCATATATCACGAGTTACCCCCCTCGGAATATAATGATCTTGGTATCATGTAATCTACAGATATATACCTTCATATCTGTATTATCGTCTTGTTGAAGAGGCTTTTAGTTTATCTCTAATTAATTAATCAATTAAAACGAAAAGTCAAAATTTTACATATTTTCCCATATCAGCTCATATATCACGAGTTACCCCCCTCGGAATATAATGATCTTGGTATCATGTAATCTACAGATATATACCTTCATATCTATATTATCGTCTTGTTGAAGCGGCTTTCAGTTTATCACTAATTAATTAATCAATTAAAACGAAAAATCAAAATTTTACATATTTTCCCATATCAGCTCATATATCACGAGTTACCCCCCTCGGAATATAATGATCTTGGTATCATGTAATCTACAGATATATACCTTCATATCTATATTATTGTCTTGTTGAAGCGGCTTTCAGTTTATCACTAATTAATTAATCAATTAAAACGAAAAGTCAAAATTTTACATATTTTCCCATATCAGCTCATATATCACGAGTTACCCCCCTCGGAATATAATGATCTTGGTATCATGTAATCTACAGATATATACCTTCATATCTATATTATCGCCTTGTTGAAGCGGCTTTTAGTTTATCATTAATTAATTAATCAATTAAAACGAAAAGTCAAAATTTTACATATTTTCCCATATCAGCTCAAATATCAGGAGTTACCCCCCTCGGAATATAATGATCTTGGTATCATGTAATCTACAGATATATACCTTCATATCTATATTATCGTCTTGTTGAAGCGGCTTTTAGTTTATCACTAATTAATTAATCAATTAAAACGAAAAGTCAAAATTTTACATATTTTCCTATATCAGCTCATATATCACGAGTTACCCCCCTCCGAATATAACGATCTTGGTATCATGTAATCTACAGATATATACCTTCATATCTATATTATTGTCTTGTTGAAGCGGCTTTCAGTTTATCACTAATTAATTAATCAATTAAAACGAAAAGTCAAAATTTTACATATTTTCCCATATCAGCTCATATATCACGAGTTACCCCCCTCGGAATATAATGATCTTGGTATCATGTAATCTACAGATATATACCTTCATATCTATATTATCGTCTTGTTGAAGCGGCTTTTAGTTTATCATTAATTAATTAATCAATTAAAACGAAAAGTCAAAATTTTACATATTTTCCCATATCAGCTCAAATATCACGAGTTACCCCCCTCGGAACATAATCATCTTGGTATCATGGAATCTACAGATACATACCTTCATATCTATATTATTGTCTTGTTGAAGCGGTTTTTACTTTATCACTAATAAATTAATCAATTTAAACGAAAAGTCAAAATTTTCCATATTTTCGATTATTCTATCATATATCACGAGTTCCCTCCCTCGGAACACAATCATCTTGGTATCATTCAATCTACAGATATATACTTTCATATATAGGCTTATATTAGAGTATTGTTGAAGCGGCTTTCAGTTTATCACTGATTATTTAATCTGTTAAAACGAAAGTCAAAATTTTACATATTTTCTCACCTTTATCTTATATTGCGAGTTATTCTTCTGTGAAGATGATAATAGCTCTGTGAGTAATTAACCCCAAAGCTAAAAAGTCAATATTTTATTTTATTGATTACGTTTTTGTTGTTGTTGGATTTGGTACTATTAGTCAGTTTAGAGAGGACTAGTGTTTAGAGGAATCATGCTTGACTTGTAGTGTTCATCGTTATATCTTCTGTTTTATTCCCTAGGTGTTTTGAGCTTGTAATTTTTTTATAATATTTTTAAATTTATCAGTTTGGAATTTGTTGTGAGAAAAATAATTATCATGTTTTTTTCTGTTTAGTGGAAGGCTATCATATTATTATTATTATTATTATTATTATTATTATTATTATTATTATTATTATTATTATTATTATTATTATTGCAACGAACTTTATGCTTTATACATCTGTAGATTATGCTTTATATTTCCTTACGTTATGCTTTATTATGCTTTTTCCTAATTCAGTCCTTAATGTTCTGATCCTTGAATTGTATTTCATTTTTACCCATTTGCATCTCATATTTGGTTTATTTTACTCGCTTTTATAACACAAGCAGTAAAAGTATATATGAAACCATTCATTTTTCTCACTCAAAATTACATCAATACAACATACCAAATCTTTTTGTGAAGTTTTCCTTAAGCAGCGTTTCGAAGATGAAACATGTACCTGCACAGTAGACTTCTCACATTTGATGAATTCAGAACAAAGAGCAGAAAATAGATTACCACCTTCTACTCTGAAAGGGTCAGTTGGGAATTCTCTTACTGTCTGAGATGCATATACTTTTGATTTTGACATCTTAGAATAAGCACAATGAGTCTTGCCTGCCTTTTAAAACATTGTGAGGAAGCAAAAATTCACTCTGAGCGGAAGGTGCAGAGAGAGGAAGAATTCAAACTTTCCATTGTTACGCATGAAGGCAATTGATAGTTGATTTACATTGATTGCGGCATTGATGACAGTCTTTGTTGACAATTGTTATCTTCGACACATTAATATATTAACATGTTTTTCTTTGTTGTAAAGATACTCAGGGTTCTGGAATCAAAAACATTAAGCATTATGCTTGATGCTTTATTTTTGTAAATTATGCTTTATTATGTTTATAAGGTAAGCAAATTTGGACATGTAAAGTGGTCAAAATCTCAGATATGGTACCAACAATAGGTGAAAAATTCCATTATGCTTTTACTGCATTTATGCTTTATGGCTGCTCTTATTATTACTATATTATTATTATTATTATTATTATTATTATTATTATTATTATTATTATTATTATTATTATTATTATTATTATTATTATTATTATTATTATTATTATTTACTTTGTTCTGAAACTGGCTGAGAACATCAATGTTTTCATTACTAACACTGAAATGGTTACAATGTTTTCATCCTGTGTTACAATCTATTATTTCTTCTATATGATCAGTTTAAGGAAATGTAATCGTTATTTTCTAATTTTTTAGCAAACATGTAAAGACACACACTATTCAAAGTTCTATGCGAACCCATTTCACCTTAGTTTCTCCGGAAGTGACATTTGCCATTATTCTCGCTCGTTCCTCTCATATAATAAAATGCTGACCTGGGGAAAGATGTTGATGGATGGTTTGCCACTTGGAGAAATAAAAATATTTCTATGGCTGGAAATCCTCTTTTATCTTCTTCATTGTAGGCAAACGTTCTTCAATTGAACACATGTAGTTTATTGTTTGGACCGCCTTGCAAATAACTTACCACCAAACGGAATCTGTAATCAGATCCCAGGGTCCCTATCCCTTCCTCTGCCTCTCACTGCAAAGGTTCAAACTTTCTCTACCGAACACTTTTTGTCTCTTTCCTTTTTTTATTGTAGGCAATATAAAGTGGGAAAGAATAATATTATTTTTGTGCGGCAGTTTGTCATTTAGTTGAGCAGAGAGACGGTAATCAGAATTGTTAGCTAAATATACTCCTCAAATAACAGGAAGAACTCTCAGCACAACAATATTTACAAAGATAATCCAAAAAACCAAGTTCCCTTCTCTGCTTCTCACCGGCACCGATGAACCACTCGCCCCGCGGGCGAGTGGGCGAGTGTTTATTTGCATCTCTGATATTGCGTATTGCCGCTTACGATAACTTATAAAACTCAAATTGTGAAAAGCGGGCCGCGGTGGCTCAGTGGTAGAGCGTTCACCTCTGGTGCTAGGGGTCCCGGGTTCGATCCCAGCCCCCGCAAAGTGAACTCTGTGGTGGACAAACACCGTGTGCGTGGGTTTTCTCGTGGTTCTCCCGTTTCCTCCCACTTTCTTCACTCCACCATTTCATTCAATACTCATCATCACCGTCTCCTTTAGCCTAACCGGCATAAGCGTGGGACGTAAAACTCAAAGATTTCATTTCATTTCATTTTTCAAATTGTGAAAAAGAAAACGGCATAAAATGCACCGAATAAAATGTTATTACGTATTTCAAGAAAAGAAAATTTATTTTTTGTATTGGGTCCGATATCTCTTATATGTCTTTTCTGGGTGATTACTGTAGTTTGTTTTCATCATACAATCAACCTGATAGTTTTTGTCAGGAATAAAACAATCACAACTAGATGTTCAGAGAATAGTTATAGAAACAGAATGTATAGAAACAACTTAAAACACATTCCATATAGTACACCATAGACCATATAGGATACATATGTAAGAAGCAAAAAATATATGGATAAAGAATTCTTAGTTGGATTAAAATATAAAGTGGAATGGTTTTATCAGATAATAGTTGTAGAGATAGTATTGAGATAATAATAGGAACAAAGGCAATAATAATATTATTAAGAAGTTCAGTATAATATTTACTATGTCCTAAAAACACCTAAAGTACACACTATGCATAATATATACATAACAAATGCGAGATTCAGAATTATTTGCCTAAATGACAAATTATAGATCATTCCTCTTAAATATTGAACAATATTCCTATTGTCCAAAGTGGTTGCAAGCTACTGTGTAAAGTGGAGCATTTGTATTTCTTATTACTATTATGGAAGCTTCCCGCATGTAACCGTTTTCGAAAAATGTGCACTTTTCAACTTTATTCCTCCAGTAACCTACATTTATTTTTGGAAGTAGACAATTCTAGAAGACGCCCTCTAAAACAACTTAAGTTTCAAATTAAATGTCGATAGGTGGTAGGTGGTCGCTTCGCTAAATCACACGGACGGACATCGGAAAACTAAGTTTTCGTCATGTGAGAGTCATGAAATGTTAAAATCTGTCGAAATCTTGAATTCACATTATTTCACGATCACATTTCTTTCAATTCCTTATAGTAGGCAGTAGATACAAAGTTTGAACTTAAAACTAATACGTTCCTTTATTTTCAATGTTTATAATTCATCGTACAGTCTACTAAACGAATATTTCCTTACACGTAGCATTCGCTACATCGAGTTTTCTGTACACCAAATTTTCCGTGCAACGAATTTTCTTACACCAAGATTTCCTACACCAAATTTACCTACACTCAATCTTTCTGCTCCCGTGCTGTTACAAGGTCACTTTTTTAATAGACCAATATTCATAAATCAACAACAACAATTTTCTCGCAGTTTAAACCAGTGGTTCCCAACATAGCGGCAGGTCGTGCAAAGCGAGCAAAGGGGGATCACGCTACTGACATAAATAAGTTACTTATGTAATTATGAATAAGTATTACGAATATTGTAACAACGAGCCGTTAAATAACGTATAAATACAAAATAGGTATTGGTTAACAAGAACTGAGGTTTTATTTAGAACAAACGAGATAGAAAAGTATGCCCCTTTCTGCAGCGAGGGTATATGAGACGTTGACCTAATGGTTAACGTGGAATCCGATGCACTAAACATAATCCATGAATCGAACCCGAGTCTCCCATGCCAAAGGTGCGTATGCTAACCGCTTAACCACGAAGGAGCTCATAAGACATATCGAGAAGCTGTATTTTGCAATAGATTCAGGGTACCAAAATTAGGAACTATCTCTCCCTTTCACCCTCTATTGAAATCACAAGTGGTTCAAATCAACCATTGCAGGTTTCAGTGCTTATCGCCATAGAACAAAAAAGGTAACAGGTAGTAATAACCGACGTTTTGCAATCTATTCAGGATCCCAGTTAAGAAAATTATAACCACCCGTAACATACTACCAAAGCCGAGAGTGTTTAAAAATCTATTATTACTTCCGGTTTCAATATTGATCTCTATAGAGTAAAAATGGTATGATATATCGAGAAGCGTTTTTTTTTTCGCTGAAGCACTTGGTGAAATTAGCTAGTTTGTACTAACAATAGATTGAGAGTAGATTAATGGTCTAATATATTGACTCAAAACACTTTTATCGTCTCTTCTCGTTGAAAAAATCGAAGAAGAGTTATATATTCTTTCCAGGAAATCGCTAGCTTTGCCCGTTTCTGGACCAGGACTGTTTATTTATAATAATAATAATAATAATAATAATAATAATAATAATAATAATAATAATAATAATAATAATAATAATAATAATAATAATAATAAAGCATTTGGAAGCAAATAAAATATGTTTGTAGCTAATTTGAGGGTGGTATTGTGTATTTATAAGTAAACGGTAGTACGTAATTTTACTAGTAAAACGATTGTCGAAAATAGTGCTTATAATAAATTAGGTACGTCATTAATAATCTCGATCATCATATGGTCTAATTGTTTTAAACAGGTTAAGTGAAATACTTAAATGAGCTAGATTTTAATGTAGAGAGAGAAACATACAAAAACAAAACTTTCTACTAACATCAGAAATTTCCGGTGGAAGTACGGACTCCCAGGGCCCTCCCTTTGCTACGTTCGTGTTTGAAATGAAATAATGAATCAAAAAACTACCTATTTTTACCATAAATATATCTGGGCAATATCTGTTAGGATTATGACCTTACCTCTGTTAGTCGTATAAAAATATTCATCGATTGTGCTTAGTTACAGTTTCCTATATATAATACGTATATTTGTGAAAAGATATAACTAAACAGCGTATAGGATCTTTAAAAAGAGTACTTTCCTAACAATAATCCCAAGTAACAAGGTTGATTGGCTCACCGTTGGGAATTGAGTGGGATTTGGTAAAAAGGGTGGGTGATGTTTGGTGAGAGCCTATAGCGGAAAAACTTACGTTGGCCCAACGTTGGTTAAATATAAGGTTGGCTAACTAACTAATCTCCCGATCTTCACGCAACGAGACTAGAATTGACTGTTTTCCCAACTAAGTAATACGTTACTTTAGCGTTGGCTAAATGCTGGGGAACCGCTTTAAGAAAAGCACTTTTTCCACCACTCGACCATTTTCTTTTATCGTTGGCTAATGGCAGGGCCGGCGCTAACAGTTTCGCCGCCCTGGGCGGTACTTTCCCATGCCGCCCCTGTAATCTGGAACCCTTATTTTAACGGAAGACGTTCAAGTGTCATGAAAAAGATGTCCCATTTAAAAACTTGTATGAAATGGAAAAGTAAACAAAAAATTGAACTACCCCTCTCGAATGTTTACTCCATACGTGACACAATGTTTAGAATTCTCGATTTCGCTGTATATCTATGATACACAGCAGCGCGTACAGAAAATAATAATAATAAAAAATGCTTTAGTCCCGACTAAGAATTTTAAGTTTATATCAAGGTGTGTTTCCAATATTACGGCAAAATTAAGTGATTAGCTTAAATCTTATAATGTACTAAAACACAACAGAGATACATAAATTTAACATATCTTAATTGAAAGAAACTTTTCTTGCTTTGGAAATAATAAACACTTCTGACCAAAGTATATACACTTGTTTATTAAAAACTAAATTCCAGTGTAACAGTTTCAACAACGTAACGTTGTCTTCATCAGACACTAACTGCTTTGCTTCTTGCTTTGATATAAGCAAATTCCTTTCTCACGTTCACGTAGTCCAATGTTTCAACCAATTCAAGTTTTATTGATATCATCGCTGGACCACTCAATCGTGTTTCAGATATGGAAGAACGTAAATTAGTTTTTAATAAGCTTAAGTTTCGAAAAACGTCTTTCTCCACTTGTCACTGTTACCGATAAGGTTAACAAAATCCTAAGTGCAATACTGATGTCGGGAGCAAAGTCATGTTCCTCAATTTTAGTTTCTTTTGGTGTACCTTGAGGCTTAATTATAGCAGTTAACACTTTCAGTTCGCCTTTGAAATCACTGGTGTTAATATTTTTCGATTCTTCGTGTGTTAAGATGCTGGCAAGTTTAGTCCACTTTTCAGACAAAAGTTCAGGTTGCATATCTTCAAGATTACTTATAACGTAAAGAAAATCGAAATACTTGCTGTAATCTTTAAGTTGCTCAAACCTTTTTCTTAAAGCTAACACAATCACGTCTAGAACTTTGTAATAGAAATCGATCTTGTATCTTTTTGTGGATCTTCAATAGCTTCATCCTCTGCTTCGTTCTGAAACTGTCTCTTCTTCTTTCGACTTCGAGCTTGCACTGTCTTACCTATCAGTGGATCATCCATATCTAATGCTCATGCCAACTCCATCGCATCAACTAAGTAAGATTGAAACTTTTTATCATTTCTGTTCCTCTCAAAGTACTCACATATATTTTCAAGTAACCTAACAGCATACAACACATGATAATCAATGCTGTAGAGATTTTTGCTTACTATGTTTACTTGGAGTAAAAAGTCATAGCAGATAACGAATGAGTAAAGTAAAGTTACTCTCCTTTGCTATACACAAAGCATCGTGGGCGACCATTCTATCTGTTTTATTGTCGTTATTTATTTGAAGTAAGACATCATAATCTCCCCTATTTGATATCTAAGTGAAGTCAGAGCATCAATTTGGATCTCCCACCTTGCGTGCTTAATAGTTTTAAAGCAAGACTGCCAATATGTTCCTTTAGTTATGGCCCAATGTTGAACTAACGCAGAAAAAAAGTCAAACTTTTTTAACTATACAAAAAATGAGACGGCGTACTGAAATATTGTAGCTGCATCGTTAACGACAAGATTTAGTGAATGACTATTGGAAGGAATATAGAACGCTCAGGAGTTTATTTCTAAAATTCTCTTCTGAATACCTGAATGTTTGGCTTCCATATTGGAACTATTGTCTTATCCTTAGCCCCTCATGTCTTCGATAGGAATGTTCATTTCCTTTAGCTGTTTAATTATTACTTCTGTCAGTCCTCGACCAGTGGTGTCTGTTACCGGTATGAAATCAATCAAGAAAATGTTTGCAAATTTTTACAAGGCATTCTCCAGTACTGTATGTAATTTGTACAAAACGAACGATTATTGTCATTTGCTCCGTACTAGAAATATCTGGCGCACAGTTTAGTATTATACTATAATATTTTGCAGCTATCAACAAAGACAATATTTTACTTTTAATTTGTTCACTAAGAATTTGAATAGTTTCATTTTAGACATCTTTTCCTAAGTAATAATCGTATTTATTTTGCCCTCCCATTGGTCTTTTAATGTGTTCGGCCATGACGCAGTCAAACTTTGCAAAGAGTTCTACCAGTTTCAAAAAATTACCGTTATTACTTGTGTAAAGTTTATCTGATGTTCTGCGTAACGGTAGACATTGTTCACTTAAAAACTGTATTATTGCAACTAGTCGTTCTATTACGTTCTTCCAATGTGCTTCGGCATTGAACATTTTCTGGTGTTCTGCGTCTATTGTAAGACCACTCTTCAGTCTTATCGAAAGCTTCATCCACCTTGTTTGCGACTCAAGACTAACCAAAGCTCTCAGAAAAGAGGTGCCAATTATAGCCATCAACTGCGAAATATATATTTTACTTGTGGAAAACAATTTCCAACAAAAACAGAAAAAAGCATTCTTACTTTCTGAATAAACTAACTACTTTCTGAACACAGTTTTGCCATTACATAATGTATGTTACAGTTAGTTACCTGTGATCCTACGGTTGAAATTGTCTCTGGGACAGTTGTCAAGATCAGTTAATTGCTCTGGAGGACCTCTTTTGATTAGGGTGGTTCTAATAAAATAATTTATACTACGAGGCCAATTCGCAGGATCTTGGTCTATAACATCACTGTGTGTGATATTTGCGAAAATTTTATCTACACCGTTGGAAGGGAAATATTGAACAAGGTACGTGTGACTAGTAGTTTGATACGAGTTTCCTGAATTTCCTGAGTATTTTCCTGAATGTGAGTGAAGTAAATTTAATTATATTCTAAGGTGAACACAATTTTTTTATCCATGTAGGTCTATTACAAGCATTATACGAAGGTCGTTTCGAAAGTAATTCATCATATTTTCTTTCATGGAAACTAATGGAGATACATTAATAACAACAGCACAGCTAAACAGAGCAATATTTCAGCTACAGACTCATTTTTCCACATAGTTCCCACCATTCTTTATGCACTTTTGCCAACGATGAACCAGAGCCTGCATGCCGCGCTTGTAAAAATTGGAACCAGCTGAGGCTAACTACTTCCTTACAGCTTTGACAAACAAGGCATTATAGCCGACATTCAACTTTGTACACAATTCTCTGGTCGTTTAAGGCGATCTTAATGTCATTGGGATTTGGTTGGCCCAGCGTTGAGAGATGGTTGGGGATTGGTTGGATAAACGAAGGCCCAACATTCGTTAGGTTGAGAAATGGGTCTGAAATGGTTGCCAAAGCGGCCAGACCTGACTCTGGGCCACCATTGGTATGTCGCATCGCCAACATTTTCCCAACGTTGAGCCAACTGATTTTGCTACTAGGGATGTAAGTCTTGCAACTTGTATTTTATATCATCGGAAAATTTTTTACCCGCCACTAGCATTATTTTATGATTTCTTCAATTTTCATATAACATTATATGTGCATATATACAGGGTGCGGCAGCGTTCATAGCGTAATTTGACTTGCATAGTACAATGACGTACTGCATGAATGAGCGCCAGCTCGTGCCGCATTCGTGTACTAACGAGCTTCCATTTCGAGTGTAACAGTGATATGGAGCGGTGAAGTGCACAGCATTGTGCCTTTGCTGTTGAAATTTACTTCAAGAATAACGACTCTGTTATTGCTACCCAGCGTCTATTTCGGCAATATTTCAACTTGGAAAATCATGGGAAAGTTCCAGATGGACGAACCATTGTGAAGTGGGCACGTGCATTTCAAACAGCAGGTTCTGTTTGCAGTGGCAAACCGGGAAGAAGTGAAAGAACTCTGCGGACACCAGAAGCCGTGGAAAATGTTTGTGCTGCAATATTGCATAGCCGAAAAAGATCTGCTCGTCGTCATTCGCAAACTGTACATATGTTCGATCGGTCATTCAGGAGAATATTGCACGAAGATCTCCATTTTCACCCATATAAGCTGCAGATTGTTCAGGAAATTAGGCCTCGCGATTGGGTTTCACGAGAAACATTCTGCTTGACCATGCGTGATCTCCTTCTCCAAAATCCACAAATGTTGCACACCATCCTGATGCCAGATGAAGCGCATTTCGAGTTATGTGGTTCAGTGAAAAAGCAGAATATGCGTTATTGGAGTGATGTAAACCTGCATGAACTGTACATCAAGCCCTTGCACAGTTCTCGTGTCACAGTGTGGTGTGGAGTTGCTTCCTTTGGGATTATTGGCCCTTACTTCTTTGAGGCTGACAGCGGTCTGGCTGTAACTGTCACCAGTGAACGCTACCTAAAGATGCTGCAAGACTTCGTTCTTACCCAATTAGGTATGGTCGATGTGAATGTGGAACAATTATGGTTTCAACAAGACGGAGCGACCTCGCATACATCCAGAATTGGCATTGGTGTCTTGCGACAGACAATTCCAGGTTTCCCGTTTCGGTGACATTTCCTGGCCGCCTCGCTCACCTGATCTTTTATGTGCAGATTTTTTCCTTTGGGGCTACCTGAAGCAAGAAGTGTTCCGAACACGTTGTGCCACCATTCCTGATTTGAAGGATCGCATCAAAACTGCCGTCGACAATGTCACAGGGAATACGTTACGCCGAGTTATGGAAAGTTTCCAACGCCGCCTAGATGAATGTGTTGTGCAGAGGGGGCCTCATTTGACAGGAGTCATATTAAAAAAGTAATTCACTCAATGGATAATGACTTACACATTAGTAACTTTAACTTTTAATTGACATAAGAGGTAATAAATAAATTACAGTTACTGCCTGATGGTGTGTTTTTAATATCCTACTATGAACGCTGCCGCACCCTGTATAAATGACAAAAAAATTATATTAAATTTTACGTTGGATTTCTAAAAGAAAAAAAGTCAAGCGATTGCATATGACAGTCTCCTCATGATTTTCATACCTATACATGCATAAGTAGATCTTTTGAATGTAATTTAGTTCATCTCCTTCCTTTTTAGCACGATTTGTTGTAACTTGTTTCTTATTTTTTTTTTTTTAAAAAAAGAAAACATGATTGTAAAAATTCTTATTTTAATTAATGTAAGTAATTAATAACAAAATTAAATGCAATCCAGTAACGTAAGTGAAACAATGTACAGTTGAAACGATACAGTATAATGTCAATCGTGTTACAGCGAAAGTGAAACATTTAAACAATTCTATATTATCAGATTTTTACCTAGTATGTAATGTTTGTAGATTTGCTATCTCGATATATAGTATATACTGCTATCTTACTGTATATACCGCATACGTGTATTTCATAAAGTATGTTTGGACAATGGATGAAGACGTACTTGGACCTCTTGAAAGTTTTTAAACTGAACCTGTATCATAACTAAATTTGATTAGCCGATTTAAAATAAATTTCAGGATACTATTAATAAATTATTACCTTTAATACTTTATGATAATATTGATTTGATTTATTAGGCAGCAAACAGCATACACAGCCACAGGTGCAGCCTGGCAGCAGGTACATGACATATTCAACCAAACTCATAGAAATCAATACAAAATAAACTTAGATTACATACTTGAATAAAAATGACGCATCATAAATAAAAACTAATATTAACTAAGATAAAGTAAAATCATGTAGTATCCGCTAATGCATCAAACAAAAAACTATTATTATTATTATTATTATTATTATTATTATTATTATTATTATTATTATTATTATTATTATTATTATTATTATTATTATTAATAATAATAAAGTAGGTGGGGGACACCTGACACCCGGTAGCTGAAAAATCGCCTTTTTTTTCATGGTCTCCTGAGAGCAAGGACTGAATTTTCCAGTGTCTCACGATACGGTATGACCCACGCCCCGTCAACCCATGGTCTTTTACGACCTCCATGTTAGGGGTGTATTCATTCTCTTTTATGAGCACTTTTAAGGGGGTGTATTCGTTCCCTTTTATGAGCACATTTTAGGGGGTGTACTCGTTCCCTTTTATGATCACTTTTCCACCCCCTACGAACACATAGAAGAGCAGAGATAACACATAAGAGTACGTAACACACAGCAGAACAGATAACACATAAGAGTACGTAACATAACAAGGGTGTACTCGTTCTCTTTTATGAGCATATTTTTCAACCCCTACGAACACATAGAAGAGCTGATAATACATAACATAGCAAGGGTGTACTCGTTTTCAACCCTTCTTTTAACATAGCAGAAATTACACTGAGACTACGAACACATAGAAGAGCATAAGACTACGTAACACATAACAACCTCCATCTTAGGGGTGGACTCGTTCTCTTTTATAAGCATATTTTCCAACCCCTACGTACACATAGTAGAGGTGTTTTCGTTTTCAATCCCTTAGCATAAGACTATGTAACATAACAGTTACTAACATACAGCAGAGCAGATAACAAACACAACCACCTCCATTTTAGGGGTGTATTCATTCCCTTTTATGAGCATATTTTTCAACCCCCTATTATAACATAGCACAGATTACATAGCAGAGCTAATACAAGAGTATGGCTTATTTTTCAACCCTTATTTTACCATCACAGAGACTAGGAAACATAGCGGACATAGCACAGAGGGTGTATTCATTTTCTCCACCCCTAATTGAACATAGCAGAAATTACACTGAGACTACGAACACACAGCAGACCAGAGAATACATCAAATTCATTCCCTTTTATGAGTACATTTTAAGGGGTGTACTCGTTCTCTTTTATAATTACTTTTTCAACCCCTATTTTAAGACAATGAATACCTATGTAACATAGCGATTCGATACGCTCTTTGAACCGTTTTGGATGAAACTCAGCATATGGGGGTTTTCGACCATGCTGAGTACGAATATCATACTTATTTTTACCTGGGTCCTATAGTTTATGTGGCATACGCCCTATCTATGACAATTTGAACCGATTTGGATGAAACTCGGCATATGGGGGTTTTCGGACATGCTGAGTACAAATATCATACTTATTTTTACCTGGGTCTGATAGTTTATGTGGGATACGCCCTTTCTATGACAATTTTAACCGATTTGGATGAAACCCGCCCTTTCTATGACAGTATGACTTATTTTTCAACCCTTAATTGAACATAGCGCATCAAACAGAGACTACGGAACATAGTGAAGATTAAAGGGTGAACTCGTTCCCTTTTATGATCATATTTTCCAACCCCTAATTGAACATGGCAGATAATACATTAGACTACGTACTTTTTCCAACCCCTATTTTATCATAACAGAAATCACACAGAGACTACGAAACATAGCGAAGTCCACCTCTATTTAAACATAGTCCATTTTAGGGGTGGACTTATTCTCTTTTATGAGCATATTTTCCAACCCTTATTTTAACATAGTAAAGAATACATAGCAGTTGGCCTATCTACGGACATGACAGATTACATAGCAAAGAATTCTTTTTTACCTTGGTCTTATAGTTTATGTGGGATACGCCCTTTGAACCGATTTGGATGAAACTCGGCATATGGGGGTTTTCGAGCATGCTGATTACGAATACATACTTATTTTTATCTTGGTCTTATGGTTCATGTGGGATACGTCCTTTCTATAACAATTTTAACCGATTTTGATGAAACTCGGTATATGAGGGTTGTCGAACATACTGATTACGAATATCATACTTATTTTTACCTGGGTTCTATAGTTTATGTGGGATACGCCCTTTCTATGACAATTTTAACCGATTTGAGTGAAACTCGGCATATGGGGGTTTTCGACTATGCTGATTACGAATATCATGCTTATTTTTTTTATCTGGGTCTTATAGTTTATGGGGATACGCCCATTGAACCGATTTGGATGAAACTCGGCATATGGAAGTTTTCGGTCATGCTGATTACAAATATCATACTTATTTTTATCTGGGTCTTATGGTTCATGTGGGATACGCCCTTTCTATGACAATTTTAACCGATTTGGATGAAACGCGGTATATAAGGGTTTTCGGACATGCTGATTACGAATATCATACCTATTTTTACCTGGGTCTTATAGTTTATGTGGGATACGCCCTTTCTATAACAATTTTAACCGATTTGGATGAAACTCGGCATATGGGGGTTTTCGAGCATACTGATTACGAATATCATACTTATTTTTACCTGGGTTCTATAGTTTATGTGGGATACGCCCTTTCTATGACAATTCTAACCGATTTGGGTGAAACTCGGTATATGAGGGTTTTCGACCATGCTGAGTACGAATATCATACTTATTTTTATTTGGGTCTTATGGTTCATGTGGGATACGCCCTTTTTATGACAATTTTAACCGATTTGGATGAAACTCGGTATATGGGGGTTTTCGGACATGCTGATTACGAATAACATATTTATTTCTACCTGTGTGTACCTGGTCTAACAAATCTAGTAACTGGTCATCAACTACCACAAGTTCCAAAAATACTGATCATCGAGGTCAAAGGTCAACATACTTAAAACCTAATAACTCGAAAACGAAGCAACGTATTGAGGTGGTGTTTCCACATTTAGTAATTGGTCATCAGGTACTACAAGTTCCAAAATAATTCGGACATGCTGATTACGAATATCATATCTATTTCTACCTGAGTGTTATAGTTTGTGGGATACGCCCTTTGTATGACACTTAAAACCCAATCACTCATAAACGAAGTAACATATTGAGGTGGTGTTTCCACATTTAGCAATTGGTCATTAACTACTAAAAGTTCCAAAAATAATTACCATCGAGGTCAAAGGTCAACATACTTAAAACCTAATAACACGAAAACTGAGCCACATATTGAGGTGGTGTTTCCACATTTAGTAATCGGCCACCAACTACTACAATTTCCAAAATACTGATCATCGAGGTCAAAGGTCAACATACTTAAAACCTAATAACACGAAAACTGAGCCACATATTGAGGTGCTGTTTCCACATTTAGTAATCGGCCACCAACTACTACAAGTTCCAAAATACTGATCATCGAGGTCAAAGGTCAACATACTTAAAACCTAATAACTCGAAAACGAAGCAACGTATTGAGGTGGTGTTTCCACATTTAATAATTGGTCATCAGGTACTACAAGTTCCAAAATAATGATCATCAAGTTCAAAGGTCAACATACTTAAAAGCTAATAACTCGAAAACTTATCCACATATTGAGGTGGTGTTTTTACATTTAGTAATTTGTCATCAGGTACCACAATTTCCAAAATAATGACCATCGAGGTCAAAGGTCAAAATACTTAAAACCTAATAACTCGAAAATGGATCCACATACTCAGGTGTTGTTTCCACATTTAGTAATTAGTCATCAGGTACCACAATTTCCAAAATAATGACCATCGGGGTCAAAGGTCAAAATACTTAAAACCTAATGACTCGAAAATGGATTCACATATTGAGGTGCGGTTTCCAAATCTAGTAATAGGTCATCAACTAGTACATGTTTAAAAACGTACTGACTTTCGAGGTCAAAGGTCAAATATTTAAGCCTTAATAACTCGTAAACGGAGTCAGCAAGAGATTTCTGTGACCTATTCAATTTTTTGTTCCAAGCAGAAAAAGTGAAGAATGAATACATTTTAGTGACTTATTTGCTATTGTACTAACGAGGAAAAAAATCAAAACAACGCCATTTTTAACTAGCTCAGAATTTCTGTACATTTTGGGTTATTCAAAATAATTTTGATGGACTAACGAAAAGAAAGCAAAGATATGCCATTTTAGACAGCTGAGAATTTAAAGAAACAAAGGGAACCTACTCAATTTTCTATCAACGAGAAATGCCATTTCATCTACCTCAGAATTTATGTGCCTTTTTGTACTAAGGTCTGTTTTAACTCTTCTTGACTAATTAAATAAACGAAGGAATATTGTACCAATGAGAAATGCCATTTTTCTAGACCATGTTCTAATATTTAAACAAACGAAGGGGTGAATTTGAGTGACCTATTCAATTTTGCACCAATGAAAAATAACTGCGTACTATTTAAATAAACAAACAATCGGATAAATTTAACCGGGTCAGAAGTGTACTATTTAAACAAACGAAGGTCTCTTGAGTGAGCTTTCCAATTTTGTAGCAAGGACTATTTTCTAACTAACTCAGAATTTCATTTCATTTTGCAACACTCAAATTTGGATGGAGTGTTTAGTTTTGATTGGATTATTTCCTTATGTACCAGCTGGAAAAAGTGAAGGGCCATTAATCAAATAAATGAAGGAATAAATTTGGGTAGAATATTTAGTTTTGTACCTAGCAAAATAAGAAAAAGAAGTGAAGAACGAATAAAATTTGGATGGACTATTTTCTTATGTACCAACAAAAAAATGGAGCACCAGCGTCAAAAAAGAAACCGAAGGAGGAATAAATTTGGGTGACCTATTCAGTTTGTACTAAGCAGAATCAGCATTCTATACTTTTTCTGCCATTCATTGTGGGTGTCCTGTTTCTTTTTGTGCCAACGAGACCATTTTTAACCGACTTAGAATTTGTACCAAACAGAAAAGAGGAGCTACACAAATAAACAAAGCAATCAATTTTTAACTAGCTCAGAATTTGTGCCTTTTGTAACGAAGAAACAAATTTGAAGAAGGATCATTTTAACTAGCTCAGAATTTGGATGGAGTATTGTTTTTGTGCCAAGCAGAAAAAGGAAAGAATTTGTACTGACCAGGGCCATTAATCAAATAAATGAAGGAATAAATTTGGGTAGAATATTTAGTTTTGTACCTAGCAAAATAAGAAAAAGAAGTGAAGAACGAATAAAATTTGGATGGACTATTTTCTTATGTACCAACAAAAAAATGGAGCACCAGCGACAAAAAAGAAACCGAAGGAGGAATAAATTTGGTGACCTATTCAGTTTGTAGTAAGCAGATTCAGCATTCTATACTTTTTCTGCCATTCATTGTGGGTGTCCTATTTCTTTTTGTGCCAACGAGACCATTTTTAACCGTCTTAGAATTTGTACCAAACAGAAAAGAGGAGCTACACAATTAAACAAAGCAATCAATTTTTAACTAGCTCAGAATTTGTGCCCTTTGTAACGAAGAAACAAATTTGAAGAAGGATCATTTTAACTAGCTCAGAATTTGGATGGAGTATTGTTTTTGTGCCAACCAGAAAAAGGAAAGAATTTGTACTGACCAGAAAAGGCGAAGAAGGATCATTTTGTACCTTTATGTGCTATTTAAATCAACAAATGAATAAATTTGAGTGACCTATTCAATTTGGTATCAATAAGAAATGCCATTTTAAATAACTCAGCGTCTTATACCTTTTTGTGCTATTTAAATAAACGAAGAAAGCGAAGGAGGTCCAATTTAGCTAACTCAGAATTTTATACCATTTTGTACTAATCAAATAAACGAAACCTATTCAGTTTTGAAAACAAACAGGAAAAGAAAAGAATTAACATTTTGTACTAATCAAATAACCATATTAACTAACTCAAAGAAACGAAAGAATAAATTTTGAATGGCTTAAGCAAAGAAGGTCAATTTGTACTGAGTGACCTATTCAATTTTATACCAAGTAGAAAAATTTTGTTTGCAATTAAAAAAAAACGGAGAAGGTCTATTTTATGTACATTTTGTACTACTCAAATTCTACTTTCTGTACCAACCAGAGAAAAACAAAGAAATATCATATTCTGCTACTCAAACAAACGATGGAATAAGCTCAGAATTTCTATACCTTTTTGTGTTATTCAAATAAACGAAGGAATAAATTTGTGTGACTCATACCAACCATGAAGGTCCATTATAACAAGCTCGGTATTTTTATACCATTTTGTATTACTCTATTTCATTTTTGTAACAATCAGAAGAAAACAGCTCAGAATTTTATACCTTTGTGGTGTTACATTTTGTATATTTTTGTGTCATCCAGAGAACAAATTAAATTGACTCTCCCTGACAATTCAGTTGCCAGAGTCCAATGTTAGTTATCTATTAAATTCTTAATATTACTGTACTACAAATTGATCCAGTTAACAGTTCAAGTTCTTCTATTCTTACACAATCAAATGCATATGCTACAGTGGGCTCAGTGTTCATTTACAGAATTAAATAATTGTTTATCTTTCTCTAAAAACATTTCTACTATTTTTTTGATATAATAATCACACTCTGTAATGTATTCATATACCAGATTAAATTTTTTCTCCAAAGTATAAGTGTTCTTAATATTACAACCTTTAAAATGCTTCTTTATATAAAGTTTATAGATTTTCTCTCTCATTTCACATTTAATTAAGATCGCCCACACCTTTTGCAATAATTCGTAATCATACTGCAGCAAACAGTTGTGATCTTTTTCATTCTCATTATGTTTAGAACATGCTTCACATAATAATACTGAATTTGGTGTATACTCTTTAAATAATTGTATAACACATGTATGACTAATACTTTCACTAGTACACTCGCACTCATTAGCTTCCAGTTCAAAACAGGTAATATTTGAAACACTGTCATCATCACTTTCCGGGAGTATTTCATAATTATATCTATTATAGCGTCTAAAATAATACACTTCTTCTATTTCTTGTGTTGAATATATGATTCTCACTTTATCACGTAATTCATCTGGCAAATCGGGGTCAGATGGGTGAATTAACAGTATAGGTTTCTCGTTTTCACGATGAATTTCTTTTTCTCTAGGTGAAACATAAATAATTTCCATGCTAGTCATTTTTCTGCTCTTCAACAAAAACAAATCAAGTGTGATTCATCTATTTATATACCTACAATAAAAGCATTCTATGCATTCTCCGTGTTTAATAATATGTTTCAAACAATATAAAACATCATGATGTATGTTCTATTATTTTCCAGATATACTCTATAAACTTATATTGCATTATAATAAAATACATAAATGCAAAAATATATATTTGAAGTTTCATATAATTTACCTTAGACGAGGAAAAAAGTTTTAAAAAATAATTGAATCGTTGAGCAATACGCAGTACCTTAGGACTCTCACTATACTAGCAATACAAATGTTAGGTAACGCATTCGTAACGTTGTTTAAATATCTGCAGCACTCTTTATAGATGGTATTGAAAACTTCTCTAACTTTGATATAATCTCTTCTTCTGCTGTGAATCAAAATGGTCAAGTATGCTGTTTCTTCTTTCTTCTTTAGTACGCAAATTGCTATGTAGTCTGTTCTACACAAATATGAATCAACTCTGGTTTGTTAAAAGTCACGTTCAACATTTTATGAGCCTTTCTTAGTGACGGGAGAGTCAATTTAATTTGTTCTCTGGATGACACAAAAATATACAAAATGTAACACCACAAAGGTATAAAATTCTGAGCTGTTTTCTTCTGATTGTTACAAAAATGAAATAGAGTAATACAAAATGGTATAAAAATACCGAGCTTGTTATAATGGACCTTCATGGTTGGTATGAGTCACACAAATTTATTCCTTCGTTTATTTGAATAACACAAAAAGGTATAGAAATTCTGAGCTTATTCCATCGTTTGTTTGAGTAGCAGAATATGATATTTCTTTGTTTTTCTCTGGTTGGTACAGAAAGTAGAATTTGAGTAGTACAAAATGTACATAAAATAGACCTTCTCCGTTTTTTTTAATTGCAAATAAAATTTTTCTACTTGGTATAAAATTGAATAGGTCACTCAGTACAAATTGACCTTCTTTGCTTAAGCCATTCAAAATTTATTCTTTCGTTTCTTTGAGTTAGTTAATATGGTTATTTGATTAGTACAAAATGTTAATTCTTTTCTTTTCCTGTTTGTTTTCAAAACTGAATAGGTTTCGTTTATTTGATTAGTACAAAATGGTATAAAATTCTGAGTTAGCTAAATTGGACCTCCTTCGCTTTCTTCGTTTATTTAAATAGCACAAAAAGGTATAAGACGCTGAGTTATTTAAAATGGCATTTCTTATTGATACCAAATTGAATAGGTCACTCAAATTTATTCATTTGTTGATTTAAATAGCACATAAAGGTACAAAATGATCCTTCTTCGCCTTTTCTGGTCAGTACAAATTCTTTCCTTTTTCTGGTTGGCACAAAAACAATACTCCATCCAAATTCTGAGCTAGTTAAAATGATCCTTCCTCAAATTTGTTTCTTCGTTACAAAGGGCACAAATTCTGAGCTAGTTAAAAATTGATTGCTTTGTTTAATTGTGTAGCTCCTCTTTTCTGTTTGGTACAAATTCTAAGACGGTTAAAAATGGTCTCGTTGGCACAAAAAGAAATAGGACACCCACAATGAATGGCAGAAAAAGTATAGAATGCTGATTCTGCTTACTACAAACTGAATAGGTCACCAAATTTATTCCTCCTTCGGTTTCTTTTTTGTCGCTGGTGCTCCATTTTTTTTGTTGGTACATAAGAAAATAGTCCATCCAAATTTTATTCGTTCTTCACTTCTTTTTCTTATTTTGCTAGGTACAAAACTAAATATTCTACCCAAATTTATTCCTTCATTTATTTGATTAATGGCCCTGGTCAGTACAAATTCTTTCCTTTTTCTGCTTGGCACAAAAACAATACTCCATCCAAATTCTGAGCTAGTTAAAATGATCCTTCTTCAAATTTGTTTCTTCGTTACAAAAGGCACAAATTCTGAGCTAGTTAAAAATTGATTGCTTTGTTTATTTGTGTAGCTCCTCTTTTCTGTTTGGTACAAATTCTAAGTCGGTTAAAAATGGTCTCGTTGGCACAAAAAGAAACAGGACACCCACAATGAATGGCAGAAAAAGTATAGAATGCTGATTCTGCTTAGTACAAACTGAATAGGTCACCCAAATTTATTCCTCCTTCGGTTTCTTTTTTGACGCTGGTGCTCCATTTTTTTGTTGGTACATAAGAAAATAGTCCATCCAAATTTTATTCGTTCTTCACTTCTTTTTCTTATTTTGCTAGGTACAAAACTAAATATTCTACCCAAATTTATTCCTTCATTTATTTGATTAATGGCCCTTCACTTTTTCCAGCTGGTACATAAGGAAATAATCCAATCAAAACTAAACACTCCATCCAAATTTGAGTGTTGCAAAATGAAATGAAATTCTGAGTTAGTTAGAAAATAGTCCTTGCTACAAAATTGGAAAGCTCACTCAAGAGACCTTCGTTTGTTTAAATAGTACACTTCTGACCCGGTTAAATTTATCCGATTGTTTGTTTATTTAAATAGTACGCAGTTATTTTTCATTGGTGCAAAATTGAATAGGTCACTCAAATTCACCCCTTCGTTTGTTTAAATATTAGAACATGGTCTAGAAAAATGGCATTTCTCATTGGTACAATATTCCTTCGTTTATTTAATTAGTCAAGAAGAGTTAAAACAGACCTTAGTACAAAAAGGCACATAAATTCTGAGGTAGATGAAATGGCATTTCTCGTTGATAGAAAATTGAGTAGGTTCCCTTTGTTTCTTTAAATTCTCAGCTGTCTAAAATGGCATATCTTTGCTTTCTTTTCGTTAGTCCATCAAAATTATTTTGAATAACCCAAAATGTACAGAAATTCTGAGCTAGTTAAAAATGGCGTTGTTTTGATTTTTTTCCTCGTTAGTACAATAGCAAATAAGTCACTAAAATGTATTCATTCTTCACTTTTTCTGCTTGGAACAAAAAATTGAATAGGTCACAGAAATCTCTTGCTGACTCCGTTTACGAGTTATTAAGGCTTAAATATTTGACCTTTGACCTCGAAAGTCAGTACGTTTTTAAACATGTACTAGTTGATGACCTATTACTAGATTTGGAAACCGCACCTCAATATGTGAATCCATTTTCGAGTCATTAGGTTTTAAGTATTTTGACCTTTGACCCCGATGGTCATTATTTTGGAAATTGTGGTACCTGATGACTAATTACTAAATGTGGAAACAACACCTCAATATGTGTCTCAGTTTTCGTGTTATTAGGTTTTAAGTATGTTGACCTTTGACCTCGATGATCAGTATTTTGGAAATTGTAGTAGTTGGTGGCCGATTACTAAATGTGGAAACACCACCTCAATATATGGCTCAGTTTTCGTGTTATTAGGTTTTAAGTATGTTGACCTTTGACCTCGATGGTAATTATTTTTGGAACTTTTAGTAGTTAATGACCAATTGCTAAATGTGGAAACACCACCTCAATATGTTACTTCGTTTATGAGTGATTGGGTTTTAAGTGTCATACAAAGGGCGTATCCCACAAACTATAACACTCAGGTAGAAATAGATATGATATTCGTAATCAGCATGTCCGAATTATTTTGGAACTTGTAGTACCTGATGACCAATTACTAAATGTGGAAACACCACCTCAATACGTTGCTTCGTTTTCGAGTTATTAGGTTTTAAGTATGTTGACCTTTGACCTCGATGATCAGTATTTTTGGAACTTGTGGTAGTTGATGACCAGTTACTAGATTTGTTAGACCAGGTACACACAGGTAGAAATAAATATGTTATTCGTAATCAGCATGTCCGAAAACCCCCATATACCAAGTTTCATCCAAATCGGTTAAAATTGTCATAAAAAGGGCGTATCCCACATGAACCATAAGACCCAAATAAAAATAAGTATGATATTTGTAATCAGCATGACCGAAAACTTCCATATGCCGAGTTTCATCCAAATCGGTTCAATGGGCGTATCCCCATAAACTATAAGACCCAGATAAAAAAAATAAGCATGATATTCGTAATCAGCATGGTCGAAAACCCTCATATACCGAGTTTCACCCAAATCGGTTAGAATTGTCATAGAAAGGGCGTATCCCACATAAACTATAGAACCCAGGTAAAAATAAGTATGATATTCGTAATCAGTATGCTCGAAAACCCCCATATGCCGAGTTTCATCCAAATCGGTTAAAATTGTTATAGAAAGGGCGTATCCCACATAAACTATAAGACCCAGGTAAAAATAGGTATGATATTCGTAATCAGCATGTCCGAAAACCCTTATATACCGCGTTTCATCCAAATCGGTTAAAATTGTCATAGAAAGGGCGTATCCCACATGAACCATAAGACCCAGATAAAAATAAGTATGATATTTGTAATCAGCATGACCGAAAACTTCCATATGCCGAGTTTCATCCAAATCGGTTCAATGGGCGTATCCCCATAAACTATAAGACCCAGATAAAAAAAATAAGCATGATATTCGTAATCAGCATAGTCGAAAACCCCCATATGCCGAGTTTCACTCAAATCGGTTAAAATTGTCATAGAAAGGGCGTATCCCACATAAACTATAGAACCCAGGTAAAAATAAGTATGATATTCGTAATCAGTATGTTCGACAACCCTCATATACCGAGTTTCATCAAAATCGGTTAAAATTGTTATAGAAAGGACGTATCCCACATGAACCATAAGACCAAGATAAAAATAAGTATGTATTCGTAATCAGCATGCTCGAAAACCCCCATATGCCGAGTTTCATCCAAATCGGTTCAAAGGGCGTATCCCACATAAACTATAAGACCAAGGTAAAAAAGAATTCTTTGCTATGTAATCTGTCATGTCCGTAGATAGGCCAACTGCTATGTATTCTTTACTATGTTAAAATAAGGGTTGGAAAATATGCTCATAAAAGAGAATAAGTCCACCCCTAAAATGGACTATGTTTAAATAGAGGTGGACTTCGCTATGTTTCGTAGTCTCTGTGTGATTTCTGTTATGATAAAATAGGGGTTGGAAAAAGTACGTAGTCTAATGTATTATCTGCCATGTTCAATTAGGGGTTGGAAAATATGATCATAAAAGGGAACGAGTTCACCCTTTAATCTTCACTATGTTCCGTAGTCTCTGTTTGATGCGCTATGTTCAATTAAGGGTTGAAAAATAAGTCATACTGTCATAGAAAGGGCGGGTTTCATCCAAATCGGTTAAAATTGTCATAGAAAGGGCGTATCCCACATAAACTATCAGACCCAGGTAAAAATAAGTATGATATTTGTACTCAGCATGTCCGAAAACCCCCATATGCCGAGTTTCATCCAAATCGGTTCAAATTGTCATAGATAGGGCGTATGCCACATAAACTATAGGACCCAGGTAAAAATAAGTATGATATTCGTACTCAGCATGGTCGAAAACCCCCATATGCTGAGTTTCATCCAAAACGGTTCAAAGAGCGTATCGAATCGCTATGTTACATAGGTATTCATTGTCTTAAAATAGGGGTTGAAAAAGTAATTATAAAAGAGAACGAGTACACCCCTTAAAATGTACTCATAAAAGGGAATGAATTTGATGTATTCTCTGGTCTGCTGTGTGTTCGTAGTCTCAGTGTAATTTCTGCTATGTTCAATTAGGGGTGGAGAAAATGAATACACCCTCTGTGCTATGTCCGCTATGTTTCCTAGTCTCTGTGATGGTAAAATAAGGGTTGAAAAATAAGCCATACTCTTGTATTAGCTCTGCTATGTAATCTGTGCTATGTTATAATAGGGGGTTGAAAAATATGCTCATAAAAGGGAATGAATACACCCCTAAAATGGAGGTGGTTGTGTTTGTTATCTGCTCTGCTGTATGTTAGTAACTGTTATGTTACATAGTCTTATGCTAAGGGATTGAAAACGAAAACACCTCTACTATGTGTACGTAGGGGTTGGAAAATATGCTTATAAAAGAGAACGAGTCCACCCCTAAGATGGAGGTTGTTATGTGTTACGTAGTCTTATGCTCTTCTATGTGTTCGTAGTCTCAGTGTAATTTCTGCTATGTTAAAAGAAGGGTTGAAAACGAGTACACCCTTGCTATGTTATGTATTATCAGCTCTTCTATGTGTTCGTAGGGGTTGAAAAATATGCTCATAAAAGAGAACGAGTACACCCTTGTTATGTTACGTACTCTTATGTGTTATCTGTTCTGCTGTGTGTTACGTACTCTTATGTGTTATCTCTGCTCTTCTATGTGTTCGTAGGGGGTGGAAAAGTGATCATAAAAGGGAACGAGTACACCCCCTAAAATGTGCTCATAAAAGGGAACGAATACACCCCCTTAAAAGTGCTCATAAAAGAGAATGAATACACCCCTAACATGGAGGTCGTAAAAGACCATGGGTTGACGGGGCGTGGGTCATACCGTATCGTGAGACACTGGAAAATTCAGTCCTTGCTCTCAGGAGACCATGAAAAAAAAGGCGATTTTTCAGCTACCGGGTGTCAGGTGTCCCCCACCTACTAATAATAATAATAATAATAATAATAATAATAATAATAATAATAATAATAATAATAATAATAATAATAATAATAATAATAATAATAATAATAATGTATAACTTGACCGAGCGAAGTAGCTCAAGTGGTAGAGCGTTGGCTTCGCATTCGGGAGGTCGCGGGTTCGAATCTCGCTGCCGACCATCCTGACTGGGGTTTTCCAGGGTTTTCCTCAGTCCTACCAGGCAAATGCCGGGATGGTACCTACTAAACAGGCCCTGGCCGATACCTTCCCAAATCCTTTCCATTGTTGTTGTTGCTGTTGTTGTTGTTGTTAGATATCCAGTATAAAATGGCCTCTGAGCTGTATCTGGTGGTTGTTAAATAAATAAATAAATAATTCATGTTCGGAGATGAAACATAGAGACACGGAAAGGATAATAAAGGCGGCGGCAAAGAAAACGAAAAAGTAGTGTCTAAAAATAGCAAAATAAATCAGTTATAGTACGCAAATAGAAACAAGTAAGGTTTTATACGAAACCCCCTCAATATATAAATGAAACTCGAATGACATGAGATGCATTTCAGAGCTCGATAATGTTTTCTGTTTTCAATATTTGAAAACAAAATTTGTCCTTGTACATCTGTTTTATTGCTGTTTTATTTTTTTATGAAAAAAAACGTTAGTTCCATAGTAGTGGAGGCAATAAAAATTTGTCATTTAGTCCTTCTGTACGTTAACATAAAGAACCCGACTTCTAGGTTTCCGGTGACGATGTGTGGTTGATGGGAAAAGATAGTAAAATGGATGAAAGTGCCTTCACAGCTAACACAGGAGACCTTGTCTTTCTCAAGCCAACACAAATTCTATTGTTCGGGTTATTGCATTACTCTCCAATACTAAAAGTGAACTTTTACAATAGCCCAATCAATGGATCATATCCTAAAAGCGAATGATTAAACTTAGGTATATATTATTTGATAATACTTCAGTAATTGTACAAGTGTATTCCTGCACTCTCTCAACTTATAGCTTATCAACATTAGTCATTACGTACAATTAAGTAGAAGAGTATGTATGAAATGTAATATAACGTTAATTAAAAAAAACCTACATTACACTGTACTTTATTTATTAATTAACTTATTTATTTTTATTGCTCCAATAACTAAGCTTTGTTGCAAATTAGAATTTCAATTATATAATTATTTATAACTAAACGAAATATTACTCTGAACGTATTCTATTATGTCTCTTTGTCATTCCCTATTATGCCCTGTAAAGTTTGATTTACCAAAAGTTCCTGTATATATTAAATATTTTAGTCAATGTGTCACTCTTTACAGGGGACAAAATCTATAAAGTAATGGATGGAACACACTAAGTTTGGCCATGATATAGACGACTAAGAGTTAGAAATTGGGTTTCTAAAGGGAGCTTATATATACAATTCATATCAAGATATCTGCAAAAGAAACTTTTGTACCTATAGCAATAAATTTAAAAAAAAGAAAAATGAAATCCTTCAGTTTAACGTCCAACGTTATGCCCTTTAATATAAGGGAGACAATAATCAAAGCAAGCGAATGATGATGTTGGAATCACAAAGTGGGACAAAATGGGGGTACCTTCAGAAGATCCAGTGGTATGGTGTTATCTACCACAAACATACGTGGCAGCGATCAAACCAGAGACTTTGCGCACGCGCACCAGAAGTGCGCGCTTTACCAGTGAGCCAGCGCGCCTTCCTGGAATTTGAAAACACATTTCAATAATACGTAATCAACCTTACTTATGCGCATTAATGGAGAGAATAGATTGTAACATGTGGAGAAAACTACTTCACTTCCTGAATTGTGTGACACAACTACTTGTTCAATAAAAAGTAGTTTCTTTCATCAAAAAGCGTGATATGTAACTAATCGAGAAGCATACTTTATCTCAACAACATAATTAATTTATTAACTGATAAAAAAATCATTAGAAAAATTTAAATGTAATGAATAACTGAAATTAAAAAAGTTGACAATGCAAACAACCTACAACAGATACAGTGTAAATGTAAAAAGACTCAAGAAACAGCACCAGAAATTCAAAAAAAGTTACACATAAAATTTCATTAATTAATATCTACACAATTAATTCCTCATTCAGCAACAATTAATTAAAAAGTTGCTTAAATCAGCAACAATGCAAACACAAAACTGCATTACAAGAAATAAAATTATATCAAGATCCTTATAATTACATAGGGGAAACACAAGCTATCAATATTCGAAAAACATGCAAAATTTGAATTTTAGTTTTAATTGATTAACTAAATATCTATAACATGAAATCCGTTTCAACATAGCTATAGTACAGATATAAAGCTATACATCAAGACAACAAACGATGAAAAGATGATTGACATTCGAGGGGGATAACTTGTAAAATACGATTAAATATAACAAAATATGGAAAATTTTGAACCTTCGTTTTATGTGATTAAAGAATAAGTCACAAAGTGAAAGCCACTTTTACACGACTATCATATAGATGTAAAGGTATAAATCTCGAGATTCAATCATAATAAGATGATTGAGATTCGAGGGGCGTAACTCCTGATATATGATTGAATAATCGAATATATAAAAAATTTTGACATTTCACCATAATTAATTAATTAATAAGTCCAAAACAGAATGTCACTTCAACAAAACTATAATATAGATATAAAAATACATATATATAGATTGAATGATACCAAGATGACTATGTTCTGAAGGGGGTAACTCGTGATATATGACCAAATATGGGAAAGTAAGTAAAATTTAACTATTTGCTTTAATTCACTAATTAATTAGTGATAAAGTGAAAGCCGCTTCAACAAGACAATAATATAGATATGAAGATATATGTCTGTAGATATAATGATACCAAGATCATTATGTTCCGAGGGGGGTAACTCGTGATATATGAGCTGATATGGGAAAATATGTAAAATTTTGACTTTTCGTTTTAATTGATTAATTAATTAGTGATAAATTGAAAGCCGCTTCAACAAGACGATAACATAGATATGAAGGTATATATCTGTAGATTACATGATATCAAGATCATTATATTCCGAGGGGGGTAACTCGTGATATATGAGCTGATATTGGAAAATATGTAAAATTTTGACTTTTCGTTTTAATTGATTAATTAATTAGTGATAAACTAAAAGCCGCTTCAACAAGACGATAATATAGATATGAAGGTATATATCTGTAGATTACATGATACCAAGATCATTATATTCCGAGGGGGGTAACTCGTGATAGATGAGCTGATATGGGAAAATATGTAAAATTTTGACTTTTCGTTTTAATTGATTAATTAATTAGTGATAAACTAAAAGCCGCTTCAACAAGACGATAATATAGATATGAAGGTATATATCTGTAGATTACATGATACCAAGATCATTATATTCCGAGGGGGGTAACTCGTGATATATGAGCTGATATGGGAAAATATGTAAAATTTTGACTTTTCGTTTTAATTGATTAATTAATTAGTGATAAACTAAAAGCCGCTTCAACAAGACGATAATATAAATATGAAGGTATGTACCTGTAGATTACATGATACCAAGATCATTATATTCCGAGGGGGGTAACTCGTGATATTTGAGCTCATATGGGAAAATATGTAAAATTTTGACTTTTCGTTTTAATTGATTAATTAATTAGTGATAAACTAAAAGCCGCTTCAACAAGACGATAATATAGATATGAAGGTATATATCTGTAGATTACATGATACCAAGATCATTATATTCCGAGGGGGGTAACTCGTGATATATGAGCTGATATGGGAAAATATGTAAAATTTTGACTTTTCGTTTTAATTGATTAATTAATTAGTGATAAACTGAAAGCCGCTTCAACAAGACGATAATATAGATATGAAGGTATATATCTGTAGATTACATGATACCAAGATCATTATATTCCGAGGGGGGTAACTCGTGATATATGAGCTGATATGGGAAAATATGTAAAATTTTGACTTTTCGTTTTAATTGATTAATTAATTAGTGATAAACTAAAAGCCGCTTCAACAAGACGATAATATAGATATGAAGATACGTATCTGTAGATTACATGATATCAAGATCATTATATTCCGAGGGGGGTAACTCGTGATATATGAGCTGATATGGGAAAATATGTAAAATTTTGACTTTTCGTTTTATTCGATTAATTAATTAGTGATAAACTAAAAGCCGCTTCAACAATACGATAATATAGATATGAAGGTATATATCTGTAGATTACATGATACCAAGATCATTATATTCCGAGGGGGGTAACTCGTGATATATGAGCTGATATGGGAAAATATGTAAAATTTTGACTTTTCGTTTTAATTGATTAATTAATTAATGATAAACTAAAAGCCGCTTCAACAAGACGATAATATAGATATGAAGGTATATATATGTAGATTACATGATACCAAGATCATTATATTCCGAGGGGGGTAACTCGTGCTAGATGAGCTGATATGGGAAAATATGTAAAATTTTGACTTTTCGTTTTAATTGATTAATTAATTAGTGATAAACTAAAAGCCGCTTCAACAAGACGATAATATAGATATGAAGGTATATATCTGTAGATTACATGATACCAAGATCATTATATTCCGAGGGGGGTAACTCGTGATATTTCAGCTGATATGGGAAAATATGTAAAATTTTGACTTTTCGTTTTAATTGATTAATTAATTAGTGATAAACTAAAAGCCGCTTCAACAAGATGATAATATAGATATGAAGGTATATATCTGTAGATTACATGATACCAAGATCATTATATTCCGAGGGGGGTAACTCGTGATATATGAGCTGATATGGGAAAATATGTAAAATTTTGACTTTTCGTTTTAATTGATTAATTAATTAGTGATAAACTGAAAGCCGCTTCAACAAGACGATAATATAGATATGAAGGTATATACCTGTAGATTACATGATACCAAGATCATTATATTCCGAGGGGGGTAACTCGTGATATATGAGCTGATATGGGAAAATATGTAAAATTTTGACTTTTCGTTTTAATTGATTAATTAATTAGTGATAAACTAAAAGCCGCTTCAACAAGACGATAATATAGATATGAAGATATGTATCTGTAGATTACATGATATCAAGATCATTATATTCCGAGGGGGGTAACTCGTGATATATGAGCTGATATGGGAAAATATGTAAAATTTTGACTTTTCGTTTTATTTGATTAATTAATTAGTGATAAACTAAAAGCCGCTTCAACAAGACGATAATATAGATATGAAGGTATGTATCTGTAGATTACATGATACCAAGATCTTTATATTCCGAGGGGGGTAACTCGTGATATATGAGCTGATATGGGAAAATATGTAAAATTTTGACTTTTCGTTTTAATTGATTAATTAATTAGTGATAAACTGAAAGCCGCTTCAACAAGACGATAATATAGATATGAAGGTATATATCTGTAGATTACATGATACCAAGATCATTATATTCCGAGGGGGGTAACTCGTGATATATGAGCTGATATGGGAAAATATGTAAAATTTTGACTTTTCGTTTTAATTGATTAATTAATTAGTGATAAACTGAAAGCCGCTTCAACAAGACGATAATATAGATATGAAGGTATATATCTGTAGATTACATGATACCAAGATCATTATATTCCGAGGGGGGTAACTCGTGATATATGAGCTGATATGGGAAAATATGTAAAATTTTGACTTTTCGTTTTAATTAATTAATTAATTAGTGATAAACTGAAAGCCGCTTCAACAAGACGATAATATAGATATGAAGGTATATATCTGTAGATTACATGATATCAAGATCATTATATTCCGAGGGGGGTAACTCGTGATATATGAGCTGATATGGGAAAATATGTAAAATTTTGACTTTTCGTTTTAATTAATTAATTAATTAGTGATAAACTGAAAGACGCTTCAACAAGACGATAATATAGATATGAAGGTATATATCTGTAGATTACATGATACCAAGATCATTTTATTCCGAGGGGGGTAACTCGTGATATATGAGCTGATATGGGAGAATATGTAAAATTTTGATTTTTGTTTTAATTTTTTAATTAATTATTGATAACTTGGAGGCCGCTTCAGCACAACTATAATATAAATATGGTGGTGTATATCTGAGTATAAATAACTACTACGTTCTATATGATTTGAGAGAGTTACAGGGGGTTGTTTATTTGTCCTTGTATACACTGGCAACCCTGAGATTTTTCTGTTACGGAGGTAGCAGATATCTGCTAGAATCACCGCGGTTAACAGTGATACCTTTTTAATAGCAAATTTTCACGTAAATCCAACGGTATAACCATTCTCGCTTTATCATTAACCAACATTTGCTATCGCATAAACAAATTGCTAATTTAAGGAAAAATTAGCAAAGTGGAATTGAGTCATAATTGAACTTGGGTCTTTCTTCCAGGAAAGTCCTCAAATAGTACAATCAATATGTAGTTCAGAAAAGAGTGCATGACTTGCACAAATGCTCTACCCAAAGTCATCTATTGCATTACTCTATTCCCATTTGATTTTGTGCTGGTTAAGCAAAAATGGTTATACTGTTGGATTTATGGTATAATTTGCTATTAATAAGGTGTCACCGTTATGCGTTTTGTTTAAAACTTTTGTCTGATTCAAAATGGCGGATTTGAACATGGCCGCAATCAAGGCAACTCTTATCATAGACCTAATATTTATCCACCTGCTTTTTATTTAATTATTATCATTAACACAAAATGTACAGGGTGGGGTAAAGGACTAATACATATGCTGCAACAATATTTAATTTCCCTGTAACTTTTTACCAATTGCGCGTAAATCAAAATTAACGTCACCATTGTTCTTCTGATTAAATTTGCGCCTTAAATCATGTATCACATGACCCTATTCCTATTTTAAAAACTTAACCTTAATTCAAAATGGCGGATTTCAAGATGGCCGCCGTCAGATATACCCTTACTATATGACTTCCTCCTAGTCTTAATATGTACCCATATATTTGTTATTCACCTTTTGTCGTTACAAGAGATCTTACAAAGCTTTTACCTCCAACTGTATGAAGACTATTCTGTACTTCCATGTGATGTTCTGGTAGCTGTATCTCCTAAACCCCTGGAGTTTCGCACCTACAACTTCACTGAAACACTGATCACATTTAGTACTACTTTTTCATATGTGTCTCAGTCAGCAACTCGATTCACCCAAACGTGAGGTTTACTTGTTAGTGCGCCAACTAATGACGTTAGTGCTTCATTAGTGTATTCTCTAGAACCAAACCAATGATAGGGAGTAATTACCCTATAAGCCCCACTTTAAGTACTAACGGAAAAAATAGTGGAATTTCTTAGTGCATCGTTAGTCCTTCTAAAAACGCTAATAGTTTCGTTAGTACTTCGTTATTGTTGTAGATATAGCCATTTATATGTCACGAAACTCCCAAAAGAAAAACGTTATTTTTTTTACTACTCAAATTCTCGCCAAGTTCAAAAGCAGTAATGATCTCTTCTAGTGCAATCGTTAGTGCATCGTTAGTGGTTGCTAGTGCACCAAGTCCAAACATTAGAGTCTCTCATTGTGAATGTTTTTGTAGGGAAGAGCTAGCGTGTAGTTAGCATCCCCTTAGTTTTATTTTATAGCGTCCATACTGTTGAAGCACTAATGTTGGGAATTCTGCAATAAGACCTATTAACGAAGTAGTAACCATTACAATACACGTCGTCATTAGTGCTTTTAAATTTGGCCTTGATTTTACAAAATGAAAAATGCTACGTCCGTAAAGTTAGCCCCGCACGATTCTCAAGTGCTACTAATTTTTTATATATATATATATATATATATATATATATATATATATATATATATATATATATAGCTTCTTTAGTGCACGTTAGTGCACTAAACACTTATCTTAGTACCATAGTACTTTAAAAGTTATTAATGAATAACTCGGGCAGTTCTAAGTTTAGATTTTTCAACTTTCGCACAATTTTATAGTAATTGTGCCACAAAAGTGGAACTAACACCAGCGGTTAGTGCATTGTTAGAGCTCTATGACACAGTAAGCCTTAAAGTTAGTGCTAGCAGAATTTAGGAGTTATAAGTGCATAACTCACTCAGAACTAAGTTTAAATTTATCGAATTTTACAATAATTGTCTCGCAAAGATAGAATAAACGTCGAATTTTTGTGCATCGTTAGTATTCCAAAAAGTTCTAACGGTAGTGCTATTTAAGCTCTAAAGTTAGTGCTATCATAGTTTGGGATTTACTGATGAATAGCTCGTGTGGAGCTAACTTTAGATCTTTCAGTTTTTGTAGAATTTTACATTTATTGTTAGATAGAAACAAGATCAACACCATTAGTCAGTGTATTGTTGGATCTCCATTAAACAGTAAGCACTAACGTTAGTGTTGTCATAATTTAGGAGTTATTATTGAATTACACGGATGGTACAGTATTGAAACTTACTGAATCTTATACTAATTTCCCCATAAAGATAGGACAAACTCTAAAGATTAGTGCATTGTTAGTGCTACATAAAACTCAAAACACTAAGTGCTATCATAGTTTAGGAGTTACCAATGAATAACAGAATTTAAAATTATCGAATTTTACTCTAATTGTTTCACAAAGGTAGGACAAAAACTGAAGGTTAGCGCATCCTTAGCAGTCAAAAAAGAAAAACAAAACAAAACAACAACAACAAAAAAACTAGGTACTAACGTTGTACTATCTCATTTTAGTGGTTGTTAATGAAGAACTCAAGCGAGGCTATTCATTTTACACTAATTTAGATTCATATTAGATTTTTCAGTTACACAATTTTACACTAATTGTCCCACAAAAGTGGGACTAATACCAGGGCTTAGTGCATTTCTAGAGCTCTATAAAACACTAAGCACTGTCGTTGTATTTTCATGAATACTTCAGGCAGGACTGAATTTAAATTTATCGAATTTTACTCTAATCGTTCCACAAAGGTGGATAACCACCAAAGCTTAGTGCACTGTTGGTGCTCCATAATACACTAATCACTAGCGTCAGTGCCATCACAGTTTAGGAGTTATTAATAAATAACTCGGCGGGAATAAAATCAGGTTTTTCAACTTTTACACAATTAGTGTAAAATTCAATAAATTTTAATTTAATTTCGTTCGAGTTATTCACTAATAACTCCTAAACTATGATAACGTTATCGTCAGTGCTTACTATGTTTAGAGCACTAACAAAACACTAATATTTAGCGATTACACTACCTTTTGATTGACAATCATTGTAAAATTCGTAAATTTAAATTTAGCCTCGCGCGAGTTATTCATTAATAACTTCTAAATTGAGATAGCACTAACGTTAGTGCTTAGTTTATGGAGCACTAACCTCTGGTTTTGTCTCATTTTTGTCTGACAATTAGTGTAAAATTGTATAAAAATTGAAAGATTTAAAGTTAGCCCCACCAGAGTTGTTCATTAACCCTTTGGGGATCTTTTGGTACATTTTGTACCATGCGCGTTTTTCATGGTACATTGCGTTATTTCTCTTCTATTTGAGCTTTTTCGTCCGGTTTTTTTTGTTTTTCAAGTCCAGAGGCATTGTAGAAGACATTACGTATGGTTTCACACCTTCCTGCGTCCAGACATAGGAGGTGATGACATCATAATTTTGAAATATAAATTTTCCCTTATGAAGCCTATGTTCATTATTTTTTGGCGGGCTTATTTTTTCACGTAGAAGATTGAAAATTTGCACAAACATTCAGTCCACCGAGTAGTATTTATCAGATTTTTTGTTCCGATGTCAGTGTTAAAGCAGGGGGGGAACCAGAGGGGCAAAAGGTTAAAAAAGGGATATTTTTACCCCCATAATCCCGTTTTTCAGGATTTTCCCGCCTCACATACATGATGGGGACACGTGAGTCATACCGTCTGAAAGGCAGTTCCATTCTGAAGAGAATGATGGTCGAATTATTATCCTAGGGTAATTAGGGATGTCTCAGGGAATTTTTAAAAAATATACTTCTATATAGGGAAAAATGGGAAAAGGTCGGTTTTTTTTTGGCGGGCTTACTTTTGCATCTAGAAGATTGAAATTTTGCGTAAACATTCAGCCCACCTAGTAGTATTTATCAGATTTTTTTCAGATCTGTGCATTAAACATGGGGGATCCAGAGGGGAAAAAAGTTGAAAAAAGGGATTTTTACACCAAAATAATCCCAATTTTCGTGATTTTCCCGCCAAACATACATGATGGAGACACGTGAGTCATACCGTCTAAAAGGCAGTTCCATTCTGAAGAGAATGACGGTCAAATTATTATTCTAGGGTAATTAGGGCCGTCTCAGTGAATTTTTATCAAAATATACTCCTGTATAGGGTAAAAATGGGGCACGGTCGGCACATTTTTTTGGCGGGCCTATTTTTTCACGTAGAAGATTGAAATTTTGCACAAACATTCAGTCTACCGAGTAGTATTTACCAGATTTTTTTCCGTTTTCTGCGTAAAAACAGGGGCAGTCCAGAGGGGCAAAAGTTGAAAAAAGGGATTTTTAGACCAAAAAATCCCTTTGTTCGAGATTTTCCCGCCTTACACACATGATAGAGACACGTGAGTCATACCGCCTGAAAGGCAGTTCTAAGCTGAAGAGAATATAGGCGACACATGACCCTAGGGTAATTAGGGATGTCTCAGGAAATTTTTTCCCTGAGATCATAGTGTTTTGTGGTAATTTTGGGCATGGTGGGAATTCCTGATAAAATTTCTCCCGCCCTTACTATTCAAGATAGAAACTTGAAATTTGGTACACGCATTTCAGATTTTTTGGAGGTCTCTACGTTCACACAGGGGGGCCCAAAGTTGGACAAAAAAAATTCCCCCTCAAAATTTTCCTTTCGACATCAATTTTCCCTCTCCTGGTATATGGTATGGGCATGCAAGTGATACCATTTGAAAGCCAGCTCTATTCTGAAGAGAATGAGGTATGAACCATGATCCTAGGATAAATAGTGACGATGCAGTAGCTGCTTGACTGAAAGTCTAAAAAATAGCCCAAAAAGCCAGCATCCGGAAAGGGTTATTAACTTGTAAACTACGATAGCAGTAACGGTAATGTTTAGTATCTTTTGAAGCACTAACGATCATTAGCGGATCCAGAAGGATCGTTTGGGAGGGGCGGTTCGCTTTGTCGAAGATGAGTGTAGCTTCAAGTTGACCAGTATTTAATTTGCAAGAATGGGACTCATATGAATCCGAGGCTGGAAGGGGTTGGGAAAAAAAAAAGATTCCCAGATTCCACTTTGGGACTCGAAATTGTATTTTTTTCTTTTTCTTTCTTTCTTTCTTTTTTCTTTTTTTTTCTTTTTCTTTTTTTTTTTTTTTTGTAATGGGAGTATTTTTTTCTTTAGATTTAAGTTAAATACGTACTTCCGTTTCGGAGACGTGACGGTGTCATGATTCACTTCACACACAGTCACCGCAACATATGAGATGCTCTGTCTTGCACAGTGCTTGCACAAAAGAAAATACTGTATTGACGATATCATTCATTTTAACGAAAGAGTGTACAATTTTCTCTAATCATTTATATTTTGAGTAACTTGCGGGACAGCAGTTAGAAAAATTAATACAAAATCTATCTATCTCTATAATTGTGTGGGGTCCACGAAACATAGTATAATTATAGTTATGCTTACAACAACAATAAAATTACCTAGGTATATTATACTAGCCTTCGTCTAGGTGGGGTTCGCCCCAGATCCCCAATCTGGTCGATATACGGCCGTAGCAGATGTTCCTACGTGGTACTGTTGCACAATATTTCGCGTTCTTCCTTCTGCCTTTCATATAGAATTGGATTGAGCTAAGACTGTGTCACGAAATTCAAACACCTCATAAGGCATTTTAATGAACCAGCCCCACCTTTTTTCCTTCTCTTCTATGTTAAGTGAAAAAAAAAGTTCGAATAAATGTTGAATTATTTTAAATGAAAAATCAAATTACCAACTTTCATGTTTCTAACCGCAAGGGATCCCGAGATATGGCATCTTATAATAATAATAATAATAATAATAATAATAATAATAATAATAATAATAATAATAATAATAATAATAATAATAATAATAATAATAATAATAAATTAATAATAATAATCCCACCCCTTTTCTTCCCTTCTAGGTAAAATATAAAAAAATACTGCTATACGTATTGAATTATTTTAAGTGGAAAGTCCATATACGAAATTTCATGTTTGTAACCTTCAAAGATTCTTAGATATTGATATCTTATTATAGGCCTAATATTTGCAATCGCCGCCACTTTTTCTTTCCATCTCTTTTTTCTCCGTTTTACTATAATATAAAGAAAAAAAGTTGAAACGCGTGTCAAATTATTTTAAATGAGAAATCCAAATGCCAAATTTCAAGTCTCCAGTCGTAACGGATTCGAAGAGATGGCCATCTTATTAAAGTAATTTCCACACCATTCTCCCTTCCGTTCTTCGAATTAAAAAAAAAAAAAAAAAAAAATCCTTCCTTAGTAATACCCTACGTAACAAATCTTATATACTGTCCTAATTTCAAGTTTCTGGCTTAAGTGGTTTGGCCTGTACGAAGTTACTCACTCAGCATTTCGTCTTTTATGTATGAATTACAATAACAAGCTTGTGTTATTTCTCAAGAAAAGATGAAATGCCATTTGAAGTCATAATAAATCCCTGATCCCTTCCTAATGTTTCCGTGTTGAACCCCAAAAGTCACGGCTCTCTTTGTTGATCTAGTAGCTAGCGAACGTACCTTTGATCTTTGATGCAAGGGGTTCTGTGGTTTGATTCCCGGTGAGTGAGCATCGAACGCACTACAGTGGTTCAGATCCAACTTTAAACTCTAGTCCTCGTTCTGTAAAGCATCGCTTTTGGAAAACGACGTAAATACATATCAACCAACTGAAAAGTCTCAGTTTCAGAGAGCTTTCCGGTAAGGAGCGCTGATGTGTTGGGAAACAGATTTTGCAAGAAAAAAATGGATAAGATAATCTAATATGTACTAAGAAGAACTATTAAAATGTTTTTTTGAGAAAACAACCTTGCCTAAAGGACAAGAGAGACTTCTTAATTATTAGAAACATAATTAAAGTGTGATAAACACGAGGGATATAAGGGGGATACAAGCTGGCAAAAGGGGAGGACGGAAACAGCCAAAGACGAGAGGAGAATTCAGAGTTATGTGGGTGAGAGGACACCTTATTTTCATGTAAGACTTTTTCCTGTTTGTAAATCTCAGTTGGAAAAGAATCTGAGCTAAGTAAGGTCTCTTGTGTAAAATATTTTGTGATTACAAAATTTACGTTATTTCAGTACAAACTTATTGTTTTTTTTTTTTTTTTTTTTTTTTTTATTTCTCAATAATCTCTCTCAGTGTGAATAAAATCTGCTGACTTAAGTGATCATTCCGGTTCTTTTACTTACTTCCATAGAGAAGAGATAAGACCCAACGTATTTGAATTGACAGCGGCGGACACTCATCACTACTGATACTATAAAATTCTTTCATTTTATTAAACACTGAAAATTCTATATTTCTCTTTATTCAAGATAAAGGTACTTGAAGTTTCAGGACCTGAATTCCATTCCCATATCCTTTTTCTAGGACACAATTTTAAAATATACGCTTTTAGTTCAAAGAGTGAGCCGTCTTATCCTCCTTCTTACAGCTGTTCGTCCAACGAATGAATCATATTCTCGCTCCTTTGAGGCTTATGGTGACCGTCCCAAGGAACTAGGGAGGAACGTATTCACAATTCAAATATGTCTGTATTAAGTACTATTAAGTACCACACATTTTGATTAGACTCTGCTATGCTTGTCACACATATTGGATCGGTCGGGAAAAAGACCATGTTAGTATTTCCCAATGATAAATGCTGAAAGTTCAAAAAACCCTTTGGACGGGGCGGTCGCCCCCTCCGCCCTCCCCGTGGATCCGCCAGTGCTAACGATGCACTAACCTTTGAAGTTTACTGCACCTGTATGGGACGATTATTGTAAAATTCGATAAAACTAAATTAGCCCCGAGCGAATTATTCACTTATAATTCCTAAACTATGAGAGCACTAACGTTAGTGCTTGATGTTTCGGCAGGCAATAACGATGCACTAACTTTTGATGTTTATCCCATCTTTGTAGGACAATTATTGTAGAATTCAATAAATTTCAATTTAGTCCCACGAGAGGTGTTCACTAATAACTCCTGAACTCACATAGCACTAATGTTAGTGTTTAGTGAACGAAGCACTAACCATGTGAACTGTTTTGGTAGTAATTCAGATGCGTGCGAATCTAAATTTAGACAAATGGCATTTTCCAGTTTGTAAAATTCCCGCCAAATTTAAAAGCACTAATGAACATATATAGTGTAATTGTAACTATTACATTAGGGGGTTTTATTGCAGAACTTCTAATATTAGTGCTACAATTGTATGGGTGCTAAAAGGTGAAACTTAGGGGAAGCTAACTACACGCTAGGGTTAGCCCCTCCGCACAAAAGCATTCACGACAAGAACCACTAGTGTTCGGAATTAGTGCATTAGCAAACACAAACGATTACACTAGAAGAGATCATTACTACTTTTGAATTTGGTGATAATTTGACTCAATGAAAAATTCCCGATGTATTTTTTATGGGAGTTTCATGATATAATTTGCCATTCTACACTAGCTACTAGTGAAGCACTAACGAAACTATTTATGTTTTCTAGAAGCACGACCGATGCACTGGGTTTCATCGTTAGTGCTTTCTCGGGAAACTAACATGTATTTAGACCTCCCAAAGTTTTTTCCTTCTGGCATTCAAACTAATGAACCATTAATGTTGGGAGTTAATGCTCCAAGAAGCACTAACGAAGCATTAACGATTTTACTAGAAGAGATTATTAGTGCATTTGAATTTGGTAGAAATTTGAGACAATAAAAAATTGCCCATGTATTTCTTATGGGAGCTTCGTGACATAAAATTGGCCATATCTACAGTAATAGCGCAGCACTAATGAAACTATTAGAGTTTTCTAGAAATACTAACGATGCACTATCGATTTTATTAGGTTTCATCGTCAGTGCTTTCTTAAGGGCTAACGTTTTTTTGTTTCTAGCGTCCAACCTATTGAAGCACTAATGTTGGGAGTTGGTGCTCTAAGAAGCACTAACGAAGCAATAACAATTGCACTAAAAGAGATCATCAGTGCTTTTGAATTTGACCAAAATTTGAGCCGATGAAAAATTCCCAATGTATTTCTTATGGGAGTTTCGTGACATGTAATTGGCCATATCTACACTAATAGTGAAGTACTCGCGAAACTATTAGTGTTTCCTTCCTAGAAGCACCAACGATGCAATAACGAATGGCGCTAATTTTTTCGTTAGTGTTTGAAGTGGAGACCAGAGTGTAATTACATACTATCATGTTTTGGCTTTAGAGCCTCCACTAATGAAGCACTAACGTTAGGAGTTTGTGCACTAAAAAGCAGGATCAATCCACTAACGAAAGGCACTACCTTTTTGTTAGTGCTAGAAGTGGGGCAGAAGGTTTTGGCCCCACTAATCCCTACTATTGTTTTGGTTCTAGAGCTTACACTCATAAGCACTTACGTTAGTGTTTGGTGCATTAATAAGCACTAACGATGCACTACAAACAGCAGTATGTTTTCGTTTGTGCTTGAAGTAGGGGCAGTGTCAACTTGATCCCAAAGGGTTTTTACTTGTAGCACTTACATACACCAATGAGCACTAACGTTAGGGGTTGCTGTACAAAGAAGCACTAACGATGCACTGACGATTACACAAAAGGAGATCATTAGCGCTCTTGAATTTGGCGGGAATTTGTCGCAATCAGAAATTATCCATAACTACACTAATAATGCAGTACTAACGAAACTATCAGAGATTTCAAGAAACACTAACGATGCACTAACGAATAACAACAATTTATTTGTTAGTGATTAAATGGGAGGCTAAGTTCACACTGGCCCTCCAAATATGTTTTACTTGTAGCACCTACACTAATGAAAAATGAACGTTAGGTGTTGATGCACCAAAACGCACCAATGATGTACTAATGATCGCACTAGAACAGAGCATTAGTGCTCCCGAATTTGGCGGGAGTTTGGCGCAATCAGAAATTACCCATGTATTTCTTATGGAAGTTTCGTGACATGTAATTAGCCATAACCTCATTAATAGTGAGCACTAACGAAAATATCAGTTTTCTAGAAGCATTAACGATGCACTAACGAATGTCATTAATTTCTTCGTTAGTTCCTAAAATGGGGGCCAAGTTCACGCTAGCCCTCCAGAGGTGCTTTACTTGTACAACCTACACTAATGAAGAACTAACATTAGGGGTTCGTATACTAAGAAGCACTAACGATTCCACTAGAATAGATCATAAGTGCTTTTGAATTTACCGGGAATTTGACGCAATGAAAAATTACTCATGTATTTCTTTAGGGAAGTTTCCTGAAATGTGATTCCCATAACTACACTAATATTGAAACATTAACGAAACGATTAGTATTTTCTACACGCACTGACGATGCATTAACGAATGACTAATTATTCAGCTAGTGCTTGAAGTGGAGGCCAGCGTGAAGTTGGAGCCATGAAGGTTTTCTCGTACTTGTACCATGTACACTAATGAAGAACTTACGTTAGGGGTTGTACACTAAGATGAACCAACGATTGACACTAATTTTATTGTTAATGCCTCAGGTGGGGGCCAAGTTCACTCACGTGAAATTTCATCACAACTATAGAACAAATGGAATCACGACCAAGTTCTAACATAGCACAAACGCTTGGCATTATAAAAATTCTACCTCAAATAAGGAACAAAACCGGGCCAACTTAACTAATTAATTTCGTTATAACGGCGTTATTTCAACAGCACTAACGATTAAATTTGGACATTAACCAGCTCTAAAGTAGCACTGACGTTTGGCATTAGAAAATCCATTCTATCTCAATTAGAGAAAAAGGTGGGGCCAACTTGATGCTAATTAATTCGTTATAATGACGTTATTTTTGGGCACTAACCAGCACTAACGTTTCACACTAGAAAATCCATTTTATCTCAATTAGGGAAAAAAGGCGGGGTCAACTTGACGTTAATTAATTCGTTATAACAATGTTATTTTAACAGCACTAAAGGTGAAATTTAGGCACTAACCAGCACTAACATAGCACTAACGTTTGACATTAGAAAATCAATTCTATCTCAATTAGGAAAAAAAGCGGGGCCAACTTGACGCTAATTAATTTCGTTATAACGGCGTTATTTGAACAGCACTAACGTTTAAATTTGAGCACTAACCACCACTAACGTAGCACTAGCGTTTAGCATTAGAAAATCCATTCTATCTCAATTAGGGAAAAAAGGCGGGGCCAATTTGACGTTAATTAAGTTTTTTATTTAAAGAGCACTAACGGCGAAATTTGGGCACAAACCAGCACTAACGTTTGGCATTAGAAATTCCATTCTATCTCAATTAGGGGAAAAAGCCGGGGTCAATTTGACGCTAATTAATTTCGTTATAACGGCGTTATTTGAACAGCACTAACGTTTAAATTTCTGCACTAACCAGCACTAACGTAGCACTAGCGATTGGCATTAGAAAATCCATTCCATCTCAATTAGGGAAAAAGGTGGGGCCAATTTGACGCTAATTTCGTTATAACGGCGCTATTTGAACAGCAGTAACCAGCACTAACGTAGCACTAGCGTTTGGAGTTAGAAAATGCTTTCTATCTCAATTAGGGAAAGACGGCGCGGCCAATTTGACGCTAATTAATTTCGTTATAACGGCATTATTTGAGCAGCACTAACGGTGAAATTTGGGCACTAACTAGCACTATCGTAGCACTGACGTTTGACGTTAGAAAGTCCATTCTATCTCAATTAGGGAAAAAAGGAGGGGCCAACTTGACGCTAATTAATTCGTTATAACGGCGTTATTTGAACAGCACTAACGGTGAAATTTGGGCACTAACCAGCACTAACGTAGCACTAACGTTTGACGTTAGAAAATTCATTCTATCTCAATTAGCGGGAAAAGGCGGGGCCAACTTGACGCTAATTAATTCGTTATAACGGCGTTATTTGAACAGCACTAACGGTGAAATTTGGGCACTAACCAGCGCTATCGTAGCACTAACGTTTGACGTTAAAAATTCCATTCTATCTCAATTAGGGAAAAAAGGCGGGACCAACTTGACGCTAATTAATTCGTTATAACGGCGTTATTTGAACAGCACTAACACTGAAATTTGGGCACTAACCAACACTAACGTAGCACTAATGTTTTGACGTTAGAAAATCCATTCTATATCAATTGGGGAAAAAATGCGGGGCCAAATTGACACTAATTAATTTCGTTATAACGGCGTTATTTGAACAGCACTAACGGTGAAATGTGGGTACTAACCAGCACTAACGTAGCACTAACGTTTGACGTTAGAAAATCCATTCTATCTCAATTAGCGGGAAAAGGCGGGGCCAACTTGACGCTAATTAATTCGTTATAACGGCGTTATTTCAACAGCACTAACGATGAAATTTAGGCACTAACCAGCACTAACGTAGCACTAACGTTTGGCATTAGAAAATCCATTATATCTCAATTAGGGAAAAAAGGCGGGGCCAACTTGACACTAATTAATTCGTTATAACGGCGTTATTTGGACAGCACTAACGATGAAATTTAGGCACTAACCAGCACTAACGTAGCACAAACATTTGACGTTAGAAAATCCATTCTATCTCAATTAGGAAAAAAAGCGGGACCAACTTGACGTCAAATTGGCCCCGAAATTGTTCATAACTTTGTTCTTTTGATTGCACAAACGTTGAAATTTGGGCACTAACCAGCACTAACGTAGCACAAATGAATAGCATTATTTATTTTTTTCCGTCCAAAAGTGGTGGGGCCAACTTGATACTAATCTCTCTTTGATGAACCTCTTGGGATCGGCAGGAGTAAATAGAAACTGTTTCTATTTCTTACAAGTCAGAATCCAAATAAGGACAGGAGAAAATTTAAACCTGGCTAAGAACAAGTTGCTTCTCACACGATCGTTAATTGCAGCCTTACTTCAGTCTGAGACAGGCTTTATAGTTGCCTTGAGGTTCTAAGGGCTAAAAATCTATGCGAATGCACTTTTTGTAACCGACTAAGACAAAAGTGAAAGGTCGATTCAACTCAAAGACTAGGAGAATACCCCTCCCCCCATTGTTGGGTTTTGCAACATAATATCTTATATTTTAATTGTTTTACGAGAATTTATTGAGTGTAGATTTACTTTATTATTTTTATCAACGATTCTGGCAAAACAGGGGAGGATAGAATATGTAAACTATTAGGCACTTAGTTGTGCTGGAGCTGGCAACGCTGCGGATAAGCGGGAAAGAGTCTATTTTCTTACCGAACCTGGAGTGCACAGTGATAAGTTTGCTATGTATGTATTCTTCAAATTAAGTTAAATATTGAAAATTTAAAAATCTGGATATTTTATTTCACATGGAAAAAGTGATAAGCAATTGCTGAGTAACTACAGCGAAGCTGATAAGGTGCATGTTGTTGCTGAGGAAAATTTTCATTCAGACGATTGATAAGGAAGAAACTAAGGAAGTTGCTAGCGCTTCATAGCAAAACATTAATGTGAATGCCTGTTATCAGAGGCCCAAAGAAACTGGAGGTTTCATGGATCTGCAAAACCACGCATCTAGAGAAAAAATAACTGCCTGTGGCGAGCGCTTAAAACATATAGTATCGATTGTGATCCATTTGAGTCGACAGGGATTGGCTTTCTGAGCCAACGCAGTTTAAATAAAGTGGATTTCTTGCAAACATTCGAGTTGTTACGACGTTTGGACTTACGCAGTGCCAGGCAATACCACTTATTTATCCCCGGAAGTTCAAAATGCAGTTATCTTGTGCTGCGGTGAGGAAATCATCAATGTCATTGTAAATTAACTGAATGCCGCTGGAAAGCTTCGCGTTACGGAGCTATAATGTCTGCATTAGAGGGTAAGGAGACTAAGATAACTACTGAAGCTGAGGGTATTGCGAACAAACTGAAACCATTCCCAACTGTTTAATGATTGATTGTTTTTAGCAAGATTGTGGGAATTACTAGTGACCTGAATAAATTTCTAGAAGGAGAAGATATTACCCTAGCAGACGCCCAACTAGGGGAATTGTGCCTATAATGGCATACTCGGATAAAACGGCATAGCATGATTTCTTGCCGAGCTGTAGATCTGGCAACGTTGAGAACATTTGTAGTGGAAGCCAGTAAGGCGCCAGTGAAACAGCGTGAATGGTGGCGCGAACGGAGTCCTCATTGAAGAGAGAAAAATATTTTCAGAAAGGTAGGTAGTTGCAACTTTTTTTATTGTTGATAAAGTATCTTGTTTATTGAAGAGCTCGTGTTTTAGGAACATGTCAGTATTTTTTACGTATAAAGCTACATATACAGAAACGATTGGTGAAGGTCAAACTTCCAAAGGATTTTTTGGTAGCTACTGTCAATCAATTGAAAGCAAATATGGCGTCAAGGGTAAAACGGCATATTTCTGCTCCGGGCAAAATGGCATACTATGCCGTTTTGCCCTAATACTTGCAAAATTATTAAAATTAGCTTCTAATTTAATATACGAGCCTATAATATTTGTAGGTCAAATTAAACAATGTGATTACTAAATATATGTTTATTGTTGAGATAACTTTGATATTATGAGTATTTTGTTGTGTATTTTAATTAGATCATGGTATCTTGCTACTTGCGAAGCAGGCCCTGGCCCTTTCGGGCTGTTGCGACAGAAGGCTTTTTTTTATATATCTAATTATGCAATACCTGGACCTAAGTTTTAAAGGTAGCCCACATGAAATGCCCACTGTATCTAATTTTGTGTGATTGAATCTTAAATTTGCATTTACTAATCAATATTTATTGTTTTGTATCTTTTCAGATGGTCGGAAAATACGTAAGGTCAAGCGATAGACAGAAGTGGGATCCTACAAACATCAGAAGCAATTAAAGCTGTCACATCAGGATCAATGGGTTGGTTGAAAGCATCCCAGACTTTTAATGTACCTGCTACAACTTTAAGACGGAGAGCTCAAGGTAAGAACAAGAATATTACAGGTATTATGAAAGGACTAGGACATTATCAGACAACTTTCAGTCGGGAAATGGAGCGTGAATTAGTCGCTCATTTGAAGCTCCTTGAGTCAAGGTTATTTGGCATGACAACTACAGAGGTAAGAAAGCTTGCCTTTGAACTAGCTGAAAGGAATGGTATAAGTCATAGATTCAACAGGGAGGACAGAATTGCTGGATGGGATTGGCTGAAAGGTTTTAGGAAGCGAAACCCTGATATAGCGTTGAGGTGTCCAGAACCGACAGCCATAGCACGAGCTGAAGGTTTTAACAAGGAGGCTGTTAAATCATTTTTTGATGTGTACCTGAAAATTGTTGAGGACAATAACATAACTCCAGCGAGATTATGGAACATTGATGAATCTGGTCTGTCTACAGTACAGAAACCGCCGAAAGTTTTAGCCACCAAGGGAAAAAAGCAAGTGGGATCTATAACAAGTGCAGAGCGTGGAAAAATGTCACTGTTGTAGCCACCATGAGTCCACATGGTTTTGTTCCTCCAGTCATTATTTTCCCACGAAAGAACTGGAAGAATGAATTGATTGAAGGTGCTTCTCCGGGGACTTTAGGACTCGCAGAAGAAAGCGGGTGGATGACAAGTGAGGGATTTCTCAAAGTCCTAAAACATTTTGCTTCGTTCGTGGAACCTAGCGTTGATGAAAAGGTGCTTCTAGTTGTTGACGGACATCCTAGTCATAAATCACTGGACATTCTTACTTTTGCAAAAGAAAATGGAATTATAATGGTGTGTTTACCCCTCATTGTACCCATCGTATGCAGCCGCTTGATGTGTGTTTCTTCGGTCCCTTGAAAACTTTCTACCATCAAGAAATCAACTACTGGCTTAAGTCTCATCCTGGAAGGCCTCTAACACACTATCAGTTGGCATCAATATTTTGTTCGGCATATGGAAAATCAGCTACTGCACAAAATGCTCAAAATGCTTTCCGCGACACTGGTTTGTGGCCTATTAATCCTGGAGTATTTCAAGAACATCTATTTATCCCTTCTTAAACTATGGAATCCCGCTTCAAATAGAGAAGCTGAAACCACTGTAGAATCTACGTCCAGGAACCACGAAGGAACCTCTTCTCAAGGATTACCTAATGCAGTTCAAGAAAGTGCAAGAAAAAACAATTTTTCTTCTACGGAAACACAAACTTTGCTACCTCCTAAGTGCGTCAGTGTAGAACAAATCTCACCACTTCCAGTCGTTTCTCATGACACAACCAAAAGGAAGAGAAGAGGAACAGACAAGTGCTCAGTTCTTACCGCAAGCCCATATGTAAATTAAAAAGAGAATAAAGCCAACCAAAGGAAGTTAAATCTCCGGAAAACGTCTGCCAGGAAAGTTAAAAAGAATATAAATTTTGATACGGTAAATGAATCTGAAGTAATTATACCTAGTGATTATGATGATGACGATGACTATCCCTCCCTTTATTGTAATGAACTTTATTCATTGTCTCGTTCAGGAGAAGAGTGGTTGCAGTGTATGACCTGTCGGAGATGGGCTCACGTAGAATGTGCAGGAATATCAAAAAAGACAAAGATTTATGTTTGTGAACTCTGTATGTAATTAGGTTTAGTCCAATGTGTAATTTTTATGTGTCCAATATGTAAAACTCCATTCAGGCAGTTTATTTAATTAGTCAAGGTTCATGTTATTATGTTTATGATCATAAAATCTTCATCTACGTTAAATACAACATTGTACTTCTTAATATACAACATTTAGAGCTTATATTGCTCAGGAGTGATGTTCAGTAGAGTATCGTATGTTGCATATATTGTTCACTAAGTTTTGTATTTCACATTAAAGAACATTTTATATCTGTAACCGTAACAATTATTAGTATGCCATTTTACCCAAGTACATGCCTAAAATGACACACTGCGTACAAAATCAGTTATTTGTCCACATCTTTATTTATGTTTACTTTTATGTCTTCAAACATGGCCTGTAAAAAGTTCAAAGACCAACACATAATTTTGTTTTAAATTCGGGCTCCATTGAATAACGGACTCTCAGAAATATCAATAACAAAAAGTGGTATGCCATTTTACGCACAATTCCCCTACTTATTTGTTCGGTTGTTGAAGCCATAAAAGTCCTTAGAACCAGGCCCGTATCCAGGGGGGTCTAGGGGGACCGCCCCCCCTAAATTTTCGTTGGCTCCCCCTAAAATTTTCATGGTAGGCTTGCAAATGCACTATAATATGGTGATTAACTATAAATGCAACGGGCCCCCCTAACTTCAGCCGGCCCCCCCTACATTTTGGGGCTGGCTACCGGCCTGCTTAGAACAGAGGAAAATTCATCGCGTCTCTACACTGAAGCATTGGAAGTTTGCCAAACAAAATAGTGTAGAACGTTTTAATCAACCAAAGACAGAAAAGTGAGATAATAGTAGCATGAAAGATTTTCTGGTTTAGGGTAGTATTCCGAAGAAGAGAACACAGGGTTACACTGAAGCGAGTTTTCGTATAGGACTACTCTAGTAGTGACCACATGGTGAACGACTTTTACAGACGATTCTGCAAGGAAAATATATATGTAATTCGTGACATTCAAGCATGTCCTCGTAAATCAAAACTGTTCTTGATGAAAGAGGCAACGGAAGTCTGCTACGCAATTCGAAATAGATTTTCCCGAGTATGAATTCGTTGTTGCAAAAGATTACATAAAAATCCCTTATGAAGGAGAAGGAAATTACAAATATACGTCCTGGACCTGCATGCTGCTCTGGCCAAGACAATTTTCCCCCAAACTACGAATTTGCTGGAGATAGTCTTGACGCTACCTGTGTCATTAGCTTCTTGTGAGTGTTCTTTCAGCGTGTATAATTAGCTCAAAGCATATCTTGTAAATCTAGTCAGAACAGAACATAAGCATTAGTCGCACCTGAAATAAAACAAGACATAGCCTCTAAGCTTGAAGCAGATAAAATTATTGACATATTCGCAAAGTCGTCGCATAGGCGTCACAATTTGTGTTCAGCAAGTAATTTGTAAATGCAGTGTGGCAGGACATCGTCAGATGATGCAAGAACAGCATAAAAAATAGTGTTAGGCCAATATTTTACCAATTATTATTTTATTATATGTGTACTTCGTTGAGTAGATTTTTTTATGTTCACGAAAGTTCAAGTAATTGTAGGCCTCTTTGATATTGATTTATGTTTGAGAAGCATGAAAGATGTTAACGATTTTATGAACAATCAAATGTACTAATATATAAAGGAAGTCAGGACCTTTGAAAAAATGCTAAAGTTTGTTAATGTTTATTAAATTTACACTATAGCCAGTTGAAATTATATTGAAGTTTATTAGTCTAGTATATAATGTTTCTTCAACTATGTAGTATATTACATTTTAACGCTAAAATATACGTCTTGATAGTATGATGTTCAGTTTAAGTAGCCTCATGGAAGTCATGTCCCTTTTTTTAGGGTAGTGAACGCATTGGCGTAACTAGGATATTTTCCTAGGAGGGCATGGCCCCTTAGTTCTGAAAATTGGAAGAATATTTTAGACGAACTTGTTATAATGCTTATATATATATATATATATATATATATATATATATATATATATATATATATATATATATATATATATATATATATATATATATATATATGATGTATAATTATTCTGAGTCCCTCTTTCCACGCACTCATTATAGGCTCTTCAAGTTATTTAGTAATAATCTTCAAGTTATTTAGACTATCATGTAACAGTTCAGTGAAAATATATTACACCATAAATGTGCTTAAAATTGTATATTTCGTATATTCAGTTGCTACTAAATAACAACCTAAAATCTACTCTAATTATGAAAACTCAATTTTCTATTACTGTTTTACTCGTGCTATTCTGAGCGAAAGCACATTATTCGTAAACGTTAACCATCATCTTCTCACAAGGAAGGGACATGAACCTGTCATCCGGACATGGGAATCAAACCTAGTCCATTCGATAAACATAACAAAAATATGTTCATGCACAAAAAAATAGGTGCCATGGACAACGGAGTAAGTCCCTGGGGCTCATTGACCCTGTTAGTATAAATACAATCGTAGACTCGCAGTGAAATAGCTATTGCATCCACACTGTTCATTGGAAAGTAATGGTTTATAGTTCATTCTCTTCAGCATGAAATAAGCTTTCAGAGGTGCAATGTATTAACTAACTAACTCTATGGCCTATGGAACCCGGAGGTTCAATGCCACGTTCAAAGCTCTCCACTGACTTCTATTCTTAGTCAATTGGATCCAGTTAGTAGTAGTCCCCCCGTTATATCGAACCGAGTCAGCAAAAATTTTTGTGACGTCATAGGTCAAAGGTCAATGACCTTGGCCAGGGGTCAATGACCGAGGGGTACCTAGGACCACCCCCTCTAAATTTTGGCAGGGGTACCTTGGCCCACCCCCTAAATTTTGGCAGGGGTACATAGGACCACCCCCCTTAAATTTTGGAAATTGCCAAATCTAAAAATTTGGTATGGTAGCCTAGGACCATAGTATGTACCTCTATCAGTATTGGGTGTCTATGTCGTTCCCTTTCATGGGTAAAAAATTGCCAAAAATTCAAATTTCGGGGTTTTTTGACCTAATTTATCCCCTTTGATGAGGTGTTATTACCTTATATAGTTATATGGGCGTATACAGGGGTCCATTACCTTTCATAACATATGGGTATATTAATGCACCCCTTGAAAAATTTGGGAGGGGTACCTTGGCCCACCCCTTCAATTTTGGAAATTGCCCAATTTAAACATTGGGTATTATAGTACAGGACCCTAATATGTATTATGATAAATTTGGGTGGTCCACCTCATTTCCTTCTAGGGGTACAAAATTGCCAAAAATATAAACGTAAGCAATACGTTGTACCACGTGTTTGGTTTTCGACCTAATTTATCTCCTTGGATGAGGTCCTATTACCTTATATAGTTATATGGTCATGTATAGGGGTCCATTATCTATCATAAGACATGGGTACATTGGTGCACCCCTTGAAAAATTTGGGAAGAGTACCTTGGCCCACCCCTTAAATTTTGGAAATTGCCAAATCTAAAAATTTGGTGTGGTAGCCTAGGACCATAGTATGTACCTCTATCAGTATTGGGTGTCTATGTCGTTCCCTTTCATGGGTAAAAAATTGCCAAAAATTCAAATTTCGGGGGTTTTTGACGTAATTTATCCCCTTTGATGAGGTGTTATTACCCTATATAGTTATATGAGCGTATACAGGAGTCTATTATCTTTCATAAGATATGGGTACATTGGTGCACCCCTTTAAAAATTTGGGAGGGGTACCTTGGCCCACCCCTTAAATTTTGGAAATTGCCCAATTTAAACATTTGGTATTATAGTACAGGACCCTAATATGTATTATGATAAATTTGGATGGTCCACCTCGTTCCCTTTTAGGGGGTACAAAATTGCCAAAATATAAACGTAAGCAATACGTAGTACCACGTGTTTGGATTTTGGTCGATTTTATCCCCGTTGATGAGGTCCTATTACCTTATATGGTTATATGGGCGTATACAGGTGTCCATTACCTTTCATAAGACATGGGTACATTAATGCACCCCTTGAAAAATTTGGGAGGGGTACCTTGGCCCACCCCTTAAATTTTGGAAATTGACCAATTTAAACATTGGGTATTATAGTATAGGACCCTAATATGTATTATGATAAATTTGGATGGTCCACCTCGTTCCCTTTTAGGGGTATAAAATTGTCAAAAATATAAACGTAAGCAATACGTTGTACCACGTGTTTGTTCTTTTGGCCCATTTATCCCCTTGGATGAGGTCCTACTACATTATATAGTTATATGGTTATGTATAGGGGTCTATTTCCTATCATAAGACATGGGTATATTGGTGCACCCCGGGAGGGGTACCTTGGCCCACCCCTTCAATTTTAGAAATTGCCCATTTTACACATTTGGTATAATAGTATAGGACCCTAATATATATTACTATAAATTTGGGTGGTCCACCTCGTTCCCTTTTAGGGGTACCAAATTGCCAAAATTTTAGTACAACCACGTGTTTGGACTTTTGACCTAATTTATCGCCTTTGATGAGGTGTTATTATCCTATATGGTTATATGGGCGTATACAGGGTTCATTACCTTTCATAAAACATGGGTATATTAATGCACCCCGGGAGAGGTACCTTGGCCCACCCCTTAAATTTTGGAAATTGCCCAATTTAAACATTTGGTATAATAGTATAGGACCCTAATATATATTACTATAAACTCGTTCCCGTTTAGGGGTACAAAATTGCCAAAATATAAACGTAAGCAATACGTTGTACCACGTGTTTCGTTTTTTTTACCTAATTTATTCCATTGGATGAAGTCCTATTACCTTATATCGTTATATGGTCACGTATGGGGATTCATTTCCTATCATAAGACATAGGTACATTTGTGCACCCTGGAGGGGTACTTTGGCCCACCCCTTTAATTTTGGAAATTGCCCCTTTTACATGTTTGGTATTATAGTATAGGACCCTAATATAGATTAGTATAAATTTGGATGATTCACCTCGTTTCCTTTCATGGGTACGAAATTGCCAAATTTTAGTACAACCACGTGTTTGGTTTTGGCTCAATTTATCCCCTTGGATGAGGTCCTATTACCTTATATGGTTATATGGCCATGTATGTATTGGTCCATTTCCTATTATAAGACATGTGTACATTGATGCACCCCAGGGAGGGGATTCGGTATCATAGTACATGCCTCAACATGTATCATGATAAATTTGGATGGTCCATCTTGTTCCCTTTCATGGGTAAAAAATTGCTAAAATATAAACATAAGCAATATGTTGTACCATGTGTTTGGTTTCTGGCCCAATTTTTCCCCTTTGATGATGTTCTATTACGTTATATGGTTATATGGACATGTATATGGGTTCATTTCCTATCATAAGACATGGGTACATTGACGCATACTTTAAAAATTTGGGAGGGGTATCTTGGCTCATCCACTCGGTTTTAGAAATTGTTTAATATAAGCATTTGGTATCATAGTACAGGACCTCAATATGTACCACTATAAATTTGGATGGTCCACATCGTTCCCTTTCATGGGTAAAGAACTACCAAAAATCAAATTTTGGAGGTTATTGACCCCGTCTTATAAGGTTTTAACGCGTTATATGGATATGTACAGAGGTTTATTACCTTCATATGTTTATGTTCCCTTTTAAATTTGGGAATTATCAAATAACAAAATTCGGTAAACGTTTTCTAGGACCCATTGGTGTCCCTCTTATGGCCAAATATTCAAAATTTAAAGGTTATTGACCGGCTTTATTATTGAATAAGTACAGGATTTATTACTTTTTTCATAAGACACAGGTGTGTTTGTGTACCAATCTTAAATTTTGGGAGGGGGTACATTTCTTATTGTCATATCAATAATTGGTAATTGTTCTTAGAATTGGGTGGTATCTCTTTCTTTGGGTAAATCATTGTGATCACGTGATCAGTTATTGACCTATGATGGGATTAGGAGCCCAGGACATTGGTACATTTAAACTTTATAGGATAATTTGAGAATGCGTCATTGGTATTGATTATTACAGCCAAATATAAACGTAAGCAATACGATGTACCACGTGATTGACCTTGATGAGGTAGTGTACAGGGATACATAGCTAACCTTATTGAATCTTATGACTCATAGTCTTAAGGAAACACTGGCAAAGTTATTGTTGATGCAATTTGATTGGTGGATCACTATCTTTCGTGCAATCTGATTGGCTGATCACTATCTTTCGGGCAATCTGATTGGTTGCTGATGTTCAAATCTTTGCTGCATTCAGTTTTATTTTAACATTTAAAAAGTTTGAAACTTTGGTTTGACATTTTTTCGTTTGAAATTTTTCGTTTAAAAATTTTTGTTTCGAAATTTTTTGTTTCAAAATTTTGTTTGAATTTTTTTGTTTCAAAATTTTGTTTGAAAATATTTTGTTTAAAATTTTTTGTCTGTAAATTTTTGTTTCAATTTTTTTTGTTTAAAATTTTTCGTTTCCAAATTTTTTTTCTGTTTCAAGATTTTTGTTTGAAAAAATTTTTCGTTTCCAAATTTTGTTTCAAATTTTTTGTTTGAAAGTTTTTGTTTGAAATTTAAAAAAATTTTTGTATCAAAATTTTGTTTGAAAATTTTTTGTTTAAAATTTTTCGTTTGAAATTTTTCGTTTCCAAATTTTTTTGTTTAAAATTTTTTTTGTTTCGAATTTTTAAAGAACCGGAACTGTTAGAACTAAATCCTCTGGCAACATTGTGGTGCACGTCAGAACATGGGGTTGTACTTGAAATGAAAAAAAAAACACTTCATTGAAATGGATCATTTTATTACACTCCACATACATCCATACCAGATAGTGGTTCTGGATATTGTCGATACAATGTATTTTGAACTTCGTGCACTAGTTTGTCTTTAGCATATAATTTTAATTCCAGTTGAAGTCTTTTAAGGTCTATTGCAATATCAATTGGTGGAAACTCAATGTCCATTTGATCACAAATAAACTGTTTATCAATACAGGTATGCACCCACGAACAACCATCACAATATCTAGATACATGTTGTACAATATGCATAAATAGTACTTTTTCAGGAATATACTTGTTTTGTTGCACACTTCCACTGCATGTTTAACACACTGAAATACGCTTATAAATTTGTTCCATTCCGTTTGTGTTAGATACACCATTTTGCGAGGGACTTGGAATGTACTCTTTTTACGTATCAGCACCATCTTCTCTTCGAGCACCACTTCATGATTTGAGCCTAATGATTTGACTATGGTCACATTTAGCTCATCATTCATTTGGTCGATTCGTGCCATTCTTCACAGGTCAGTTGTACACCAAATTGTTCTGCTTTGCCCAATCGAATCACTGGTTCAAATGTTCTAGCACTGATACCAATCATCACATGTTTTGTTTATTGGATAATAGCTTGCGAAGATGAACTCTTTATCGTTAGAAGTACACATCTTTCCTCCTGAAAAGCACTTGCTCAAATGATTTCGTGGGATGACACTGTATTGGTTGGTTTATAGTTATTGCTGATGTCGAATGTGCTGATTCATGATTTCATCACAGTTACTGACGTCATGCCGACCAACCAAATTCATACAACTACGTCTAATGTGCTGATTCATGATTTGCTGACGAATCTGGCTGTGTACTAAATTCAAATTGATGACTTCGACCCAAGAATCCTTTATAACATAAAGATACAGATCCAGTATTTAAGAAACGCAGCAGTTCTTCTTGTTTTGATGCCTCCATGGGTAAATATCTTGCTGGTAAAATTATATTCTTATCATTTTCAAGCTTCACTACGATTCTTAATCCAAACTTTGTAGGGATTTTTTGGCTAGCTAAGATTCTATAAGGTACATTCTGTTGTAAATCAGTAATCTTGGTAAATGATTTCATCACATCACGCGTATTTAGAAACTGCAGACAAGTAGCCATGATGACGTTACCACGAATACTAACTCGAACGATGATGCAAAACCGATGTCGTTGCATTATCATGTTCTGACGTGCACCACAATGTTGCCAGAGGTTTTAGTTCTAAACAGTTCCGGTTCTTTACTAATGAGTGCACAAACTTAAAAGATGTCAAACCAAAATTTTCCAAACAATAATTTCAAACAAAAAAGTTTACAAACAAATATTTCGAACAAAAATCTTTGAAACAAAATTTTGAAAAAAAATTTTTGAAACGGAAAAACTTGGAAACGAAAAAATTCAAACAAAAAATTTCAACAAAAAATTTTAAACAAAAAAATTCAAACAAAATTTTGAAACAAAAAATTTCAAAAAAATTTGGAAACGAAAAATTTCAAACAAAAATTTTAAACAAAATTTTGATACAAAATTTTTTTTAAATTTCAAACGAAAAATTTTTAAACAAAAAATTTTGAAACAAAAGTTGTCAAAGAAATTTCAAACAAAATTCTGAAACAAAAAATTCAAACAAAAATTTGAAAGCAAGAATTTTCAAGCAAAGTTTCAAACAAAAAATTCAAACTAAAAATTTTACGTTTCACGGTTAACCGTCAAACTTTATCCGGTTTTTTAACTATTCGATTAACAAATAAACGGTTTTCAAAAAAATTCAAACAAATTTGAAACAAGAGTTTTCAAACAAAAACTTTCAAACAAAAAAATTTTACGTTTCACGGTTAACCGTCAAACTTTATCCGGTTTTTAACTATTCGATTAACAAATAAACGGTTTTGATCATATTTATCAGTGAGTGCAAAATGTTGAACGAAACCAAGATTTTTAAATGTTAAACAAAACTTAAAACTGAATGCAGCAAAGATTTGAACATCAGCAACCAATCAGATTGCACGAAAGATAGTGATCAGCCAATCAGATTGCACGAAAGATAGTGATCCACCAATCAAATTGCATCAACAATAACTTTGCCAGTGTTTCCTTAAGACTATGAGTCATAAGATTCAATAAGGTTAGCTATGTATCCCTGTACACTACCTCATCAAGGTCAATCACGTGGTACATCGTATTGCTTACGTTTATATTTGGCTGTAATAATCAATACCAATGACGCATTCTCAAATTATCCTATAAAGTTTAAATGTACCAATGTCCTGGGCTCCTAATCCCATCATAGGTCAATAACTGATCACGTGATCACAATGATTTACCCAAAGAAAGAGATACCACCCAATTCTAAGAACAATTACCAATTATTGATATGACAATAAGAAATGTACCCCCTCCCAAAATTTAAGATTGGTACACAAACACACCTGTGTCTTATGAAAAAAGTAATAAATCCTGTACTTATTCAATAATAAAGCCGGTCAATAACCTTTAAATTTTGAATATTTGGCCATAAGAGGGACACCAATGGGTCCTAGAAAACGTTTACCGAATTTTGTTATTTGATAATTCCCAAATTTAAAAGGGAACATAAACATATGAAGGTAATAAACCTCTGTACATATCCATATAACGCGTTAAAACCTTATAAGACGGGGTCAATAACCTCCAAAATTTGATTTTTGGTAGTTCTTTACCCATGAAAGGGAACGATGTGGACCATCCAAATTTATAGTGGTACATATTGAGGTCCTGTACTATGATACAAAATGCTTATATTAAACAATTTCTAAAACCGAGTGGATGAGCCAAGATACCCCTCCCAAATTTTTAAAGTATGCGTCAATGTACCCATGTCTTATGATAGGAAATGAACCCATATACATGTCCATATAACCATATAACGTAATAGAACATCATCAAAGGGGAAGAATTGGGCCAGAAACCAAACACATGGTACAACATATTGCTTATGTTTATATTTTAGCAATTTTTTACCCATGAAAGAGAACAAGATGGACCATCCAAATTTATCATGATACATGTTGAGGCATGTACTATGATACCGAATCCCCTCCCTCGGGTGCATCAATGTACACATGTCTTATAATAGGAAATGGACCAATACATACATGGCCATATAACCATATAAGGTAATAGGACCTCATCCAAGGGGATAAATTGAGCCAAAACCAAACACGTGGTTGTACTAAAATTTGGCAATTTCGTACCCATGAAAGGAAACGAGGTGAACCATCCAAATTTATACTAATCTATATTAGGGTCCTATACTATAATACCAAACATGTAAAAGGGGCAATTTCCAAAATTAAAGGGGTGGGCCAAAGTACCCCTCCAGGGTGCACAAATGTACCTATGTCTTATGATAGGAAATGAATCCCCATACGTGACCATATAACGATATAAGGTAATAGGACTTCATCCAATGGAATAAATTAGGTAAAAAAAACGAAACACGTGGTACAACGTATTGCTTACGTTTATATTTTGGCAATTTTGTACCCCTAAACGGGAACGAGTTTATAGTAATATATATTAGGGTCCTATACTATTATACCAAATGTTTAAATTGGGCAATTTCCAAAATTTAAGGGGTGGGCCAAGGTACCTCTACCGGGGTGCATTAATATACCCATGTTTTATGAAAGGTAATGAACCCTGTATACGCCCATATAACCATATAGGATAATAACACCTCATCAAAGGCGATAAATTAGGTCAAAAGACCAAACACGTGGTTGTACTAAAATTTTGGCAATTTGGTACCCCTAAAAGGGAACGAGGTGGACCACCCAAATTTATAGTAATATATATTAGGGTCCTATACTATTATACCAAATGTGTAAAATGGGCAATTTCTAAAATTGAAGGGGTGGGCCAAGGTACCCCTCCCGGGGTGCACCAATATACCCATGTCTTATGATAGGAAATAGACCCCTATACATAACCATATAACTATATAATGTAGTAGGACCTCATCCAAGGGGATAAATGGGCCAAAAGAACAAACACGTGGTACAACGTATTGCTTACGTTTATATTTTTGACAATTTTATACCCCTAAAAGGGAACGAGGTGGACCATCCAAATTTATCATAATACATATTAGGGTCCTATACTATAATACCCAATGTTTAAATTGGTCAATTTCCAAAATTTAAGGGGTGGGCCAAGGTACCCCTCCCAAATTTTTCAAGGGGTGCATTAATGTACCCATGTCTTATGAAAGGTAATGGACACCTGTATACGCCCATATAACCATATAAGGTAATAGGACCTCATCAACGGGGATAAAATCGACCAAAAACCAAACACGTGGTACTACGTATTGCTTACGTTTATATTTTGGCAATTTTGTACCCCTAAAAGGGAACGAGGTGGACCATCCAAATTTATCATAATACATATTAGGGTCCTGTACTATAATACCAAATGTTTAAATTGGGCAATTTCCAAAATTTAAGGGGTGGGCCAAGGTACCCCTCCCAAATTTTTAAAGGGGTGCACCAATGTACCCATATCTTATGAAAGATAATAGACTCCTGTATACGCTCATATAACTATATAGGGTAATAACACCTCATCAAAGGGGATAAATTACGTCAAAAATCCCCGAAATTTGAATTTTTGGCAATTTTTTACCCATGAAAGGGAACGACATAGACACCCAATACTGATAGAGGTACATACTATGGTCCTAGGCTACCACACCAAATTTTTAGATTTGGCAATTTCCAAAATTTAAGGGGTGGGCCAAGGTACTCTTCCCAAATTTTTCAAGGGGTGCACCAATGTACCCATGTCTTATGATAGATAATGGACCCCTATACATGACCATATAACTATATAAGGTAATAGGACCTCATCCAAGGAGATAAATTAGGCCGAAAACCAAACACGTGGTATAACGTATTGCTTACGTTTATATTTTTGGCAATTTTGTACCCCTAGAAGGAAATGAGGTGGACCACCCAAATTTATCATAATACATATTAGGGTCCTGTACTATAATACCCAATGTTTAAATTGGGCAATTTCCAAAATTGAAGGGGTGGGCCAAGGTACCCCTCCCAAATTTTTCAAGGGGTGCATTAATATACCCATATGTTATGAAAGGTAATGGACCCCTGTATACGCCCATATAACTATATAAGGTAATAACACCTCATCAAAGGGGATAAATTAGGTCAAAAAACCCCGAAATTTGAATTTTTGGCAATTTTTTACCCATGAAAGGGAACGACATAGACACCCAATACTGATAGAGGTACATACTATGGTCCTAGGCTACCATACCAAATTTTTAGATTTGGCAATTTCCAAAATTTAAGGGGGGTGGTCCTATGTACCCCTGCCAAAATTTAGGGGGTGGGCCAAGGTACCCCTGCCAAAATTTAGAGGGGGTGGTCCTAGGTACCCCTCGGTCATTGACCCCTGGCCAAGGTCATTGACCTTTGACCTATGACGTCACAAAAATTTTTGCTGACTCGGTTCGATATAACGGGGGGACTACTACTCAGTTTCTACTTTGTATTCGTATCTCTGCGACATCCATCTAATATTGTCCTCCCATCTACGCCTAGGTCTTCCTAATGGTCGTTTTCCGATTGGTCTTCCAGTCAAGACTTTGAAAGCGTTTCTACTTTCTTCCATTCTAGCTACATGACCTGCCCACCTAAACCTTGATAGATACAATAGTTATGAAAGTGTGTATTGGTATACAAGCTTTTTCCTCATATCTATTCCGTCTATCAATATAAAACTTGGTCCAATCATTTATTATTCCCTATAGCATTTTTCTTCCAATTTTCAGAACTAAGGGGCCATGCCCCCCCTAAGAAAATAGTTACGCCAATGCGGGGCGAGTATAGACACTATTAAATATGTCGAATGCAAGCATCACTAAAATTGTTATGCGTAAATTGAGATAAATCAATAACAATATTTTCATCCAGTAGATAAATTCTGGGGAGGGTCAGCTTTGCTTCTAGGGAAGGCCGGCCCTCTCTGGCACCCCTCTACTTCTTCCTATGAGTGAACGTCTGTTACTATATTATTTGTAACTATTTTCTCAAGCTTGTAGTATATAAAGGTACAAGGTAAAAAGGTATATGTAAATGTACCTAAAAGTGTTTGTATAAAGTATTCCGTTTTATAATGTTATAGTTGGATGTCCTTGCATAAGTAAACACTATTAATACATAGTTTTCAAATTATTGTTTCATTATCGCATTTCGTAGGAGAGGTTCACTTTTCTCTTCTAACCCCCGAAAGAGTTGTACAGTTTAGGACAATTTATTGATGTGTTCTGCAAACAATATTTCGTGTTGATCAATCGCGGCTGCCGCGCCATCCGACTCCAGAATTATGAAGAGTACGCTGTATATACAATGAAACCTATCTTTAGCGGAATCGAGCGGGACTCGCAAAAATTTCCGTTAAAGTCAGGTTTCCGTTTAATAGAGGTAGACATTTCCTTAAAAAAAAAAAAAAAAAAAATCAATTTCATGTCCTTCGATTATTGAAGGTAGTTTAGCAACCTATTTATTAAATGTTTGAGTATTTACATCGCATAATTCACCACAAAATTCGTTAAAAACTATCTGACGTCTTTTGCGGAAACTTTCTAACCATGCATTAGATGCTTTGAATTCAGTTTTATCCACCTTTTAGCTGCCGTTTTAGTGAATTCCTGCAATATAGGGCCCTATATGATTTGAGTTTTAGGTCTGGCACTAACAACCCACATCTACACTATTTCATTAATATCTTGGTTTTCCGTTTTCTTAAGTTCTCTCTTTATTTTTCCATTACTGCAGTTTCCCATCACTTCAAAATTTTCATTTCTTCTTTAGAATCTCGTACACCTGAGTTTCACGGACGTTGAACATCTTCCTGATTTGCTTTACATGCAATTTTCTCATTCACTAGCTTGATCACCTTTACTCTGGTTGTTAAGATCAAGCTCAACCCGTGTGTTGCAAATCGTAATGACTGCTGTCGAACCAATGCAAAAATGTAAGTTTAGAGGTGTATTGCTAAAAGTTGGATTGCAAGGTGATTGACAAGACAGAAGACCTAGAGTTGCGAAGGTTAATGACAAAAATAACAGGAAATCATTGTACACTTCTGAAGATTGGTTGCAAACATTTGTCAAGGTTTCCTCCAATCTGGCATTGAGATTTCAGAACCATTCCTGCTGAGGGCAAGGAGAGGACGAAGGGGACCCAGGAGAGGGGGATCAGAAAACGTAGAAGAGAAATAATGACATAGTTCTCTCAATTGTTCTGCACATGAGTTTTTGCTTCAGGTCAAGATGCATTTCGTTCAAAACGTCGCACGGTGTACTCAATACAGAAAAAAATTCTATTGAATTCTGGAAGTCCTCTGAATCCTTCACTGCTTGTCTTTACGACACGTGATAGATATTATGATTCCTGCTTTATTGCTTCAATTCCTTTTTTCCAGAACCTTGTTTTGTAAGTTTTCTCCTCATTTTTATCGGTTGTCGCTAGTCGCTATACAAGTGGAACAGAAGTACGCCTACAAAGAAGACTGACAGCTAACATGCTCCGTAGGACTAGCCGAAAATTGTGGGAGGTGAATATGAGTAGTGGTTGGGGAAGGTCAATACTGTCCAGAAAAATTTAACAAGAGAACGAAGAATATATCGCAGATATCGTAATGTATATGTTTGCCTTCCCACAGGATGTCTAAAAAATTTCTGAACGCTGTAATCCGCAACTCATAATTTTCCGTTAAATGTTTGTCCGCATAACAGTTTAGGCTTAATGAAGGGACTTTCATACTTTTTAAATCCAAAATTCATGGGACCGTGAAATATTTCCGTTTAATACAGTTTTCCGTTAATAAAGTGTCTACTGATATATGGATTATTCCATTTGCAAGTATGCTCCCCCCCCAAACTCGGAACTCTGGCTACGTTCCTGTAGTATATGGCAAAATTCAGTCATGAAAACAATCAACGACGCTGTATGCTCTTTATTTTTCGGAGGGGGATCACCACTTCCAGCAGCGAGACCATACGGGAGGTGGACCTACATTTAACATGAGTTTCAAACCACATGAAGGAATCGAACTAGTCTGGACCTGCTCCTGTTCTTGGTTAAAGTTAATAAATATGTTGAGATCAAAAGGATTATTTAAATTTTAACATCTCAAACATTAAGTACTGCAAATTTTACGGTTTATTTCTTTAACAGTGGACCATAAATTAGTTTTTAATGCGCTAATAGGGACCACGTCATTATGCACCAATTTATTAGTACTTGAGTCAATTCAGATACACTTGACGCGCTCAAAAGCAAGCAAACATACTTCTTTTACAGAAGGAAGCACTTGACTGGCTGAGATGGAGAACTTTCATATTTATCTTTTGCAACGAGGATTATGAGTATATAATTGGTCCATTTACTTTTGAATAAGTCCTCAACAATAAACGAAAAAAAATCCTTGGAATTAAGAATTGTAAGAAGAAATTGAATTGCAAAAATACTTAGCACGAATCCTCAATATATATTTTTTTAGATTCATTTAAAGACCTATTTATAATTTTCATTTTTAAACAAAGATTTTATACTTCATTTCAACTGATTTCCGGGAATGAATCAGCCTGTTCCGCATCTTATTTTTTTGTTATGTTGCACTGTACCTATGGATGACCTTTCACATTGTGAATCTGTTCCACGTAGTTAAAATAACTGCCAATAGATAGCGTGACAACACAACTTTCCTATGTTAATCGTTGAATTTTTCTGGCCTTTCGTTAGATGTCACTAATTTCGCTTCATCATCCGGGTATCTACTTGGAGGAACACCAGACATGGCGGGTGTTATCTTGGTTAAATGATGGTAATTGTTATATATTTTACATGTGAAGTAGATTTGTTTAGTGGAAACAAGAAGCTAAACAACGCGTATAAATGATATTTACTCATACAAAAGGTTAAAAATGCAGAATGTAGTACAAGGCTCTACATCAGATAACCAGAAACTTGAGAAAGTAAGTGTACAACACGAAGTAGGAAAATCGTCAACTCCCCAATCTTCCAACTCAAGTCCAACGAAGTCGGAAACAGAAACGTATTCGGAGTTGCAGCCGAGATTTATGACTGACTCATCAGACAGTGAAGGGGAAGACGATTCTGAGGTAAGAAAGAACTATTTTGATATGCAAGCTGTTATATTGTTGGCCACAACGGAAACGAGGTTTCAATGAACTTAGTAAGAGACATCTTGCGGCTTAATAATATTGTGCAAACGAGTATATGTGAGTTGGGCAATGTAATGAAGTGATCCTTTTACGTAATTACCTTTCATTAAATGATGTAGGACGTACAATATAAACTATATGTTTAAAAAATCCTTTGATAAGCCCAGGAAGCACGTTTTTACATAAATAAATAAAAAGTCCGTGCGAATGCATGTCAGAATTCCTTTATAATTACATGATATGCGAAAGTAATTCCGTAAGGTATTTTTCCATTCACAGTTTGTGCTATCGCATATTTTTGGCTTTGTTCGGAGCGAGTAACCATAGAAATTTCGTCGTAAAAATAGTTTCTAGATTATATGAACGTATAGTTGGTTATATATGAAACTTAGTTTGATACTAGCATATGGAGTGGGGTCTGGAGATTTCGTTGTTTATGGTAGCTTGTATTTATATTATATGTAACGGGAAATTTTGCACTAGGGAAACAACTGAATTTAATTATAGTTGTAACTATAAGAAATAAAGATTGGTTTGATTCGTAAACTGAAATCATACCATAGGTCACTGATTTGTAGTATTGAGGTTGATATTTCGATGAGGAAGTACAAGGTTGAACATTTATGAATTATGTCAACATAAATCCAGATAGGGATAATAAAACTAGACAATTGGATAGTAAATTCTTTGCCGTCAAATAAGAGGAGGGTTTGACAGGTATCTATGAAATGTATCTTAACTCTTCTACTCGTAGAATTCATATTTGTATATTATACAACATGGATATAAAAGATACGTTTTAGTAAGAATGCACCCCCTTTTCTTGAAGCAAATGAGCTATAGGTCTGACGGGAATGTTTCATGAAAGAATGGAAATAATAAGTTTTCTCCTTAGCTTCTCTTAATTCAGTATTTCGGATACTTTATAGCAGAAAGATAATTATAATGTATTCAGATTCTAAAGAAGTACATGATGGAATTGTAATAATTGATTTGGTCTTCATGAAAAACTTCCATATAAAAAAACTAAAATATGGATGTTTCTTTTTGAAGGTGAATTGCTTACACTTTAGGATAGATATTGTTCATTGTTTGAATTCTCTGCTTCGCTTAATTTGGTACAGATGTATTACACGGATCTATTCATAAATTCATTGCGTATATGCTTATTTTGTACTTAATCTACTTGCTGTATCTTAAACAAAATGATCATTTTTGGTGTGTGGATTTGCAGTCTTCTGAGCCTATTTAGTTTAGAAGGACTTCAGTGTACGTACTAAAGGAACTATTGGGCAAAAGACACTAACCACCTTGTGCTGGGTGGCCACCAGAAAATACGACTGCTGTCTAACCGAGTCAGAGCATTTGGCAGCACGAGTATTTGTCAGTGGTGGTGGGTATACTTATAAATGAGGATAGCGCAAAACTGTATATGGCATAAAAACGCTTACCTTACTTGTTGGATTACATATTTGTATGTTACTAAGGTCGTTATAGGTAATATCCCGATATGTTTTCATTGCTTGCGCTTTTGTCTTCTAAAATAACACGTTGCTTACGTAAATTTTTCAAATAAGTGTATTCCTTAACTCGAACATTTCAAAGTCATGAGTTACCACACTGACTTCAAATACGTCACTTCTCTTTGCATTCTATGATTGATGGTTACTTTATGAGCGAATCAGTGTGTAACATGATAGAATTTCATTGAAGGTCATTCCATGTCAAATCATCCAGCAAAATGTCTTTTATTTTTTAACCCACCAACTCAGAATTTCATGAAACTTCTGTCACTTAGTAGTACAAGGGTCAAACCTGTAAAGTTTTTCCTCCTCAAGCCAAATAGGTTTGGAGTTGGAGATTATGGCAAGGTTTTAGAACACATGTCCCACTTCCCATTTAGCTATAATAAAGATAGAAAGCAATGTGCCCTGCGGGGATCTAACCCGCCTTCACTCGCTGACCTCGCTCGGCAATACTGTATGAATTAAACATTAAACTTTGGTACAGAAAGAAACCAACCTAGCTACTAACCTATGGGGGGGGGGGGAGAACCTGTATTCTAGAACCTTCCCGGAGATTATCAAAGGTGACAAAAATTGTATATGTACACAGCTTCCAACTTTCTGCTTTCAGGCGGCGATCTAAATTGAACATGTTATAGCTCAAGATCTAACAAGCATAGCTGCGTGAATGTTTCCTCAGAGAATCATCAAAGTTTATATACATTAAAAAAAAAAAAAAAAATCAAGATAGCCAACTCATGTCTTTGTTTAAAAAAAATATAACGAATGTTATAACTCGCGTTGTTATGGAGTGAAAACACTGCATCACTAAACAAGAATTATTACAAAGAGTACTGGTGTTCTGCTGGGAATTTTTGCTTTCAGCTAAACTTAAGGCTTTTCTCTAAAGTTATGAAGAAAATTCAATAGGATTTTGGTGTATGTTAGTATTATTAGTAAATGTTATAAATTTATGAATTGTTAAATTACAATGTACTTAGTCTTAGCGTAAATACCATCTCAAAGTTTTAAGTATATTGACACAAAATGGTCAGAGTTACTTAAATATCCTATTTACATGGATGTATTATGAACTAAAATCACAAATAATTATTCCAAATGCCATCGTTAGCATGCACACAGTCCTTAAGTCGTTGTGGCCATTCACCAATTGCATTGCTTAACACTTCAACAAGAAAATGTGTAGTTGTCTTCCGAAGAGACCACTTTAAACTTTCAGTATTGGGATATGTCTCTTGCAACCCATCTCCTGATGCTTTTACCACAATTTGTAATTCAACGGTTTAGGTCTAGGCTTGCAGAAGGCCAATCTGAAGTGGAAATGAAGTACAAACATTTGCCACATTTGTCTGTGCTTTGTGGGCAGGGGCTGAGTCCTGCTCGAAGCTCAAATTCTGTCTATGGAAGAGGGCGTTGGTGAGTTTCTTGTCTAGTTTTTTAAGCACACACTCCTGGTACACTTTAGCTTACGTTTCGACTTCCTCTTCACAGAAGTGAAGTTCCATTGTGCCCTCGTAGCTGGCACCCCACCATCCCGTGACAGGCATGAGGAAGCCCCCTCGTGATCCATGAAGCCTTTCCACCAACTTCTCTAGAAGATGTGCCATATATCCTGTCATTTTTGGGCATTGAAAGTATTCTCAGCACTGAAAATGTTTTCATCAGTGAAAGTGATTCAATTTTGCCCATTTGCTGCGTAATGCTTAAGTAAGCACCTTGCTTTTAGGAGCTTCCGGCGCTTCAGTTCATTTGTCAGATGATGTCCTTTGCATTGCTTCTAAGCATGGAGTTCCAGGTCATTAGGTAATGTCCGAGCCAGACATTTCTTTAGATCACGAGCCATAACTGTTTCCTAACTAGATTTCGTTGGGCACGTGCCTCCACTACTTAAACAGCTTCTGGTATTAGTGCTTTGCGTAGTCTTTCTCGTTGCGGGTAATCTTCCAGAGTTCCTGTTTCAACAAAGCATTGGATAGTGCAGTAAACGAATTTTTCACTAATATTCAGCTTCTGGAGGGTTTTGAAAATCATCCCTGGTGATTTGCCTACTTTGTGCAGCGCTGTCATAGTCACACGGTTTTCTCTGCTCCCTCCATTCAATTTTGAACATTTAACTAACACCATTACACTTCTTTAGCTCATCCAGCAGTGACTCTTGGTTCACAATTCTGCTTTTGACGTCGCTTGCTTGTACGTGCTGAAGTACAGGCACCCTCAAAAATTGGGACAGTATTTATGGTAAGACTAGGTGTATGCTTGAACTGTGCTGTGGGGAAGTATCCCAAACCAGGACAAGAAAGACCCAGGTACACAATTACGACATAACCGGACACTACTTCTTACAAATATATAAATGCAAGGAGTTTGAACTCATCCACTTGTTTATTTTGAAATAAAAGTTTTACGTGTTCAATTCAAATTAATATCGCTGCAAAATTAGATAGATGTGAGGTGTTCAGTAATACATATGCATTTATAGGCAATATGATGAACAGTGTTGCTATCTTAAAAGTATATCTGCATTAAGTCTTAAATTCTACGACAGCTACTATTTGACATGTTTGGGAAATTTGGTACCTTGCACACTATTTCTTTAGCTTACTGATCATGAAGACAAGTTATTACAAACAGAAACAAATTTCTTTTAATATGCACTGGATCACTACTGTAGGCTTCTCTCTCTTTAATAAGTTCATGTGATGGATAGTACCTTCAGAAAGTTTTAAATCCTATGGTTGTAGAATCATTTGTATTAAGGGTGGTTTTCTGATGAAGTTTCACACACTCCTAAATTTGCTGTTAAAAAACGGTATGTGTGGCCAGAACTAGTTATTGATAGTTTCTCCAAAATCGTAAGATCATGAGAGAAACCAGCATATATCCGCTTGAGTTGAAGGACAGTAGAATGAACTAGTTGGACCAGGCGGGCCCATTAGTTAATCTGAGCATTACCTTCTGACCTGTTAATGTTACGTACTACACCAATGAACCATTTTTCACTATAGACACATGCAACATAACAGCCAGTATACAGTTTAGACACAATATTTTCAGACTTTTATCTGATTTTAGATTCAAAATTGAAAACTGAAAAATATTTTCATCCTTGTTACTACTTTAATTAGGTTACGTTACGTTTCCGAAAAGGTACTATTTCGATTAGACTTCTGAAATTAATCGCATGTCTTTAACTCTTACAACACGTTGTGTACGTCTTCCAACGTACCCCTCTTACCATTAAGTACTAACACTATCTCCAATCACATACATTTATTCCGTACTCTTTTCATATAATTCTTTACACCAACTTAATACGAGTGAAACTAACATTCTTTAAGACACTTTCTGTATTTGGTTCTTCCACAAAAGCATTCCAATACTAAGTCAATTAATAACACGCCTACGTAACCAATAAACAACAAACATTTTTCTTCTTAAATCAATAATTATTCATTTGTCTTTTTAACATATAAATTTAATGGCACTCTAAACAAAGTTTTTCTTGCCACTATTTATTTTTCATCCATTTATTGCTCATTTCTTGCCCTACAACATTCTCCCTGCCTTTTTTTAAGTCTTCATTTTTTTTTTTTTTTTTTTTTTTTTTTTGTTTGTTCAATTGCTATCATTCTATCCGCTTTTAGCTTAAATCTGTCAATCATCCTTCCATCATCTCCTTTTTCTGCTTTGTCTTTTTCAGTTTCCTTTTCGTCTCCATTGACTTTGTTCGTTTCCTGTTCAATCCTCTTCTCACCATTTTGTCATCCTTGTCTTCCCACTTATCTTCTGTGGTAATATATTTCTTAGTTTCTTCTTGTTTATTGGAATTCACTTTTTCTAGTACATCTATCTCCTCTAACTTCGTAAAACACTCATCATTTCCTTCTGATTTGCCTGTCCTCTTACCACGTACATCTTTTTGAATATCGGTTCGATCCCAGCCCGCGCCAACTGAACTCTGTGGTGGACAAACACCGTGTGCGTGGGTTTCCTCCCACTTTCTTCATTTAATTTCATTTTCAATATCTTCCTCATCTTTATCTGCAGTTATTATACAGTTTGCGTATATATGCTTGTATGGTTTGTGATTAAAATTCGTATCACTATTCCATCGACTTCCACTTCGGTCTTCGTCCTTTCGTAGCTGTACTTCATCCGAGTTGTACTTATAGTGTCCTGAGTGTGCGTTTATTTTATATGACTTCTATGTCCTTCCCTTGATATATCCTCTGATTCTCTACTTACTATCTGAAATTGTCTTCCTTCATGTATATTGACTCTTGGCTCTCTCTCGACCTCATAGTAAGAATTCAGCATGAAATCATCCATTGAGATAATATTTTGTTCTTTTTGTTCATCATTGGCTATCAAACCATCTAACGCTTGTTGGAATTCATCCATAATAAAAGTGTGTGTTTGTCTTCCTCCTGCAGAAATTCCTCCTCTGGCATCTGATTTAGTCTTCTTTTTTAACATTCATTTCTCTTTTAGGACAACATCTGGCGAAATGGTGATATTCTTCACAAGCTACACATCCATAGTTCTGCCTTATGGACTTTCCGGCAAAATTGGTGTTATATTGAACCGTACGATTTGTTGTTGAGCGCTGTGGTTCTAATCTTGAATCCGGAAGCTGATTGGTTCTCTTTAGTTCCCTAACCTCGTATCAGTACTATAAAATACTGTAACTTCTTTTTCTAATAATTCTATTTGGTTGGCAATATCTATAGCTGTATTCATGGTTAATTCTTTGGTAGACATCTTCCGAGCGACCTCACTTGCTAATCCGGAAACTATCTGGTCTCTCAGGGCGTCTTCTCTAAATTGTCCGAAGTTACACCGGTTGGCCTGCTTTTTTAATTGGAGTATATAATCTTGACATAGTTGACCAGGTTGTTGTTTCATATTATAAAATTTATATCTTTTCACTATGAAATTTGCTGTTTGCTGGAAATGTGTAACTAGAAGCTCTTTAATAGTATCATAGTTCAATTCTGGAACTCTTTTTGGTGCTGCCAACTCTTTCAGTATCTTATACACCGAGCTTCCTATCAATGATAACAAAATGCATACTTTTTTCTGTGATGGTACATCATTAGCTAAACAATATTGTTGATATCGTTCAATATATGTTTCCACATCAGGTTCGTCTACATCTAGCGGTGCAAAATATGATACTGACTTATGTTCTGCAATCCTGTATTTCGTAAATCCTTTTGTAACGCTCGTCGCCAAATTGTTACTACTTTAATTAGGTTGCGTTACGTTTCCGAAAATATACTATTTCGAATTAGACTTCTGAAATTAATCGCATATCTTTAACTCTTACAACACGTTGTGTACGTCTTCCAACGTACCCGTCTTACCATTAAGTACTAACACTATCTCCAATCACATACATTTATTCCGTACTCTTTTCATATAATTCTTTACACCAACTTAATACGAGTGAAACTCGAACATTCTTTAAGACACTTTTTATATTTGGTTCTTCCAGAAAAGCATTCCAATACTAAGTCAATTAATAACACGCCTACGTAACCAATAAACAACAAACATTTTTCTTCTTAAATCAATAATTATTCATTTGTCTTTTTAACATATAAATTTAATGGCACTCTAAACAAAGCCTTTCTTGCCACTATATATTTTTCATCCATTTGTTGTTCATTTCTTGCCCTACAATCCTGACTTGTTTTCTTCAATCTAACTTCGTGTGGAAACATGCCATGGAAGTCCCTTGTGCCAGGAATAGTTTTTGTATGCACAAATCGTGGCTGTAAGTGTGAACGAATGTGATCCACGTCCCTTTTTTCAATGGAAAATAATGTCGAATGTGTGCACTGCAGTTTGCAAACACACTGTCAACGGATGTAATTTGATCTTGTAATTGTCTTTGAAGGCTAGCTTTTGAAGTCACTTGACTGTGCCAGCAATTCCATCACAATATTTGCCATGATCTGTGGCAAAGAATGACCAAGAAGTTGTCAGCCCAAAATCTTCCTTGAGTTGGCATAAATTGACGAAGTTTTGTATTGCGGAGCACAACCATCGCTGAAACAAGTATATTTTCAACACAAAGTAATTGCTGCTTAATATAAGTGGCTGTTTCTGACTGAATTTTGTACACCATTTAAATTTCGTGATCTAGGTCATCTGATAAAAAGCAGTGACTGCTTTTTTGTGATACATCATAATTAGATGAACTTCACAGAGGCTTTGAGTCCAATGTATTCTTGTGCTTCATTTTGAATGACAATGGTTTTCACTAAAATCCAGAAAAGCAATAACTGCTCTAACACCGGTTGGCCCTTTCGTTGGGGTACGAGGAGCTCAAGCTTTGACACTATCGTTTCCATAAAATCATCGACATTTGCAGTGAGAGTTTGCATTTCTGTTCTGTCGGTGTTGACCCACTGGTGATATTCAGTTACATGATCTGGATCGCAGCACAACTTACTAAAGAGATGATGGTTTAGGTTTTCTGGAGAAAGACAGTGTTCGCATTGTTGGAGCCTACAGGCAGAATACCCATCGTTGTACACAAGAAATGAAATAATTCTTTGCTGTAGCTACCATAACCTAGAGCATGAACATTTTGATGGATAGTGCAGACACAGATTGCATGGGTTCCTGGACTTCTACCAAAACACACCATTTTGGGCGTAGAGAACAGAACTTGGAAAACTCTACTTTGAATTGAGGATACTTTCCCCTAAATGAACAGTAGTTACGTAAGTTGCATGGCAATTTTTTTTTTTTTTTTTTTTTCCTGGTTGTACACATTCCTGGATATGCTGACTCCATCTTTAATTCCTGACATTTGCCTGGAGAACTGATCATCCCAATAGAAATCTTGAATCACTTGCACAGTTTCTTCAGGTAGTTTCTTCCCTCGTGTGAGATATGATACTGCAAAGATTCTGTATTCCAATGTAACTTTTCTTGCCTGCTGAACCATGTACTCTAAAACTTCGAATCATTTGCAGTCTTCTTTCTGGACCGCGATTCAGGGGTCAGTTTGAAAATTCCGAGTTTTCGTTGTCTGTTCACTGTGGGCAATTTCTGTTTCATTAAAAGAACCAAGTAAGTAAATCTGTAGCCTTCTTTTCCAGTTTATGTTCGCATTTTCAGTCACTATCGGTGCTTCAGCTATCATCAGATTCAACTTCTAAAACTTTGGATGTCTCGTTTGCTACAGCTTCTGCAAGCTTCTGCACTTTACGTTTCCCATATTTAGGTTTTGCACAAGTTGGTACAGAATACATCTTCATTGGTGACTTTTGCAAATCGTTTAAGTTCTGTCAAGTACAACTCGAGTTTCTTCTTTCGCTGCTTCAGCGTTCAGTTCCTGAGTGACATCACTGTTTTCTAATTTCTGAGATAAAACGTCATCAGCTTGTAAAATGTGTATATATAACTTCTTCCTACACGATGCATATATTTTGTGTCCACAGATTAAATGAACGCCTGCCGTGTCTGTTACTCTTTTCCTGTACTGTGAAGAGATTGTACGCAGTGTGTGCTTAACTGGAACGCTGTAATTTCATGGGGTCGTAGGATGATCTGAAACAGTTCATATTTCCTCAAATACAATGCATCGTGATGCCAGCAGACTATCTGCAGATCTCCTGCCTTAGGCACAAGAAACGTTTGATTTTTTGACAGTATTTTTTCTACACTTCTAATCAGGGTGGATTGATTTAAATCAGTCTGATTTAAATCACGATTTTAATCAAGATTTAAATCACTTGATTTTTTAAATAAAAATCGTTGATTTAAATCAAATTCCGAAATAAATTAATTGAAAGTGAAAATAAGTAAAATCCCGTTTCTGTTCTGTTATTTCGACTATGGAAGATAATAATCATAGTACAATGAGACTCAAATGTATGTACAGCACAGTGTGAAAACGAGTATCATGCAGAGGATGATTAGGGAAAATCCCACTTTGAACGGGTAACGGAAGAATCCTGCTTTCTTCTCTTCGTAACATAATCGTTAACTATTCGAACGGAGAAATCACCATTGATATTTAAGACAAAAATTATTTTGTGTCCACGTCTATTTGTTTATTTTTAAATAATAGTGGCGTATTTAGAGGGGCCTGATCCCCTTTCCGAAACAAAAAAATTAAAACTTCAGGCGAAATTTATGTACTAAATACATAGAAGTTCCTCGGGATCGTAATATGGTAAATTTTGGATGCGTTAAAATATCGAATAATACTTTTGATAAAGTGGATTCTTTCAAATATCTAGGACCAGCATTAACAGACGAAAACGATATTTACGAAGAAATAAAATGTCGACTAAAAGCAGGGAATTCTTGTTATTATTCAGTTCAAAATCTCTTGTCACGAATTCTTTCCAGGAATTTGAAGATTAAAATATATACGACTGTTGTTCTCAGGGTGTCTACCAAGCAAGCATAATTAAATTCCCTGACTTTCCCTGACAAAATTATAATTTTCCCTGACTCTGTCATTCTTTTTTTCTTAGTGTAACTCACGAAAAGTAACTTATAGTTAAATAATGAAAATGAAATCTTTCAGTTTTACGTCCCATGATTATGCCGGTTAGGCTAAAGGAGACTGTGATGATGAGAGATGAATGAAATGAAAAAGTGGGAGGAAACGGGAGAACCCCGAGAAAATCCACGAGCACGGTGTTTGTCCACCACAAACTACACAGGGCGTGAGCTGGGATCGAACCAGGGACCCCAAGCACCGGAGGAGAACGCTCTACCAGTGAGCCAGCGCGCCCCCAACTTATATTTAATGTGAACTGTAAGTTTTCATCATTGTTTATATGCTTATACAATATTCTACAAACCTACAAACGAACCAATTCATTTACCTGTAATTTATGACTATTTTAGTGACATTCCTTCATCCCTCACAGCCTGGGAAAGATTTTTCCCTGAAAGAATGAAATTCCCTGACTTTCCCTGACTGGTATACACCCTGGTTCTGTATGGTTGCGAAACATGGTCGCTTACTATGACGGAAGAACGTAGACTGAAAGTATTTGAGAACAAGATCCTGAGACGAATATTAAGACCCAAGAGGAACGGGAATGTCGGAAACTTCATAACGAGGAACTACATAATTTATACGGTTTACCAAACATTGTTAGGGTCATCAAGTCTAGGAGACTCAGGTGGGCAGGTCATGTAGCAAGGATGGAAGAAAATAGGAACATTTTCAAATTCTTAACTGGAAGACCAATCGGCAAACGACCATTAGGAAGATCTAGGGACAGATGGGATGACAATATTAAGATGGATCTCGCAGAAATAGGAATACAAAGTAGAAACTGGATCCAGTTGGCTAAGGATAGAAGTGGAGAGTTTTCGTGAACGGCATTGAACCTCCGGGTTCCATAGGCCATAGAGTTAATTAGTTAATTTTAGGCGAAATTTATGTACTTTACATGTATTTCGTGTCGCTGGCTATTTCCGATTTTTTAAAAATATACCCCTGCCAAATATCAGTAACTTTCGTGAAAAGAAAAGTTTCATGTTGATAAACGTTGCTGTTTGTTTTTCCCTTAATGCTTAAGAAACATTGTTTGGGATTGAAAAAGGTTAACGATTAGGAATTAATTCAAAATTAAACCAAAACACTTTCACTTAAATGGTATAATTATCATTTAGTATTAATTCCTAATGTATTTTCTCCAGTTCGCGACTTGCATTATACGAGGAGAAAGATTTGATTTAAATCAAAAAAATCGATTTAAATCAAAAAAATCAACAAAAATGATTTTTATTTAAAAAATCATGATTTTTTTCCACCCTGCTTCTAATTCCCTTGCTCTTTGTGTTTGGTCTAAGGAGAAAAAACTACACAGGTTGTGACTTTCGTGCTACTAGGTTGTGACAGAAGTTTTATGAAAATTTGAAATGGTGGGTAAATGATCGGGTTGAACTGACATGAAGTGACGGCTTTTACTTATTTCTTCGTAGACGCAGCGTGCTTAGCTTATTTACTAAATGGTCTATTAAAATGTTATTACAAATTTTCTCTTTAAATATTTCAGATATGTGGACCCGTCGAGTAAATCTGTAGCAGTAATTTTAATACGTTAACTATCATGTAAGAAAATCACCGAAATCGTAGAACGTAAGTCAGTAAAGTCTAAGCACGAAGCGTGCAATGAAAATAAATACGAGTACACAATTCTTGAACAACAAGTTAGAAAATAACATTTAAACAATAGATAGAAACTGATGTAAATAAAAAAAAACTAACTTCTTCTCTCCTTGGTATTCCTCCTTACTACTTTTAATCTTTTACAAATATTTTTAAAGGAACACTGACGCCATTATTTTTACGTTCGAAATTGCGTCTTCCGTGAATACAAATCAATGTTCTTGATTCAATCCAATAATTTTATGATAGTGAACAATGATAAAGGTGAACAATACATAAATATATGTTCCTTTCAAAATCTCCTTAACCCATGACTACATAAAGTTTATTACTGTTGTCTTCCTGACTTTTGTCTAGTTTATAATCCGAGAACCACAGATATCAACTGTTGAGTGTCAAGCATAGGAAGCACTACTGTCATGGTAGACGATATGTGTAGCCACGATACAGTGGAGAAACATACTGTTATCAGACATTTACAGACTTCAGTTTTATATTGGTACGATATTCAGCATACGGGAAGGGCCGCGGTGGCTCAGTGGACGAGCGTTCACCTCTGGTGCGTGGGGTCACGGGTTCAAATCCTGCTCCCGCCAAGTGAACTTTGTGATGGACAAACACCGTGTGCGTGGGTTTCCTCGAGGTTCTCCCGTTTCCTCCCACTTTCTTCATTGCACCATTTCATGCATTTCTCATCGTCACCGTCTCCTTTAGCCTAGCCGGCATAACCGTGGGGCGTAAAACTCAAAAATTTCATTTTACTTTCAGTATACGAGAGTATTTCAGCTTTTTGGTTATACCTATATACAGGGTCGACCATTTATCTTCATACCCCTTGTAATTTTTAAACTAATGGACAAAAAACGCCGAAATTTTGTGCTGTGCAAATATCAGTAGCTGGACATTGTTTGGCATACTCTGTGATACCATAAGGTTTAACAGCGTTTCAAGTTTTTTTCAATGGCACCGTCAGGTTGTTACATATTCTAAATCTACATTTAAAAGGAAAACATACCACACTTGTCAAACTAAAATTGCTACAGTATCACAGATATCTAAAGTTTGGTTGCCTCTGGAGGAGCAATAACGTATGAGACAGACGGAACAAAGTACACCCAAAATACTTTAGAGCAGTGTTTCTCAAAGTGTAGGCCGCAGGCCTTTTATTTGGGGGCCGCGAGAAGTTTTTCCTTTTAATTGTGAAGATTTTATTTTGATGCAGAAACATATGTTGTAAAGTAAGTATCATTCAGAAAATGAAAATTGAAAGCGTTTGTTAATTACGTGAAGAGTAAGTGCTTACTTAGAGCCCTACCCTGTTGTACAATCAGTAGGGATGCTGGGTTAGGATGGAAGAGAATGGGTAAGTTAAAATCTGTCACGAGGTAGGGCATTGCGTTGAGAATAGTCTTAGCTCTGTGTTACCTTCATATGGAAAAATTACAGATATGATTTACAAAATTTAATTGGTTTGAAATACCACCATTTCGTAGAATCAAATGTGTATTTGAATAAAAGTGGGTGGGCCACAGACTACTTTTTAATATTTAGTGTGGGTTGCAGTAACAAGTTTGAGAACCACTGCTTTAGAGTCTAATAGTTTGATCAGGATATAACGAATTTCGAATGAATACGAACAAAGTTACAAAGGATTGAAAATTTTTATTTCGGAAAACTGCTTAGATAACTATTCCGTCCAATTTCGTAGACAGGGCCCAAAATTTCTGGTCGCCATTGGCAACTAGAAATTTAGATCTGACGGCTAGTGTTCGGTAGGTCACTGGATGATTTGCTAACAATTTTCATAAATGGCCATTCACTTAAGACTTTGATCCGAAAACTGCAATCGACAACTATTACCGTACTTCAGTGCAAAGAGAGCGTTACACAAACGTGAAGTCTTGTGGTAAGATATTTTTTAACATGTATATGAATTGTCCAATTCAAAATTGATTATCCTGAATCTGATTGTCTGGTTTTGAAATTTTATACTCTGATGTAATGTTTCTTTGTTAAACCAAAAGGCCGCGGGAAGGTGGGAGGGAAGGACCTCTCATAATTTGTACGTGAGAGATGCTGGCGACCATCATTTTTGGATTGGCGAGTGCGTCTCACTGAAATTTTGCGTCCTGTCGTATATGGTTTTCAATACATGTGAAGATCACAATATCGTTTACAGCAATTCAATATCTCAAACCGTTCTGGAGATTTGCAATACTGCTTAAGCAAAGTAAATCAAAAATTGTTTTAAAAAATCTCCGACAAATACACCATTTTAAGCAATATATTGAATTTTACCATTTTTTATAACTCGAATGGTTTGAGATCAAATCGCTGCAAGCTGCATTGTGGTCTTTATGTTTATTGAAAATTCTGTACATGATTGGATGTGATACTTACCCAGCCACCTTTTCGAAATAAAGACTTTGGAAAAAAGTCAAATTTCAATTCGTTGTAAATTATTTTCTTCGAAATACGTCATATAATAACCATAGTATTCGGCTTTAAGGTACTTCAGATGTTATTACCCAGTCCATCTCAAGTGCCTTGTTACTGTTGTAGAACCCTTCAAAATTTCGTCGTTTTTCGATGTTTGTGATACTATAGTATCCTTAGTTTGCAACACTTTATGACAGGTGTTGTGTTGTATGTTTTCCTTTTACATGTAGATTTGGAATACAGACATTGTCAAAAGTCTGAGCACACTATTGATGCTTCAGAATTTTGCAAATAAGACAATGTGTCCGTAAGAAAGCATTTTGGGGCGGTAACTTTGTACTACAACGAGATTACCATTCCAAACATTCTTCCAAGCTATACATAATTATCTGCAGTGCAGTTTACATTCCCAACAAATGGAATAGTCACTACAATCAGCTAATTTGTTACTCATCGAGCTCTTGCAAGATGAACTTTACAGAACAGTCCGTAAATAGGTGTCAACGATTATTGAAGTTGTTTGGAAGGCTCTTCAGAGCCACTGGAGTCGCATAGCTGTGCTAAAGGATAAATTATGGGAAAAAAATCCTGGAATTTGTCATACTCTTATCAAGGCTAAGGGTCGGCATTTCATTGAATGCAAACACATTCAATAAATTTGTCTCAGTAGAAAATGTAGATGAATGAGTATATTTTATCTTAATGATGATAATTTTACAGAACAAGTCAAACTAACTAGATTTTGTACGGATATATGTTTTGAATAAAAATGTGAAAAATCACTTGAGATGAACCCCCATGTTACACTTGCTCTTCCAGACAGCTGTTTTATAGATTTTCTTACTTTTGATATCTCGTTGCGGCAAAGGTTGAATCCATCAAAATGCACATGTGGTACCGATGTTTGAAATCGTTTTTCCGGATGTGGCATGCATATTTTCAACATTGTAATGGCTATAGATCTTAGAAATGATGATGAGGAACGTGTGTGCATTCTCTACTGTAATTTTGTGTCAATAGCTAGTAATGAAATGCAAACGTGAACAAAATATCTAAATAAAGGTCACCACTTTTTAATATACTATATATATATATATATATATATATAATATATGTGTGTGTGTGTGAGTGAGTGAGAGTGAGAGAGATATTCGTGTATAAAATATGGCTACATTCTGCTGTAAATTAACGTTCTTCATCTATACAACTATTACCATTGTAAATTTGCCATTTATGTGTTGTTCTTAACGTCTGCCGTCTGGGTGAACAGATTATTGTTGTGGTCATCATCCGATTTCTCGCTATTCTCTCGGATTTCTTTTGTATCAATCAGCAAAAATATAAAATTCAAATGGTCTTGTTCGCTTTTTGTTTTATAAAATGGCCGAAATTTCAGTTACAGTCGAACAGAAAGAAAGATAAAATATAATACAAGTCCCAAATTAAAGATTGACAGTTGGTAGCATTCTCAGACAGAAACATAATGCAGCATAATCAGTTCATTTAAGTTATTCATTTTCTTCTTTCATACCAGTACACACTATAGTAAAACAAAATATCTTTAAGATACATTCAAAATTGCATATACAGGGTCAGATAGATACAATCTTTTATTATATGTCCTACAGTGATACTACATAAGGAATGTAAAGGACTAGAGTGGTAATTGATAAATAACATAATCTGCTTTATGACAAAATAACCCAAGTCTTGTTTCATTTAGTTCATATTTTGTTTATTTTTTGAAAATCACATCTGTGAGATAACCGCCTTCCTTTGTGGTGCACTACGATCTAAACTGTCCATTACTTTCACCAGCGATGCAAGTGGAATTGCCCTGACATCTTCACTAATGCAACACTTCATGTCTCCTAAGTTAGGGTCACCTGATGCAAACACTTAGTTCTCGAGGTGCCCCCACAGAAAGAAATCCCAAACACTCAGATCGGGGGATCTGGCTAGTCACAGTATGTTCTCAAAACATGAGATGATTTTGTCCGCGAACATCATACGTAATATTACGATCGTGCTTCGAGCAGTATGCGCAGTTGCCCTATCTTGCTGGAAGTAACCTGATGACAATCCAGCGCCCTGTTTCTGTATTCAGGAATCACGAAAGTCGTCAGTGACTGCGTTCCGAAATTATTGTGACTGTGTTTTCGTGATGATCCTCAGAAAGAGGGTGCAGTCATTCTGGAAACTGAAACACAGCACCAAACCATCGCCTTTTCATTTTTGAGCGGTTTTTCGTAGTAGAAATCCTGTAGATTCACATTACTCCAGTATCGGATGTTTTGTTTGTTGACTTGGCCTGTCAATTCAGTGTGCCTCATCCGACATAATCAGGCTGGGAAGGTCTCTATTCTTGTCCAATAAGTCGATAAAATCTGTACTGAATAGTTTCCGGGAAGCTTAGTTGCGCTTGGGTAACTTATGGGTCACCCGCATCTTGTACGGATGATAACTTAAATCGCAATGGGGAATGTGGCGCAAACTTCTGTCTGATATGTGTAAAACTGCAGCATGTTTGTTTACTGAACGCCTAGGACTTGTCAATAGCATTCCGTACTCTCTCAATATTTTCCGGTCCCCCCACTGTCCTCGGCTTTCCCGATGGCTTCTTATTCGTGGTACTTGCTGTATCACGAAACTGATCAATCCACCTCCGAATGGTGTGTTGTTCTGCTACTCTTTCATTTCTTCCAAATGTTGAAGTTCTGTCGAATCTTCCGCTGCGTGGCTACTACACTGTCAACTTGTGAAATACGTTTCAATCACAAAAGCACGATGCGTCTTGGTCGAACTCTTCATCGTATCTAAAATGGCGCCCTTCCTTCGGGTGTTCTAACAATGGTGCCCACGGACCACAGAGTATTATTCTACAAGTCAAAATAAAGAAATATATATATATTTCTATACCTTTCGACTCCTCGTCTGGAGGCACAAATTACATTATGGGGCAACGTCGCAAATAAGCCATACATTAGATCTACCAATCTATCAAATAGTAATATCGATTGTTTCCAGATGGAGCTAAAGTCGATATTGACACTGGCATCACTTATAAGTGTAGCAGTGGATTCAGCTGCTTGTATTCGTAGAGTAATGCTCATGTCTCCAAGTTGATCTGCTACGTTGCCACATTGTGAAATTTCGATTCCCCATAGCGGCTGAAGGAGGCCCTGGAGGGCATACCATCACATAACATTTTCGCTTTTCTCTCTATTTCTCTTAAATCATGCAATTGCGAGAACTTGTAATTACAGATACTAAAAGCTGTTGCTGTAATGCTAAAAAGTAGAAGGAAAACAACAATAATTTCCATAAATACGCCATTTTCAGCACTGTTGCGAACTTTATCAATGTTTATCGTATCTCCGGAACGATTTGAGATACCGAAGTGCTATAAACGGCAAAGTAATACGGTGTATGTACATACATTGCAAACCATACAATAAACTAGATATGATACCTAAGCATTTCTTCGAAGTAAAGCCTTTTGAAAATTTCAAAATTTTCAGTCCTTGTAACTTCGTTCCTTTCATTCGAAACAAGTATACTATGACCATGGTATCCAACGCTAAGGTACTTTCGGTGTGCGTTATTCTGTCCATCTTCGTTGTGCCGAACTTTGGATGTTTGTGATACTACAATTTCCTTAATTTGCAACACAGAATAATAAAAGTGGTGTTTTGAATGTTCATGTGACATGTATATTTGAAATATGTAATATACTGACGTAGTGGTGCTATTAAAAAAACGTAATTTTATATTGAGTTGGCAACACTGTTCATCAGTGATGTTACAAAATACCTTGCACGTTGCCCCCTCCCTATAGTTTCTTGGTGCAAAATTTCACTTCTCTGCCTTTTACGATTTCTGAGATATTTACTACTACCATGATAAATGGACCACCCTATATATATATATATAATATTACCTCAAGGGATCGTAATAATTAATATATGCACACATTAGAGTGAGTACAAACTATAATAATAGGAAAATTAATTGAATTACTCAAAAATTTCAACTTATCTGGATGCATAGTCATATAAACGAAAAAGGTTATAGCTGTGCGGACAAGAAACGCTACTGATCCATTTCGAAATCATCTTCCGTGACAGAACACATTGTTATCAATAGTAAACCAGAATTAGTTCCTGTGTTATTCTGAGACAGTGAAATGTGAGAAACTCAAAAGTGTAGTCAAGGGGTCAAAACCCCTTGATTAGATCAATTTGTCCGCATGCAATTTATTGCACGTCATGCAGTGAGATAAATAAAAAAAATAAGCTTCTGAAGAGTCGTGTATTAATTTATGGCAATAACAATAATATTTTTTCGTGAAGTCTACTCAATAGCTTTCCCATATTCATGTGTTTCAAACAATACATTAAGCAAGACTCAAAAAGTTGCATTATTCTACCATACTAAACACTTAGTATGTCTTCAACGAGAGCAGCGTATAGTATGTAGCAAGCCTTGGTTTTGATAGATTGGCCACTTGCCAACTTAATACTTTCATCTGTATTAGGTATTTTCATTTTATTATTATTAGTTTTATGACTGGTACAATTTACGTTAATTCTTCCATTGTTAAACTTTCCATTGAAAACTAAATCTAAACTTCTAATTTGTACTAATAAAAGACTACAGATTAAAAAAAAAAAAAAAAAAAGCTTGAGAATCTAGAAGTTTGAAGATTCAATTTTCCATGTATAAATTTCAACTTGTAAACATTTAAGAAAAATACTGTATGAAAAGTAATTAGTCTAATAATAATAATAATAATAATTATTATTATTATTATTATTATTGAATTTAAGAATGTATTTAATTAGTATTAAAAGATTTGAATGGATAGATTATTTTCATTTGGAAGAAAGTAAGCATTAACATACAATAAATGTGGAATGCATTAATTACGTTAGTTAAAGCCAGGCAAATAGACGTAGGAAACCTGGAATTCAAAAATAGTTTACACTGATAAAACAAACAAATTGACTCAATTATTTTACGAATTGCAGAGGATGGAGAAGAAGTAGCTTAAAAGAGAAACGTTACTTTCACTTCCCCTTTTCTCAGAATACACATTAGTCCAGAATCAAATTCTAGGTGGCCAAAATTCATTTCAAATAGCTGGTGGCTACAAATTGCTACAGAGGGGTTTTCAGGGTTGCTGATTTCAAATCTGGTAAAGTTTTGTTAAAAAATCAAGATGGCGGATCCAAGATGGCGGACAATTGAAACATTTCCTTCTATCGCTCAAGAGTGAGTGTCGGGGGGTTTTCGGGGTCGCTGATTTCAAATCTGATAACAGCTTTTTGTTTAAAATTCAAAATGGCGGATCCAAGATGGCGGACTATTCGTAAAATTAACTATATGGCTCCTTGAATATGAGTTAAGGTTATTGAAAATAAATAAATGTTACTGGAAACTGCAACAATAAGTTTTAGAAAGTAAACAAACAATTTGAAGTATGTAATTTATTCTAAAATGAGATAATAAAGATCACTAAAGAATTTTAACTAAGAAAAAATATATCACATAAATCACCGTCTATTCAGCTGTCCAAAGTATTTTCTTCGTCCTCGGATTGTTCATAGTTCTTCACCCTCACTGCTATCTTCTTCTGTTCTCGTGTCTGACTCTTTCGGGAGCAATAGCAGAGCTTTTACCTCCTCCGGTAGAGTTGTACGCTTATTTCTTGTTGCTCTCCTAAGATTGGTTATTACTGGATCTGAATCCACGAGTAACTGATGAACTAAATCTGTCGTGGTATACATGCATGAATCTTTTCGAGTATGATGCATACGAAACTGTTTGTATTTTTTATTGCAGACTCCTGAGCTTCTTCCGATAACATACCTATTGGAAAGATGGCGCTTTTAATAACTTCTGCTCCGTGCATTAAAATCTTGTGAACGCTAACAGGCATTCTGTACCACCCGTATAGATTGACAAATCTCCTTGCCGTTTCCTCTGTATATTTAGCGAAGGCTTCTCCATTGATAACCTCTCCACTTGAAATTGCAATCATTATGTTTCCAAATCTTCGAATCAAGTCTTCATCAAATCCTGTTATATCTGAAGACTGTTGGGCATTATGAAAAAAACGTCGGGCAACGTTGCCGGTATTAGAAGTCCCGACTTTTCCTGCTAGCACCTTATATATGTGTAGGCCTGTTTCATTCCGGAATCGGGTCTGAATTTCTTTTTTGATCATCTTCATTTCCTGTCGCTGAGCTTCAGTAGCTCCTCTTATTGTCGGAGCTTTTAAGTTTTTTTTTTATACGAAACTTTTAACACTAAATCTAAAAAATTAATCCAACTGTGAAGAGGAGATAAACCATACTCTAAGGTTTCAGGATTAATATTAAACTTTTTTTAAATTTTGTAAATCATTCATCTCTTTCGGTGTGCATTTACAAATATAACATATTTGACTTCCAGTGTTTGTCAATGCATTTATAATTTTTCCGTCTATCATAGTAAAAAGGACCTTATATTCATCTAAAATAGGATTATTTTGGAATTCTACATACACTTGAAAAGGAACCAAATCATTTACTTCTGCTTTCATTTGATTCACTTGGTTTTTAATCACTTCGGCAGTTTCTTTAACATATATAAATTTTATAGGACGGCACAATTTTGTTGACGATGGCCTATCATTGATCCAGATGACCTGCTGTTCTTCATTACTTAAAGTACCCTCAAGTTTTAAAGGGACCATAGAAAATAAAAACAGATTTCCACTTTGCAGACTTGAAGTTTGAGAGTCACCTTCTTCATGTTCATCGTCGATATCCAGTGCTTCATCTTGGTCTTGTGCTGCATCCGGAGTTTCTTCTGGTGCATGTGGTCGTTTTCTCCCCCCTTTTCCTTTCTCCTTTTGTCACATTGTGTCGGCTGCCAGAGGTTTGCCTTTATCGTCTGGCGGGAGTTCATTAGAATGTACAGTTTTTGGAGGTACATACATGTATTCGCTGTGTCCTGAGCTACCGTCGCAGCCATATTTTACAGTTAAAACCACTTTCTTTCATTCTAAATGTGGGAGCGCTTCCACTGTTGTCCAGTCTGCTATTTTTATAAGCCTTACGGCAGTGTGATCTAATAACTTTTGAAGAGGAATTCTGGCTCCTTCTAGACTCACTTCAATCCCTTCAGGATAGCAGCGATTTTTTGCTTCCACTATTTTGTTGTACGGAGGGTGAAAGTTTTTCAAATTATGTTCTATGGCCCCTTTTCGTAATGTGATGTAGCTATGCTTTGACAACTTACCATCCATCACCAATGCCAGGGCTTGGTCATCTGTGTATTGAGTCACTTCGGTTGACCTATCCATGCTTTGTTTGTATGCTCTTCTGATTTTTATAGGTCTCGTAGGCGAACCTTGCAACACATCTTTTAACAAATCGGCGGCTGCTCGCTTTCCCTCGTCTCGTAGATAAGACATTGACAAAGTTGTCGCCTCTTCCACTGACACATCACCTTTCAATTTTTGTATTTTTCGCCTTTTCGAACGCTCACTACTTTCCTCGAAACTCTTTGAAGGTCTTCCAGGACACGCTGCAACTTTCGGTGTTATCTCGAATTTTGTTTCTAGCCACTCTGAATGTTTCACTAAAAATTTGTTTCTGCTGTGATCTGCTGCTTTCCAATACTTGTGTAGTGTTGCACAAAAGTTAGCTACTTTTGATGTTTAAAGTTCTTCGTCGATTACACCTGTGTTCAAATTGTGTATATAGGCGACAAGATAATCCCTTGTGGCTCTTGTAGCAGGCCCCTGTGGGTTAATTTGGTTCCTCCACTGCTCAAAAAGAGTCTTAAAAGTAATAACTTCTTCCATGATCAAATAAAGAAAAAGATTTATGTCACACAGTTTTAAACAATAATCATACAAAGTCGATTACATATAATTTTCCTCAACGGTTTTCACCTATAGCTGCATTATGTCCATTTATCTGACACCGGCGGCGCACGGCGGCAACGAAACCCACTTCACTGCACTTAATATTGACAAAACAATATGAAAATGTCGAAATCTTTTGGCAGTAATAGGCACTTTTTTTTCTCAGTCTAATAATTACGAAATGTAAACAAAAACACTATATGTTTACATCACTCGTCCATCCTTTAAAGCAACTTGACAAAAAAGCAAACTGATTACACAAATTATAAGCTTTAGGAACTTATTAACTAAAGAAAATCGCAAAAGGCTTACATTCGACTCGTAAACGATAAGCCACAGTCACAACAACTATGAAAATCATGACTAAGCGAACGCGTCATCCGTTGCTCTTTCTTTCAGCGACAGTGGCGCCATGCGGCGAAGAGAAGAAAACTTAAAAATGTACAGAATTATTCAGGTATATAATAAAGAAACACTGTAGCACAAATTGCGCCTAAGAATTGCATTTCTATTTTTTCGTTTTTGGCCACCTAGAATTTGATTCTGGACCAGTGTGGAATATGCATCAGCCACCACCAGTTACAGATTGCACTTATGTCTATCAAGGCTAGCTTGTCAAATTTGTTGGTGTGTAGTCTAATCAGGGTTGAAAAAACAGCCTAGTAGAAATCTTTCAGTTTAAAGTCCCACGATTATGCCCTTTATTCTAAGGGAGACTATGATTAAAACAAGTTAATGATGAAAGAATTGATGGAATGAGAAAGTGGGAGGAGACGGAGAAAACTCTCGAACATGATGTTATCCAGCACAAACTTATTTGGCCACGGATCGAACCAAGGACCATCCGCACCAAAGCCAAGCGCTCTGCCACTGAGCCACAGTGCCTCCCTTGGGCAAAATTGGGTTATATTAAAATTTGTACGTACATTTGAAGCCGTGTTCCTACTTAAAATACTAATTTAGCCATTCACGTTCTGTCTTACACGTGAACGTACGGAATTTCCTTTCTACGGAAAGAAAATCCATGAAGCCCCATCCCCATTTTGTGACACACTATGCACTATTGGCAGTCGCTTATAGCAGGTAGTCTAAAAAGTATTTATCCTTTTCCACATGAGATCGCGTTTATGTACCAGATCGCAGGATATATGGGTCGCAGTAAGGCCTATTATCATTTGATAATTGACACTTCAAACTAGTAGATGTACAAGAAGTGTTGTGGTTCTTAACACTTAGCAGAAACGTGAAGTGTTGCGCCGGAAAGATGAGTGAATTTTCGCCAAATCCACGCTATATTTTAAAACCTTATTTCGATAAAGGCGCAAATCCTACTCAGGCCCTTGAAGATTTGAGCTGTTTATGGGCAAGATACGTTATCAAACGCAAGTCAAAAGGACTTCAGTTCAGTGGTAGAGCGTTTAACTCTGGTGCGTAGGGTCCATGGTTCGATCCCAGCGTGGCGGACAAACGCCGTATGCGTGGGTTTTCTTAGGGTTCTCCCATTTCCTGTCACTTTTTCATTCCACCATTTCATTCATTTCTCATCACAGTCTCCTTAATCCCACCCGGCATAACTGTGGGACGTAAAACTTAAAGATTTCAATTCGTCTGCGACAGCCAAAGTATAGTTCAGTCGCTTTCGTTTAGAAAATTTCGATTTCGAAGCTGTCCTTGCAGTAGGCGACCAATCACGCAAAAGTGAATACTATCCTGGCAAAATTTGAGCAAGGCCGGCATATAAGAAGTCATGACGTCGCCAGTGACCTAAACATCAATTTCCAAAGAATGTTGATCCGTTTGGAAAGAGCTGGTTGAACTCACCATTTAAGTACCACGTGATCTGACTCAAACATTTATTCAGTCAAATTTCTATCTGCGAATCTCTGTTGAAACTTTCCGTACTAGAGCTATTTGTGAAGTTGAAGTGACGGAAAGTGTATAATCGACAACAACAATGTGCGAAAAAGAGTGTGATTGAGGCTAGAAGAAGCTCCTCAACGAGTGACAAATCCCACACTGCTGCCCGCTGCCAGACGGATCGATGGACTCGACCTGTGTTATCGACAGTTATCAAGAGTGACCTAACAATTCAAAAGAAGCAGCCGGAACTGGTCAACAGAAATTGTGTCGTATACCACGCTGACCGCCTCACCCTATACATCTTTAATAACGACCCATCAGAAATTGAGAGTCCAGAAATTGAGAGGTTTTAATGTGTCCTTCGTATTGCTCGCATGTGTCACCGTCAGACTTCAGTTTATTTCAGTCTGTGCAGAACTCCCTGAATTGTGTTAAGTTACTTTTAAAAGATGCCTGTGGAAACCACATGTAACAGTGTTTGACCCACCCCACATAAGTTCCATAGCATCGGGAATATGGTGTTACTGCAAACATGGCAGGTCATCAAATAAAATGGTGTAATTTTTATGTAATTGTGTGTGTGTGTGTATGTAATTTTCTGATCATAATAAAGATATTCTCAATTTTGACCTTCAAAGACTCAGTACTTGTTAAACAACCTGATATGTTGATTTCTTAAAAAGAAGGAAGTAAATTTGTTTAGTAACAAAAAGATAGGCAAATCTTATAGAACAAAAATAAAATCCTCTATTATACTCAGGATTCAAATCCCTGGGCCAGTCGTCCATTAGTTTTCCTTAAAATACACCAAGCAAATACTGAGATAGTACCAGAGGTGAAGAACGTGCTTTATTAAATGTTTTTTTTTTAAAGTATGTCTTTTTTTGTGCCCCTAATAAATTTTTGTTTCAATGGTTAGCCAGTTGTTTAACATATTGCTACAACTAGCTTATTACATTTGTCCTACATACAGTCTGATGTTAAGTGTATTTGTATTAGTATAAGATAGCAGGGCTCATAGCGAGTCACTTTTTTAAAATTAAAAGTAACTTTTTATCAAGTTGGTCACTAAAAGTTACTTTTTTCTTTCAAATTTGCCACTAAAAGTTACCTTTTTTGGGAAATAAAGTTACTTTTTCGTGTGATTTATGTTTTGCATTGGCAGTTTTCTAAGAAAAATATTATAAAAATAAATGATAAAAAGGCAGAAACTTGTTACTCACTACTCGTCTGAAAACCGCAGTACTTGCTGCCACATGTGAACCAGTCTGCTTTTATTCTTTCTAAACTACAGTGGATGGTTGGTGGATTCTTAAGCTGTCAAGGGGGTTTTGAAAACCCTTCTGTGTGAATTCGTTCTTCTATCATAATAGTCTTTTAGTTTTCTCTCGTAATAGTTAACCTCCACTCAACGTTGTGTGTGTGTGTGTGTGGTTCATCATGTTCGTCTTGTGTTATGTTTCTTGTATGTTCTTCTTAAGAGTAGGAGATGAATTTGAATATTTCATGGCTTTGAGAACTCTCAGTGCTAAGTTAAATATAATGTCTGGGATGAAGAAATTCGGAAATAGGCCAGAACTGACTCTCCTTAACTCAGAAGCTTCTTACATCTGCTAAGTTTGCTTACCGTAACTACAAAGCATACTTATCAAACCTAAGAAAGGAGGAAGCTAAAAAAGAAGTAGTAAAGAAAAAAAGATTAAACGAAACAACAAACAAAGAGAGAAGTGATGGAGAAATTGACAAAAGAAAAAAGGGGCATGATGAGATTTTGGTCACTTTTTCGTCAGCTTTTGGTCACTTTTTCATGTGCATTTGGTCACTTTTGAACTATTTACAAGAGACCAGACCACTATGAGCCCTGAGATAGCTGGTTCCAACAAAATGCTGTGTGACACCAACATTTTCTGCTTGGATTCTTAGTAAACCCCATATCCAGCTTCAACCAATGGTGAGGAGCAAACAAGGCGTAGTTGAGGCTTTGTAGATTCCCTAGTCGTGAATTTATAATTAATCGAACACTGCTGACACTTGGTCTATTCCATTCACCTCGTGGCCTGCTTTCTTTTCTGTTCAGCCGTTTCTTTGTTTTCGGGCTGTGATCGTAAAAGCATGCTCGTACGTCGTATATATAAGCGAGTTTGAAATCAGTGATGTAAAATAAGCAAGTGAAATATTTCATTCAGTGAAATTGCCGTTTAATATAAACACTATAAACTTTTATTTGATATTATTTTACATACTTTAGGTAGCGTTTTAAATTATTATAAACTCGGAAATTTTTACGTGGTTTAATACGTTTACAAAAATTGAAAAGTATCTTCACACGCGTACAAGCGAGTATCACCTTCATTATTTACATGATTATATATATTACCGTATTTAACTTGCTGTTTCAGTTTTAAGATGAAATTAGAAAAAAACATTACTATTTTTTTTCTGGTGATTCTGATTGCTTCCTGACATTATTTCGGCACCGAATCGTTTTGCCGTTATCTCCGAGACAGTAATTTAAGAACATACAAAGATTTTTACATGTTATTTGTCTTTGATTCTTCTATGCAAGTAAATGTTTTATTCATTGGTTATCATCTGTACGCACCCACTCTAACTCAAAATGACAATTACATATAAATGGAACAACATAAAACACAACTATATATAGATAGATAGATTTCAAGTATTTAATTTCACTTCCATTTTAGTGCTAAATTTCACCCATAAATAAACTGCTTCAACTTGTAGCGTCTGAACTTAATAGGAAGAGCGAGTTACTATCTCAGCTCTTGTCCAGGTTGTCTTTACCTCGTAGTTCCTATATTCTTCTTAGGCGTCCGAATGTAGCAGTTATTGCTTTGAGAAATAGCGTGATAGATTCTAGCGTTTATTTTGTTGTTAACAAAGTAATTTTTGTAATCGGAAACATGCTGTTCGATGTTTACGAGTGATATTTGCAACTAACCGAAAACTCAAATTATTTCGCAATCAGTGTGAGCAGAGTTGTATAGAAATTTGGATTTCAGGTTAGCTGTAAATCACCAACAGATATTGTAAAGCACTTTTTGGATTACAAAATTATTTTGTTAAAAACAATGTAAATGCTGGAATCTATCAGTCTACTTATTTGTGCTTAGAGTGGGATGACTAAGTGAAATATAGGAACTACGCTAGAAGAAAATGGTATGCAAAAAGTCATGATCAGGAGATTTCTTGGTTATCCAAACAAGGAAAACAGTTCATTAAAAAGTGCCAGTCCCAGGACAATATTAAAATGGATCTCGCAGAAATAGGAATATAAAATAGAACCTGGATCCAGTTGGCTAAGAACAGAAGTCAATGGAGAGCTTTTATGAACGCAGAATTGAACATCCGGGTTCCATAGACCGTAGAATGAATGAGTTATGATCGCCAATAGTTAAAACAGAACTTTGCTTTTTTTCTTTCTTTAATAAAAGACTAAAGTGAGTAACATGTAAAAAATTAAGAAATCAGCGCTTTTCAGTTAGTATCAGACAGACAATGGCAACAAGGATTAGTTGCTGAAATAATGCCAGAAAAGTAATCATCAGAATAGGAATCTCAGAGCACATAAAAATATTATCAGTTTCAACAAAACTGCTAAATTTTATCTATGTTAGTATACATATAAATGTTCAGTTTTAAGTGAGTTATGCGTATAAGACGTTGTTCCATTAATTGTAGATTGATTCTGGAGTTATCTAATGTTTGAAGCAGTTGGAGAGAGATAGATACTCTGTTCCTTAACTAGTAAATATAAAACAACATTGTAACCGTATAGATTTGTAGTATAAAATATGAATATCGAGTTGAATTTAGTTCCTGTACGTTGTAGTTTTGAATCTCTTATGAACAAATCAAGACCTGTATTGAAATTTCTGATCCTTAAGGACTGCCTAGAAAGTTGGATCGATTTTCATAACAGAACTCTTTTATGATTAAAAGCAAAGCTAAAATTTGATGGAGCAGCAGAAGAGTGTGGAACTCAAATAATAGTGAATCACATAGGCAGTATATCTGTCACTTGCTTTGTAAGAACAATACACTATTTGTTTTGCAGTTTCCGTAACATAATTTTGGTAGCTGTTTCTTTGTCCGTCTTTGTAGGTAAAATTTCGATTTCAATTTTCCGCACATTTCTACCGATCGACCCGTTATCGTTAACATATTTATACGTGATTATTTTTGGTGGCAGTACATTTCAAAAACTCGACTCAGGCTATATACGCTAAATGCACCAAGGCAATTTTTGAGAAGTGAACACGAAATCAAACCAAGTCCAGAAAGTATTCATGATTGAGTATTACAGTAGTCATTCTATTTCAAATCAACCAATGATGAAAAATTCATGATCTCAGATTTTGATAATTTTTTGTATATTGAAAGACATATTTGAGAATAGTTATTTCCCAAAATAAAACTTTTTCCAGTCATTTAGTTAATTAGTAATTAATTACGCAAGTAGCTTCAAGGTCACGACTCAAACAAGGCTGTTTTTGCATTTTATTGTTTATTTCAATAACCATAAGTGCTATGAAGCTAAAAAGTTTCATCCCCATGTAATTTTGCCTGTAGATTTCAAATCTGCAATCAAAACTAGTGAATATTGTATAGGTGTAGAGTTATAGCAGCATTTAGGTCCCAAGTTCAGGCCCCGGAGTGAGCATGTGTTGAAAGTTGTACATGTGTGAAATTTTAGCCCAGGGTGAAGAAATACCTATATTTTGTGTGAACCAAATTTGGTTTTGGGTATTTGAACCTAAGGGCCAAAATAAAACTTCAAATAAGTAGTAAATTTTTCAATAGTAATGAATCTGCAAGAGATTAATACATTCTTCAAATGGCTATTTCAGGTTAATGAACCACAGAAATCACCCAGAAGAGCCTTGGAAGGTGATCGCGTAATCAGTGACCATTTGAAATATGACAGTGTGGCTGTACATGAATTCGTAGCAGTCTTCTTGGCAAACTTAAAAACGGAGCTACCATTCCTTAAACGTGTCATATATTTCAATGATGGCTCTGGGGGTCAATATAAAAATTGTAAAAATTTCAAGAACATTTGTATGCACAAATCAGATTTTGGTCTTATATGTAAGTGGCATTTCTTTGCCACTTCACATGGTAAAAATGTTAGCGATGGCATAGATGGAATGACAAAGCGATTAGTTACTCGTGCGAGTTTACAAAGTACAACTGCGAACTAAATATTAAATGCACAGCAATTTCATAAAGGGGCTGTGGACAATATCACACCCATTATATATATATATATATATATATATATTAAAGTTCAGCAGCATCGCACATCACAAGAAGAAATCATGCTTTCATTCCTGATAGTGAAATAAGTTTAAAAATTGGACTAATTTCCTCTACATCAAAGGAAAAGCTACATAGAGTGGGTAGATGCAAAAGCACAAACAGAAGACATCAAGAAGTAAAAGTTGTGGATCCAGGAAAATTTATAACTTGTGTCTATCACTGCAAATTGTGGATTGGGATTGTGCTGGAATATTGAGGGATATCAGGACCACAACACAAAGTTCTTACACCCTGCAGGGCCCGATTCTACTTTTCACTGGTCTCGAACCGACGATATCTTATGGATGCCAACTGGTCGCATTCTTATTGATGCAATAGATCACATTTCTATCACGGCTAGTGGTAGATCACATAGTATGTCACATGAGACTTAATAAAATTAACGATTTATGCAAGGATTTCAGTAAACATTGATACACTGCACAATACTGATTTTAGTAGATAAAGCAACTGTTATTTTTGCTATAATTGCAGGCAGGGGCACACAAAGAAAATTTTATAGTTGGACCATTCCATGCTTGCTATATTGCTTCTGGTATTTAATATATGTGGTTTGCTATATTACATATACATTTTCGTGAGCCAGGCGAACCCTGCCTCCCTTCGGGTGCCCATGATTGTAGGCTACTGTGTGGAATAGTTGTAATAAAAGTTATACAGTATCAAATAGCCTGTATCATTATTTCAGAAGCTCGTTAAGAGGCAAAAGACACATTCAGATTTTTGGGGTCAACTACCCAAAACCAAATGTGGTTTACACAAAATATAGGTATTTCTTCACTTGTGCTAAAATTTCACACATGTACAACTTTCACCACATGCTCATTCCGGGGCCTGAACTTGGTAGTTAAATGCTGCTATAACTCTACACCTATACCATATTCATTGGTTTTGATTGCAGATTTGAAATCTACAGGCAAAATTACATGCGGATGAAAATCTTTAGCTTCATAGCACGTATAGTTATCGAAATAAACAATAAAATGCAAAAACAGCTGTGTTTGAGTCGTGACCTTGAAGCTAATTGCGTAATTAATTACTAGTTACCTACGAGGGCTGGAAAAAAAATTATTTTGGGAAATAACTATTCTCAAATATGTCTGTCAATGTACAAAAAAATACCAAAATCTGAGACCATGAAATTTTAAAATGCATATACTTTGGTTGTTTTGAGATAGAATGGCCCAGTATTCTTTTCATCATCACAAAGTGTTTCTATCTGTCCAGTGTGTCCTTTTGCATCTTCTTGATTTTACAAGTTTTTGTTCCGTAGAGCATTGTGGCCCTCACTACCTTCAGTACATCTTGTGTAGGCGTTTCCTTTTACCTTGACACTTCCCTTTTATCACAAAGAATACATGAGATCTTCCTCAGCGAAGAACTTTTCTGGTACACTTCAATTTCTCATGCATCTCCAGATATCTTGACGTAGTACTCTGTCGTAAGTTTTCTTCGAGTCAATAAACACTACAACACTACACGTACTTCTTTTTTTTCTTTCTTTCTTGTTATTTTTCCGTCTGTCCAACTTCAGAAGTCGCATCTGTTATTCCCCGACCTGGCGTGAATCTCAATTGTTCTTCTGCTATCGGCATTTCCTCGCGAAACCATCTGTCAATGATTCTTTCCCTAATCTTCATTTTATGAGACATTAGCTTAATCTCTTAATAATTATTGCAATCTTAAATATCACTTTCTCCTTGAGAATTGGTATTATTACATTATCTCTCCATTTTTGGATATTTCTTCGGCAAATATCTGTTGCAACAAATTTAATATTCCCTTTTCGTCGAGCTACAAGTGTTTCCCTCGGAGCAAAATATGTTTTGAGAAAATCTTGAGGTAATTCATATCTCAGAAACTCGGCTATCTTTTGACAAGCCGACAGGTGCCAATAGTTGACAATTGAGATGGTTAGTTTTAACCTTAAGATTTTTCCGGAATTACTAAAGCTCTCCACTGATGAGAGGAGTTGATATAGCTAATGGTTTTGCCAAAACAGACAGGGTAAACAAATACGTACAACCATTTCCTGAATTCCTGTACGTGCTTTTTCTTATTCACACCTTCCTTCACTACCGCTTTATGAGGGTAGTGTTCAGGCCATTGACATCCAAGAACAAATAGTGCGAATCTATGCTGCTTTGTGTCCAGTCACAAATACAGAACATCTGCCTCTCATATGGGAATACGAAAGAGTTAAGAAAAACAACAAAACTGTGTTTTGCGTGGTCAAGATACGCAGGTAAATTTATCATGATCATCATAGGATAAACATTGCGTCAGTGTGGCCAACATCCAAGATAGACAGGTGACCAACTTATAGAGTAGTAAGTAACGAATATCTTATGGGAAAATGCTGGTTCAAGACGAACTAGGCCAAGATAAGCAGGTGGCCAAGTTCACAGGTTTCACTATTACCAAATGTTTTTTTTTTTTTTTCCTGAAGTCTTACCTAGTATTTCTTCGCTCTGTTTAAAGGTCACACTTTTGTCTTCTACCATTTGTTAGGTCCTATAGTTTGTAGTCTTTCTGATACTCCTTGAATTCGCATCTTAGATTTGATTGTGTGAGTTTCCACCACTTTTAATGTGAGGTGTAGTTCTCATAGCAATTATTTTCCTTCTGCAGGTAAATCACAGTCGAGTACTAGGACTCCGTGCTGTATTTCAACTACTTCTTCGTTAATTCTACAATCTTCTTTAAATGTTCTGCATAAGAGACATCTATTTGGTTCTCTCTTGTTCCACTTCTATATGTAAATAACTGCTTTGTATTCTTGTGGAAGAACGTGTTACATATAGCACAATCCGATACCACTGCAAAATTCGTATTCTGTGCCATTCTCAATTTTCTTCGATATTCCAGTCCTCATGGATCCTTGAAGATATAACCCCTTCTCCAGTACCATCGTGCTCGTTCAGATCGCCTCGTAGAATTACACTTTCTTCTTTTTGTATATTAGTTAATTCTCGCTCCAAATCATTCCAGAAAGTGTCCAAATCATTCGCACCCAAGTTGCGGGTTGTGCATGCTCATAATATTAAACATTTCTTCAAAGCACAATATGAACTCTCATTTTTTTGTTATTTCTCTTATTTACATCAACTACATGTTGACTTAATACACTAACAGGACAATTTCAAGTCATTTGTACCTTGTTGGTTTGTTCCACTGTACCGTAGTTTATACTCATTTTCTAGGTTCTTCACTTTATTTCCTCTCCATCGTATTTCCTGAACACACATTACTTGTATTCTTCTTACCGTTAGATCTGCCACTTCAGTTTCTTTTCCGATCATTGACCTCACATTTAAGGGTTCCGAATAGTATCTGAACTAACTTCTTTAATCCGGTTCGCCCATCACTTGGTAGCCTTCGCTCATTTCTCACAAAAGAGTTGCGCATCGCTTACGGTGAACCCCTAGCATTTTCCGAGGCAAAATTAAAACATGACAACATATTGTGGTTTTGGCAGGAGTTTTATAACCAGATGCCCTTCCTAACTTATACCCGATCATTTATTCGGTCTTAGGATGTAATAGGTTTTACCCCAAAATAAAACCGATTTTACTAGATATTTAATAAATATGTATCGTTTAGTTTGTCATTCGAACATTGATCTGAATGTTGTAATTTCAGCATGCAAAATGCAACGTACGTGCACGTGATATTTCAGTACGTGCAAAATGCTACAGCAAATTCTTAATAATTTTCTTCGCCATATGGTGATAAATACAGATTAAATGGTCAATTGAAGGAAATAGTCGAAATATCTATACAGTATCATCTAAATAGCAAAACATCAAAAGTAAATTGTTGATTTACAAGCAGATATATTCTTCCTATTAATGAATGTTTACAAACAAGCTACGGGATGAAACAAGGAGTTTCTTTCTACACTTCGCAACATGAATCCAGTCGTTATTTCTTATAAATTTCGTGCTGGTGGTTTTCAGGAGGAGTATTCGAAAGGTGACAAAACCAAGATCATCCGTGGCTCAGTAAATATGTCTAAAAAATGTTCTGAAAGAGTTTCTTAGAAGGGTAAAGGTCGTATACGTAGTCTGTTTGTCTGATGTCCAGCACAGAGGCAAATTTAACATTAGTTACAGAGGAATAATATTACTTAAGTGGTGCCAAATTTTGAGATAAACAGAGCTATAAGTACAAGTAAATGATTGTAGAATAAAAATAATGGAAGGAAATAGAAGCAACTATAGGAACTCCCGGACATAGGCGGCGCCAGGATTTTGGTAGTGTGGGTGCAGGCTAGGATGAGACAACACATCCTAACATTGTTGCCAGAACGCTCTGCACTGTTCAGCCTTAAGATCTCAAAAATAATCCCTAAGTTTTATTCAAAAAAGTAGAAAGACACGGTATAACATCAAGTAACTTATGGTAGACTTAAGAAGTCACTCAAATATATCCAAACACAGGAAAGAAGAAGTATACAAAATAGAAAGGAGTATTGTAGGGAATCTGAAAATCGAAGTTAATGTGGGTTCAGCTGCATCCACTGTAGCGCCACCTATCCCCCCCCCCCCCCGAACACGATGTTGAACTAGCCCAAGCATATTTCTAGAATAAATTGACCTTTGCAGGCTTTGTATCTGAAAGTTCGATCCCAAGGATTCTTTGGCAACAGAAGTGAGAACTCGTTCACTTTTAAAACCTTCTCCTCTTCCTCTACGAATATACACAATTTTCAAAAATGAACAAAATTTCGAAATCGTAAAAATAATCGATGTATTTCTTGTCGTAAACATTATTGAGGTGAATGCATGACGTAAATGGACTGTAGTTTCTTCAGTGAATGATTTAAGTAGTAGTGCAAAGAACAAATACAGACTCATACAAATAGAAGTTCATGCCCTTAGAATCGTGTAAACATTTAGCACCAAATAATTCGCAAAAAATGTCGCCTTGAGCCTCAGTTATCAATGACAGCACACAAGCTTTCAATGGGAAACTCCTTACTGCTGTAACCAGTGAACAGTTCAGTGTGGCAATACTGGAAGTTGTTTGATATTGTGACTAATGAAGCATTTTTTAATAACTTCATAATGAGTACAATTGATTTGAGATATGGACTTGATAAGGGTCAATTTTCAGAAACTGAAGTCTGGTACATCCCTTTCAAGCTACGCTTGAGTCATTTGTCTTTCGTGGGCCGACACAAGAGGTTGCTGAAGACTTGTTTGTTTGTTATTGAAGACAGTAAAATCCTTAACGAATGATTCTTGCATTGTCTCGACTCGCATCTGCAGAGGTATTTATTCCTTGTGCAGAAAATGTAGGTTAGAAGTACCGGTGTTCTCCACACCTTATTAAACCATGACTGAGTCAGAATGTTAGCATCGCAGTTCTCGGAAGCTATCTCACGAGACATGTAATATTTTGATGTACTCGTCAAATCAGTTTGGTAGTTGAACGTTTGAATTTTAAAAAATCGTGCAAAGGGTTCATACCCATTTGGATACAGCGTCACGCTTCAGGGGACATTGTGTTTTATCATCATCTGTTTGAATTAATTTAGGAGAGAGCAATCAGTGCTATAAGCTGATGATACTTACTACTACTACAAATTATTATTATTATTATTATCATTATTATTATAACAACAACAACAACAGTGTATAAACATGAAAGATAGGCGGTTTTTATTTGAATACTAAAAACTAGTTGACTGCTGACCTTGGTAGTTGTGAAGTTTGAGGCAAGGACACCATTCACGAGGTTCTGGGTTTGAGTTCCGGAGGAGCAAGTATCCGGGCTCGAACCAAAAATCGTTAAACGTTAAAGGGCGCCAGCCTAACGTGTTAAAAACTGCTCGGCCCGGGTTTAGGGTTCTCAACGGCTCGAGCAGCTCGGCTCACAGCTCATTCACTATCGAGTCGATGCCTCATCTCAACTGAGCCGGCTCGAGTTGTTCGCTCAGTTGAACCGAGCTGAGCTGGTTAACAACATCACTACCCGGGTTGAGATTCTGCTTCGGCTCAGAACTTCGACCGAGCAGGTCTCAGCCTTGGTGGTAAGAACTATACTATATACTTATATTGGTGCTCACGACATTTGAGGCTTTCTCGTTATAAAAATCCATCGTCGTATTGTTAATTGAGACGAGACGAGACGTGAGTAGTGTCCCCTGTCGTGAGCAATACTAAAAATATTCCACATTACTGCTTACATTTCTCATGGCTTTCGTTTTCCAGTCTAATCAGGCCATGATTTCAAAACGAGCTAAACGAGTGAGCCATTTAGCACACTCGACTCGACTCGAAACTCGACCTCAAAACAGTGACTCGGCTCGGAACTCGACGCGAGAATTTTACCTTTGACTCGATTCGAATTCGCCTCGAGTTTCGAGTCGAGTCGAGTCGAGTTTTAGCTCGACTTGTGCCCATCTCTATACATATTAAACTCTTCCATCCCACCTCTCAACCCTTGTCATCGTTCATGCAAATAATGTGTTAAAACCTAAGTTAGGCCGCGTCTCACTCATATACGAAACATCATCGAAGTCAGTGCAGCGGTTTAAGAGGAATTGGCTGCAAACATCGTTACTTTCATTTTTTTTTATTTATACTAGCTGAAACTGCGCTCTCTACACAGCGCATCATTCGCATATGAGCATGAATCTCCTTGTAATTCCTCACACCTGTACATGTCCCTTACAGACAAAAGTTAAAGACGTGATAAAAATTGGCAAAGGATACTATAAAAGGGAGATTTTTTTCAATATCTCGGACTGTTTGCAAGATTTGAGCCTACTTCCGGTAGAAGTTTCTAATTCATGTATGATAAGTGTATTCTTTCTTCTTGCATGCTGTATGTAATAAACAAATACATTACATACACAATTATAATGTCAGTTATATATGGTAATCATTGGGCTAAATACTCCAAAAATAGACCGGACAAATGGTTATCCTTCCTTTTTCATTATTATTTGGCCATGAAGCAAACGCTTGATACAACCCCAATATACAACTATCTGGTGTTGGAATGTATAATGCGTAGGATATGGTGCTTTAGTTTTTTTCATAATTTCAGCACTTCCAGTATACCCGTAAAAATGTAATAAAGAAATAATGGCCATGTTTTTTTAAATACTCAATTAGAACTGGACAATCTACGCAAAATTTGCAATCGATCAGTGAAAACGTCACCATTCTAGAGCCTGTAGTTTCCGAGATATCATTGTCGAAAGGAATGGTCACAAACATATAAACGTCCACAAACATATAGTCTAAATGAACTCCGAAGATGGCAGCACACTTCATTTGCATTGATTTTGGAGAAGGCTTACAAAGGCTTTAAACAATAATTTTAAAACCTAAACTTTATGAAAAAGATGTGTTTAAATAATTTATTTAAAGTACACACACTTAAAGTGTTTGTCTCTGTTAAACGTGAAATCACACAACCGTAAATGAAAGATTTGAAAGCCAGAGTTATAGGTTGGAGCTCAGGCGTTTTTAATTGGTATTGTAGCATTTTAATAGATAGATAGATAGTGGTTCTCCCCCCCCCCCTCCTGAAATGGAAATTTTTTAGAACACGCGTGGACATGAGAATTCCCTTATTTTCAGTCGTAAGTTTATATATCGAGTTTCATCTTTCCAACTTGGGCTTTGAGGTACTGTATTTTTTGCGTAAATTTTTGACACTTTTTTAGGACACTCCCTTCGGAGAAAACCAATCTGGTAAAAACTTAAGGTAGGCCGAGACCAACTCATGGACCAAAAAATAACTAGATTATCTAGGAGTAGTTAATTATCACCTTTTATTTGTATATAATAGACTAAGTGAAATGCCATTTCTTCGCTTTGGGATAATAGGTTTATGGGAAGTATCTGATCCACTTCCTTGTTCGTAGGGTACGCATTTCAATGAAATCGTAATGATAAAAAAAAAAAAAATCGTAATGTCACCCCTTTCTGCCCTTGAACTTTCTCACTCCCATGCCGGTGGGGCTGAACTTGGACTTAAATGGCATCGAATAGTCACTATTAATCTCAGTTACCCTAAAAAATATTGTTCGGACGGTATCATCAGTCGGGAAAAAGGAGTTGAAATTTTTCCGTAAACAATAATTCCATACATTTATTTGTCCCGTGCTAAGGACGGACATATCTGTTAGTAGCTTTATAAATAAAAGGATATTGAAGTAAAATTACAGTATTTAAGATGATATACGAGGGCTATCCAGAAAGTAGATTACGTTTTGGAATAAAAAATCAACAAAGTATAGGAAACAAATTTTATTATATACAGATGAAAGCCACACACAAATACTACTTTTCGACATAGTCACCATTCAAATTAAGGCATTTATCGTAGCGATGTACGAGCTTGGAAATTCCTTCGTCGAAAAATTCGGCCGCCTGCGACTTCAACCACTTCGTTACCTCTTCTTGCAGCTGTTCGTCGTCATCAAAACGCTGCATAGCCAGCCACTTCTTCATTGCTGGGAATAGGTGGAAGTCGCTCGGTGCCAGGTCGGGACTGTACGGCGGATGAGGAAACAGCTCCCACTGAAAAGATTCAAGAACTTCACGCGTGACATTTGCCGTGTGGGGCCGGGCGTTGTGAATCAACAAGATCTTAGAGCTCAACATTCCTCTGCGCTTGTTTTGAATTGCTCTTCTGAGGTTTTGCAGAGTTTGGCAATACCTTTGAGCGTTTATTGTAGTGCCTCTTTCCAGGAAGTCCACCAAAATCACACCTTTTCTGTCCCAAAAAACAGTCGCCATCATCTTCCTTGCCGACATTGTTTGCATGCATTTCTTGGGTTTTTGGGGAGAACCTGTGTGCCCCCACTGCATTGATTGCAATTTCGTTTCACAGTTCACGTGTTTCACCCATGTTTCGTCACCAGTAACGATGCGATCGAGTAAAGAGTCACCATCCTTATTGTAGGCGTCCAAAAAGTGCAACGCTGCATCCATTCGCTGATTTTTGTGGTCCTCTGTCAAGATTTTTGGAATCCATCTTGCACAAAACTTGTGGTAACCAAGCTTTTCGCTGATGATTTCGTGCAACAAACTTCGCGAAATTTGTGGAAAACTCAAAGAAAGTTCCGTTATTGTGAACTTTCGATTTTCACGGACTTTAACATCGACTTTTTCGACAAGTTCGGCAGTCACTTTGCTGGGTCTCCCACTTCGATCTTCGTCGTGAACATTGGTTCGGCCATTTTTAAATCTTATGACCCACTGTCGCACTCCACCTTCAGTGATAATGTTGTCCCCATACACTTCACACAGCTGCCGATAGATTTCTATCGGTTTACAGTTTTTTGCTGTCAGAAACCTTATTACTGCACGCACCTCGCAGCTCGCGGGATTTTCAATTAACGCAGACATTTCAAACCGTCACAGTATCTTAACGGAGCACAGCACGAACCTCTCACTAGCACGGCTAGATGCCGACTGAGCTGCGCAACGCTCTGACCCCAAGATGGCCGCGCTAGCCCCGCCCCTAGCGGACACAGACGAAAACGTAATCTACTTTCTGGATAGCCCTCGTAATCTACTACTACTAGATAATAATGTCAATGTACACAACAGAGTGTAACATCAGGGGAAGTTTAGTTTTAAACTACTCTTTATAGGATCGGATCCAGGATTGTCTGAGGGGGTGCATCAATAATTACCAAAATAACCAATCATACTGAAACTCTTCAAAATGACATGTGACAATATTCATTATCCCTGACAACACTGAAACGTAATACGGGGGGTAAGTATTTTAAAAGAGGATCGCAAGTGATATACAAGAAAAAATGTTGTTCTCTCCTCCTGACTTCTGGTTTCTTCCCTACTTGACAAATGTTATGTTGTTTTGCTTGGTGAATCCTTTTCCTCCAACCTTCGGAAAATCAACTTAAACTATTGCTTTTGCAAAGCTTTGCTTTCTTTTAAGCCCCAAACGAAAACATGATGACAGAAAGTGTCAGAATGTGTTGCTATTTTCACTGCTAGCTTCTCATTGTAGATAGTGTATATTTATAACGAAGGGGAGGTGCACGTGCACCTTTGCACCCCCCTAAATCCGGACCTGTATATATGATATATCGTAGGTAATGTTCTTTTATAATCGGACAATCTCGGTTTGAGTGATAGGTGTAGTGCTACCCCTATTTTAGAGTTCAAGTTCATAGCTGAGCTACATGAAACAAATAGTGAGATGATTCTGTTTATATTTAGATTCTGATCGTCTTTTTCATATAAAACTGTGAAGGAAGTATAATCAAAGACGCATTTTTTAAAATTTCCTTTCCTCATATCATCATGGAAATGAAGAATAGAATCTTTTAAATAGCTGTAATGTATTATTACTTTAAATACCATATTTTCCCAAATTGCCATCCTGCCCTTTTTATTTCTTTCCGGTATTTCATTGTTGTTTTTAGTGTAAAACGGTTCCAAACTATATAAAATAGGTTCATTCAACGGAAAATGGACAAGTCTATGAAAGTCTACTTCATAAACTTGTTCTCAACGAGTTTGCTCGTTTTCAGCTTCAGGATTACAGACGATAGTGAACCGAAATTGATTCTGGACTAGATGTGTTCTCATCGAGAATCGAACTCTGTACTTAAACATTAAGGCGTGAAGGAGATCATTCCGTTTATTTTTCTGCCCCACTTTACTTCGAACTTAAATTTGTTGTGAAATATTTCTAGCATATTAAGACGACAAATATTGGTTTTCCTATTTCTTAAACTTTGTCCCAAGATGTATTTAGTGAAATTGACCAGAATGGCCTAGGTATAACTTCCTGTGCTATGGCTTTTATGTATATTACTATTCTATCTTACTATTGAATTTATCCTTCCACTTCTGGCTGTTAAGACGCGCTCTGATAAGCTAATTCATAGCAAAAAAAAGTTTTAGAAGAAAATCCTAGGCGATTCGTTTAGTTGTTCATGTCAGCCCTGCCAGTCTCACGAAAAGTCTGGCCTTCCATGTACTTTCAAGTGGCCTATAGTAACGTGTAAACCTAGAAGGTACAGAGAAAACACATTAACAATCGACACATTTTTTTTTTTTTTTAACCAAATGTGTACAAAAAAGGGTCGGTTGGTTGGTTGGAGTATGCGCCTCTTTCCATCTCCGAAACTACATGAGACATGGACCTACAGTTGAAAGAGGAATGTAAATCACCGTAATCCGTTTAAATTTCAAGGCTCCTTTCTCCGTGAATCGAACCTGAGACTGTGTGCCAGAGGCGAGTACTAACACTAATAGTGAGGGCTGTTCTCTCTCTCTCTCTCTCTCTCTCTCACACACACACACACACACAGACAGACACACACACACACACAGAGAGAGAGAGAGCGAGAGAGAGAGGGACAGACAGAGGGAGGGAGGGATGTTTTACAGTGACATTCGAAACATTGTTAGATTAATAGACATTCTGCTGTAGATGAAAGGACAGAGAAACCCAAAGTAGAAAGCAGTTTCTGAAGTTTCCTTACAATAATGTTGCATAATACTAGCAAAACAAAAGTATGACGTAGAGCAGAGAATGATTACATATAACTTTTAATGAAACATAGAACATTAAAATTAGGAAAAAAGGAAGAAACATTGGGTGAATTTAGTAAACTTTTCTGCAGGTCGATCTAAGGTTAGAGAAAGAAAATGTAGTGGACACCATTACAATAGTATTAAAAAAATGCAAGCACATGGCTGAAGCATAAAATTCGATGTCAGCCGCAGATGGCTTTTGTAAATACGATTTTAACCCTTTTTGGATCAAAAGATCCAACATATTTCAATCAAATTTTCTTGTACGCCTTATATCTGGAGAACTACATATACAGGGAGTCCATAAAGTCCTGCAGGAAAGTAAAACTCTACAACTTGGAAACCGTTACGTTTAAGTGTATAAATTTTTGGGATTGGAAGAAGGGAAGTTTAAAGTTTTGTTCTGGCCACAATTCTCGGTGACGTTTGCGCTGGTAATCACGTGACTTACGATGGCGTCTATTAAAGAAAAGGCACAATGTGTTTTTGGTTTGCGGAATTAAAATCTTTCGTTTCAGTGTGGAGGAAGTTCCAAACAACGTATGGGAAAACACTACCAGCAGAAACAAGTATCAAGAGGTGGTACGAGAAGTTCAAAGAAATGGGAAGTGTGTCAGATTTACCACGCAGTGGAAGGCCAGGAACGAGTGACGATGTGATTCACACGTTGCAGGACAGCGTAGCCAGGAGTCCAATAAAGTCGCTTAAACGTAGGTCATTGGAACTGGGATTTCACAAGTCAACGTTACACAAGATCGTACGCAGGAATATGAAGGTCCGGCCCCATAAGTTAAAATTTGTGCACGAGCTGATAGAGGAAGGCTGTGACATGAGAATAAAATTCTGTGAGTCGATGCTTACCCGCTTACAAGAAGATGGCGACCTTCTGTCTCGATTTCTGTTTTCAGATGAAGCCACATTTCGTGTGTCGGGAAAAGGGAACAGGCACAACTGCCGAATTGGGGTGGGTGGGTGGAAAATCCACGTGAATTCGAGGAGCACAAGGGGGGTAGTCCCAAAGTCAGTGTGTGGTGTGCTGTTTCAATGGACCACATTATCGGCCGGTTTTTCTTCTAGGAAGAGACGGTAAATTGTAACAATTATCTGAACATGCTACAGACATTCCTTTTGCCAGAACTTACTAGGTTAGGCATCCTTAATGAGGTCCACATGCAACAGGATGGGGTACCGCGCCGCACTATGCCCTTCAAGTTCAACAGTTTCTTAACGAAGAATTTAAGGAAAGATCGATTGGCCGAAGAGGACCCACACCGTGGGCTGCAGGATCACTAGATTTGTCGCCTTGGGATTACTGGCTGTGGGGACACGTGAAGACCAATGTATATTCGCAAAAGCCAGCTAATCTGCACGATCTCAAGAACAAAGTAACTGATGTGATTTTGAACATTCCAGACGAGCACCGCGAACACGCAATTCTTGGTTTCCCAAAAAGACTGCAAGAGTGTTTGGACGTGAATGGTGCACAATTGGAGGTTTGGCGATGAACCTTAACTAGCTGAAACAAAACTTTGAACCTTTCTGTAAGTACACTAAAAAGTATTTGTTAATACATTACGTAGTTTCCAAATTACAGAGTTTTACTTTCCTGCAGGACTTTATGGACTCCCTGTAGTGTAGCCAAATCCAAACTATCAGTTAACTCAGTATGATGTACTTATTCCGTAGAAAATACGAAAACTCGATTTAGGGACGATTCAAAACTTTGTGGCCACTGATTCAAAAACTAGTTATCAGCTAAGATCCCAATCCTTTGATTCATTTTTGGTTTTCTTAAAATTCTTGTTTCTTTTTGTTGAGGATAGCCTTAATATTGCTTGAGGTACAAGATACACTGTGGAAAAAATGCATAAAACAGTGATTCTGGCAGTTTTTGAGTACCTATGAAAAGTTTCAGAAATTTAGTGTGAACATGTTAGAAGATTATATTAATTTGTAAAATGGAACATAATAAATGTTCTTTTTTCAAAGTGTATTTGCAAATCATGCTAAAGTACAACTTTTCATTGTCAATATACATATGGTGATCATAAAAATGGAAACACCTGAACGAAATTGCAACTTACCAGATTAATATGGTGTCGGGCCACCTTTCGCCTTCAGAACAGCCTTGATGCGACGTGGGATGGAGGCATAGAGGTCGTGAATGGTAGCAAGTGGAATTTTACACAATTTCTCGTGCAGGGCATCGGCCAGTTCTGTGAAAGAGGATGGAGGTGGAAATCGTCGCCAGAGTCGTGTTTCCAAGACGGACCACGGATGTTCAATTAGGTTCAGATCTGGGGATTGGGCGGGCCAGGGGATGTGTTGAACTTCATCCCGATGCTCTTCAAACCACGCTGCAACAACGCCAGCTGTGTGAATGGGTGCATTATCATCCTGGAAGATGGCGTCATTGTCCGGGAACAACATCCAGACCATAGGATGCAAGTGGTCTCCTAAAATTGCGACATAATCGTTGGCAGTGATTCGTCCGCTAAGTGTGACCACAGGACCCAATGAAAACCACGATATGGTGGCCCACAGCATCACCGAGCCGCCGCCATGTTTCACAGTTGGGCGGAGACACTGCAGATCATAAGCTTCTTTGGGCATTCTCCATACATAAACACGGCCCGTGGTTGGGAATAGGGTGAAGGATGACTCATCCGACCATGTCACACGTTTCCAGTCCTCAACGGTCCAAGTTGCATGGTCGCGGCACCATTTGCGGCGTGCGAAAGCGTTATGGTCCTTGATGAGCGGTTTGGCCCGTGCAACACGACCCCGTAAATTCATGTCATGTAATTCGCGGCGGACTGTGATTGTCGAAACAGGGTGGGGGAGGTGCTGATTGAGTTCCTCCGTCACTTGCTCCTCAGTGGCACGACGGTTCTGCGTGACAATGCGCTTTAATACCCGGCGTGACCTGTCACTCATGATTTTCTTCCGCCCACTGTTCCGCTTCCTCGATGTGGTTTTCCCGTGTGTTGTGTAGGCCGTCACCACCTTCGACACTGTCCCACGCGACACACCTAACACAGTAGCCACTGCCGTCACACTCACTCCACATAACCACGCACCAACAATTTGCCCTCTTTGAAAATCTGAGAGGTCTCCCATTTTACACTACCTCCGTCTGCTGCAGCCACTGGACACTGCTGTTCCACTGCGCCTGACGTAGTATGGAGACCAACCTAACACACCACCACCAGCGGTCCGGCGCTGCGGGCGCCACGACACCACTGCCAACCCATACATCTGACGTGCTGCCAACTACAGGTTTTTCCATTTTTCTGATCACCATCTGTATCATTAAGTCATAGAGAAACAACAATAGTTATACACAATCAAGTACTGAGTAGTTTTTGCGCATGAGATCGTTATGTTTCTTATATCCGAGGCAAAATCGAAAAGTCTTTGTGTACTGGTTTATTTCCATACTACACGCTTATTTCTCTATTTTTCCACATCTGTTGAGGCACTTGTCCCACCGTACCTCAACAGTTCCCGATGCCCGCCTCGTAGAAGGCGGCCGACTGATTATGAAACCAGTGACGAACAACGTTCTGTGCTTCGGTGTCATTCGTGGACCTCTGTCCTGCCAGGAACTTCTTGGATGGACCAAAGAGTAAGGTGTGGCGATTGTTGTGGTTACCATGTAAAGTTTTGTGCTGCGTCCCGATCGCTCATTTTCTTGGATATATTCCAGTTCGTTTTCAAATTCCTTGTACCACCATTGCATACTTCGCACTGCTAAATACTTATTCCTATATACCGGCTCCATTTATCTGTGGATATTTGTGGCTGTCTCTTGCACTATAGAAAACGAACAACACTTCGCAGCTCATATGGCATGTAGGTCATGAGCACTGCCCTGCGGTGGAAGAAATCGGAAGTACTATTGGGACTATTCCAAGAAAAGCATACCACATCGCTCACATATCTCGATTTTGTATTACATGCTCGAGGAAAGACAGATCAAGAACTTTACGTACGATTTTTCCTCGTACATGTATTTTTAAGAGTAAATTAAGAAGCAATGAACTCTCGCTTAGAAAGCTAGAAATAACGACGACGGTAACCAATGTGCTGACGTAAATTTGTGTAGTCAAACACATCCCTTCTGATCTTGTAAAGTTCGGGATTTAAGTTAAAATTATGAACCGTCAGCGTTTTTACCATCATTATCAGTAATTTAATGTTCTTCATTTGCTTGTTATTTTTTTGTGGGGACATTACGCAGAAGTGGCGAAAAAAGACTGCTGGCTTTCGATATGTTGGTATGAATGGAAGATATGTTGAAGAAGAATGGAGGATATTAGTTGGGTCGAACAGAAAACGAATGAGGAAGTGTTAGAAATATTAGTGGAGAAGAATATTTTAAATTTAATTAAAAAGCAAAAGAGAATGAGGATGCGCATAATCAGAAAAGCGCATAATCAAGAAACGTTTAGCAGACGATACTCTTGAAGTACAAGAAAGAAAGAACTCCTAAGAAACTTTGAAACAGTCAGTTTTTTTTTTTTTTTTTTTTATTTTGTTACTGTCAATCTTATAGCCGCTATAAGGCAATACATTATCTAAACACGAAATTCAATTTCTTGTGGAAATATCCAACGTTGAGCAATGATGAACTTGAAGGAAAAGTTAAGAACGTGATTAGAACTATACAGCGATGGTGTATCAGATTATAGCCGTAATGAAATAGTTATCTATTTGGTCTAGGAATTAATTCGTGCGGGTGGACAAGAGATGGCGCAACGAACGGAGCGTCCCACAGTTCCGTGTATCCACACATGTGTTGCAAACCCCTGTCATCGCGTATCGTTCGTAGTATAGGGCAGTAGATTAAAGCGTCAACAACACCAGTTTGTAGTTAAGTGAACATGGCGCAATTTGTGCCTGATAAAGTGTTTTTGCGGGGTGTTCTGCTGCATTACTTTAACATGCAGAAAAGTGCGACTGAAAGTCATCGTATTTTGGTGGAAGTGTATGGTGACCATGCTCTAGCTGAGCGAACGTGTCAGAAGTGGTTTGCACGGTTTAGAAGTGGTGATTTCGGCTTGGCAGACCAAGAGCGAGCTGGACAGCCAAAAAATTTCAAGACGAAGAATTGACAGCATTGCTCGAGCAGGATTCGTGTCAAACGCAGGAACAACTTGCAGCAGCATTAGGCGTTGATCAAACAACAGTCTCCAAACGCTTGAAAGCCATGGGAATGATTCAAAAGATGTCACATTGGGTTCCACATGAATTGAAAGACAGAGACGTTGAAAGACGAAAAACCATTTGCGAATTGCTGCTTCAACGACAGAGCAGAAAGGGGTTTCTGCATCGAATTATTACGGGTGATGAGAAGTGGATCCATTACGAGAACCCTAAACGAAAAAAGGCCTGGGTGAAACCAGGTGAACCAGGTCCATCACAACCAAAACGAGATATTCACTGTGCAAAGGTTATGCTGTGCATATGGTGGGATATGAAAGGTGTGGTGTACTATGAGCTGCTGCAACCGGGTGAAACTATGAATGGAGAAAGTTATCGACGACAATTAATGCGTTTGAAGCAAGCTCTGGCCAGAACACGACCAGAATGGGAGAACAGACATGATAAACTTATTGTTCAACATGATAACGCTCACCCACATGTCGCAAAACCGGTCAAAACCTATTTAGAAAATGTCGGATGGGAAGTTTTACCCCACCCGCCGTATTCACCAGACGTTGCTCCTTCGGACTACTACTTGTTCGATTGCATGAACAACGATTTGATTGGACAGCGGTTTACTTCTTCAGAAGATATCGAAACATGGGTCTCTGACTGGATCGCTTCCAACGATGAGGACTTCTTTCGCCACGGAATCCGTACATTGCCTGACAGATGGGCGAAAGTGGTGGCTAGCGATGGACAATATTTTTCTTATGGTATTTATGTATTTTGTGTTTGTACTACAACTTCAATGTGTGCGTACCAACCGCACGAATTAATTCCTAGACCAAATACAAGCCATTCAATCTGCCAACTTCAATGTTGTTCTGACGCCATTTCAGTTCCTCAACACAATTCTTTACCAAAAACTAGTCAACATTTTTTCCGAATGTTACTATTGTTTTTCGTATTTTTTCTACTCTATTAGTGTCTGTGGCGGAGTTTGAAAAATCGTTTAGTGTACTTGTAAGAGTAAAGAATAGCCTTCGGTTATCGATGATTCAACAGAGGTTATCCGACTTGGGAACTCTTATAATGGAGTCTACTTTAGCCCGTCAGCGAAACTTTATTGATGTGAAAAGTGTGAGGCAAGAACATGTTAACCCACAATGTTACTATTTTAAGAAATCAGAGGTTTTCTGCTGCACAATTTATTTTCAAAGTCAGAAAGCTGAATTTTCATATAAGACTATACATGAAGGATTAAACGGACAAGATTAAATGAAGCAGTATGCGTTGCTCTCTATCTGTTGCTGAGTAACTCAGCACTTGAAAATTTGTTGGTTACCATGTTCTTGCCTCTCATCCTTCATATCATGCTGGGATACATTTGCTAGCAGAAAAACAAGAAAGGCTGTTTTGTAAATTACGAAGTGTAACTCTAGTAATGTAATTAGTATATTTATTTAATATAATCAGTATAATGTAACTAATAAATATATCAGATATGGTTTGCTATTTTTTATAGCGGGCCCGATGAAAACTCAATCCCAGGGCCCGAGTTGGCTCTCGCGGGCCTGCAGGATGGAACACATTGGCTGAAAATTAATTGTGTTACGAAAAATGTGCTAGATAATATGATTCAGGAAAAAGAGAAAAGATGACAGAGTGTAAATTTGATTGAGAATATCTAAATAAAAGTGTAACCTAAATTACTTTCTTTGCAGTTTAAAATTTGCATACGGCTTGTTTATATTGTGTTGGCCTCTACCAACAAACTCTGTAAGAGTAAACGATGGTTTCTTGCTACAATGCTTTATTATAATTATTATTTTGACCAATGTGCTCCTAGTAATTTTGTTTAGTTGTTTGTTATAGAAAATAAATAAATATTCATTATCGTTCGTTTGTAAATTATTCATTGTATTTTTTATAAAATTCAAGATTACTAATAAAACTCCAACTGACCAAAGCAGTATATATATATATATTAAGATTATATATTTGTGTTAGAGTTTTCGGTTATGTAACATAGCCGGAACTATAACACAAATATAATCTTAAAATATATATACTGCATTCGTTTGAATTTTACTTCGCTGTATTTTGTTGTGAAGTTGCTATTGAAAATAAAATTTTAATATATCTTTCAGGTTGAGTCGTTTGTTATAGATCAGGCAGATCTGGATGAAGACGCCCGTTTGGAACCATCCAAGTTTCTTCTTGCATCTGAAGATACGGAACATACAGTTGATCCAGAAACTCAAGCTAGATTGGAAGCTTTGCTTGAAGCAGCAGGTGAGCTCTATACACTTGAATTTGACAGTAGACATTACGGTTGGGAATATCACTACGGGCATGGGAGAAGCAAAACAACGCACTTATTTTTGTTTGTAATATATATATATCTAAAAACGTTTATTATTTATACGCTAGTTATTATTTATCTACATATTAGGAACATCCTATTTAATTCCCTCCGTTTAGTACTCTCAATTGCTGAATTCTTTCTTTCTGCCCATTATCGTACTACACTTTCTGTGCAAGCAGTGCTGTCTCTAATGTTTTACTGTCAACCCTTTTCAGAAGTTCGATTGGTAAGTTGTTCTTCCATCGTGTCATCTAATATGATTATAATGATTTGAATTGACGAAAGCTGGATGTATGCCCGCAAAGGACAGCATGTTTTGCATTATAAATCTGCTTTTGAATGACACTTTTTCAAAATAATCCCTATCACTTAATTTTTGCTCCAACGTTGAAAACAATCAGAAAATATTTTTAGGTAGATTTGTAATATACACGGGTGGTAACGTGTATTCGCATCACAGAATAAGTATCTAAAGCGCAATTTGATTGTCATGTGTGTAGAGGTAAGTAGTTTGAAGGTCGGCAGGCAACAAGGTGATTTTAGGTGTCTGTATATATATATATATTTTTTTTTTTTTGTGTGTGTGTGTGTGTGCTTGCGCGCGCGAGAGAATTTGTTGTGCATTGATGGGAGTCTGTGCAATACTAGGACCTCAGCGAACGATTGTACCATTAAGTGACTTCGAACTCGGACTTGTGGTGGGCTATTAGAGGCTGGGTATTGGTCCGCAGAACGTCTCGCATGGTTCGCGATGTGTTAGTTTTCAATCGATAGTGCACACAATGGGAAGATGTTTAGTCCTGTGACAGATGAACCTTCCTTAAGTGTTGATATCCCTGCAACCACTGAGGAGTGTTTGAACAGAAGGACCGTTCGAGTTACCCCTAACAACCGGATGGCGGCTACCAGCACATTGAGATTCACAATTCTAAATAGTCAATTGTTGGAGTCACATCTACAGTACGTTCCCGCCTTCGTCGTATGATTACCCTAGCACCTGCTTATCGTTGAGAATTCTTCTGTTGTGCCGGGAGAGATTTCAGTAGCTAGTAGCAGAATGGAGGGAGAGGGTTATTAAACGACGAGTCGTTTTAGTCTCTGACAGTAACAGCCATGTGCATGTCCATGAGAAATCCATTGTGTATTTATACTTTCCATGCAAGACCCACACACATCATTCTTGTCATATTAGTATGGAACGGGGATGCGATAATGCCTATCCTGATCACCTCTGATATTCTTTCAGGAGAGTATGACTAGTGCATCCTATGTTTATATCATCATCAATCCTCTTTATGTGACTTGTGTGAGTTTGTCGTACCTCAGCGTACTGTACTCGGTAAACGCGTCTGCCTTGGCTTGCTGAGTCTCCAGACTTAAACCCTATCAGAAACATGTGGGGAGATAGGAAGGATCTGACAAGGATACCATTGGTTAAACAGACTAAGATGTACAACGTTCATGAAATACAATATCCCAGAGAGGTATCCAGTATCCGCCCGAACAGCTGTGTATGTGACAGTCCGGGTGGTTACACGTGGTTTTAAGGTATGTTCTATAAACAACTTTTATGACATATTCGGGATGTGCCATGGGCAACCCTTCTTTTGTATGAACTTCGGAGCAGACCCATGAATTTTATTTAATCGTATTTGCGTTTCCACCATTTGATAATCAAAGAATTTATTTTATATTTTTACATGTAATCCGGAAATCATCGTGCATTCCATCATGTTTTGGTGTGTGTGTGTGGGGGGGGGGAGGTGATAAGACTTCTAATTAATATATACGTAATTATGTCGAAGAATTCTTGATATTTTTGTAGGTGGTACGTAATGTGTAAAAGCATTAGCTTGTGAAAGTGATACATATCTGTTACAGAAGCAGTGATAATTGTTTGATATTTTGGGTTTGAGAAGTGATATAATTTGAACAAAGAAGTTATTGTAGAATTAGAATTACACTTGCGACGTTCTTGATTTCTGTTTTGTATTTAATTTGCTAATGCATTTTAGTGCTGTCGAAATCGGTTTTTGAAAAAACCGAAAACCGGTTTTTGAGAAAAGTGAAATTTCATAAAACCGAAATGTCGGTTTTGAAAACCGCTTTTGCGGTTTCGGTTTTAAAAACCGCTTTTGCGGTTTCGGTTTTGAAAACCGCATTTGCGGTTTCGGTTTTGAAAACCGCTTTTGCGGTTTCGGTTTTAAAAACCGCTTTTTCGGTTTCGGTTTTGAAAACCGCATTTGCGGTTTCGGTTTTGAAAACCGCATTTGCGGTTTCGGTTTTGAAAACCGCGTTTGCGGTTTCGGTTTTGAAAACCGCTTTTGCGGTTTCGGTTTTGAAAACCGCTTTTTCGGTTTCGGTTTTGAAAACCGCATTTGCGGTTTCGGTTTTGAAAACCGCGTTTGCGGTTTCGGTTTTGAAAACCGCTTTTGCGGTTTCGGTTTTGAAAACCGCATCTGCGGTTTCGGTTTTGAAAACCGCATCTGCGGTTTCGGTTTTGAAAACCGATTTTCTAAAAAACCGAAAACTGCAGAAGTCACAAAAATTTGACAGCACTAATATCAAGTAACGACGAGGAAACAGCAAAGAATCTTTCCCATCTTCGGCTCACAGTTGCCAGATGGAGGGAAATTTCCCCCGGCGTAGGGAAAAAATGCTCAAAATTTGTAGAGGTGAAAGAAGATATTTTTTCTTAAAATGTCTTAACGTGTAGAGAAATTCTTGTTTAGTATTCTTTTACAATTGGCAAAATAATAAAAAAAAAAAAAAGTTGCAGTTTCTCACAAAGAGGCACGGCTATCGTTATTGGGAAGTAAAAAGATATAGAATAAAATATGATCTGTGTTCCCTTCACGTATGAACTTTTGCAGGTGTCTGGGACTTGCGATAAGAAACCAGTCAACACATGCAAAACCACAACATTCACATTTATCGGAGTGGCAACAAATCAACAATAAAATTGTGTATTGCGATCTAATTTTTTTCTTTTTTTTTTTAAGAAAGGGAGGTGGTGTTTTTTTGTTAACAAAAGAAAGAGTGGCAGTACTATTTAGAAACAAGGTGAAAGAGTAATGATAATATAAAAGATCTCAGTCTAAGTGGATGAGATTTCAAATTGGATTTCATGAGTTGCAGATGCAGTGATCTTAAATAGGGATATACCTTATTTTCTATTTAGCTTAGTGTTGTCATATTACCCGATTTTTGCGGGTACCACCCGATTGTCAAGTTCTATATTCGTCCCTCGCTATCTTAATTACGAAAATCCACCCGCTTTTTGGGATTGGAGAAAAATCTAAGACGACTTAGTGAATAAAGTTTGGTATATTCAACGTAAACCGCTACACCTTTGACAATCTTAATCGCGATTGAGTTAAATTTGGACTCGCGCTCTGGCTCAGGCTGTGAGCTATTTGACCAGTGCGCGGGTGTAGGGCCATTCGCTAATAAGAGATCTGCTCTAATACACAATAGTTTTCTTTGTGTAGTTCATGTGTTTTTAATGTAATGTATTGGATGTTCTATACGAATGAATATTCTTTTGTAGATGTTGTGACAAACATACTTGAATTATTCATGCCTTCATAAGCTACAAGAATGCCGAACGACAATTTCAAGTGTAACTTTAACGACACTTATAGAAGCGAATTTATGTATGTTAGCCAGGGCAGAACTCAGTTTGAAACAAAATGTACACTCTGGAAAACTGAGTTTCGTTTGAAAAGTATTAATAGGCTGCAGGGAAGCAAAGTGGACCCCACCTGATTTTTATATATTTTGTAAAGTAGATCACGAGGAACACGAATCTGGAGTTTTGACATTCCGACTTCCGGAGCTCGAGATATTAAAACTAAGTTTAATAATTCTCTATACGAAACATATTATGTCCTGTGAGATATATAAAGGTAACCAAGAAAGTCCTGTCGCTTTTTGTGGAGGTCTGTGTTCAATTGATCCTCACACCGTAAGTTGAATGCGAATGGAGAAAAGGCGAAGGTCAAATGTTGGTGTGGGTATATCCAACATTCTACCTGCTTGTGGCAGTTCAGTTACAACATGAACTTGTGTAAGGACATAGTGAATATGGAACCTCCACCGAGCGTCATAAGGGCGTGTATGCTGTACGAATTCAAACTTGGATCAAACGCCACTGCAGTGGGGCGGAAGATATCTCAGGCCTTTCGTGAGGGTGTCGTGATTACGCAGACAGTGCAAGGGTGGTTTAGAAAGTTTAAGGACGGTGACAAAACACTCACGAAAGACGCACCACGTGCCGGAAGACCAATACATGTGCAAAATGAAGATCTTTAGGTAGCAATTGAGGCGAACAGTGGAGAGACCTGTGAGGAACTGGGGCTAACATTCAATGTGAGTGGAGAAACCATCCGGCAGCACCTCCATCAACTTGGGAAACACTACAATTTGAGTCTATTGGTCCCACATGAATTAACTCCGGGTCAGAAGACTACGCGTGCAGACACCTGTGTTTCTTTGCTGTCTCGTCTGAGGAAGGAGCCATTTCTGGACAGGATGTTGACATGTGATGAGAAGCTCCATGGCGTCATCATCATTGGTTAAAATCCCATGAACTGGTTCCAAAACAGCTGAAACCAGTAATGCAGCAGAAAGTCCTGCTGTATGTTTGGTGGACTGCTCGCGACATCGTGCATCGTTAACTGCTACCGGCTGGTCAGAGCAGAACATTAATGCAACTGTCTACTGTCAGCAGTTGAGCTGTGTTCAAGAAAAACTCAAAACCCTGGAGCTTCTCAATCGCTAAGGGGTTCTCCCGTTACGGGACAACGCTAAGCCCCACATGATTAGAGTAACCCGGGACACCATCCATACTCCCTGGACAATGCACCGTCCGATTATCCCTGAACCATTTCTTGGACACTCACATTAGAGAACTAAAGTTCAACTCCGTAGTAAAGGTGCAAAATGCACTTGATACCTTCTTTGCTTCACGGCAAACCAAGTTCTACCGCGAAGGAATCCATGCCCATCCCGAACGTTTTCAGAAGGTCGTTGATCTGATGGGTACTATTTTTGATCTTCCAGGTACGTCTTAGGCAGGGGTGTAGCCACGGGGGGCCCATCGGGACAAGGCTCCCCACATGATTTCCTGCCCCCCCCCCTAATGACCAGATGTTAAAACATCATCGTGAGATTACTTCGCTTCAGTCATTTAAAAATAACAATGTTTACATATAATTAATAATTTACGGTAAAATAGTATGGAAAAAATAGTATTTTACCATACCGATCACAAAATAGTATGGTATTTCTTCCTTATAGCGATCCGAAAATAATATGGTATACTTTTTGTGACAGTAGATTACATAATTTACGGCGATTTGTATTTGACAGTTTGAAGACAAACGTTTTGACAAGGTACTATAAATTCTATGAAATGAAATGAAATCTTTGAGTTTAACGTCCCACGCCTATGCCGGTTAGGCCAAAGGAGACGGTGATTATGAGAAATGAATGAAATGGTGGAGTGAAGAAAGTGGGAGGAAACGGAACCCCGAGAAAAACCATGAGCACGGTGTTTGTCCACCACAAAGTCCACACGGCGCGAGCTGGGATCAAACCAGGGACCCCAAGCACCGGAGGTGAACGCTCTACCACTGAACCACCGCGCCCCCACTATAAATTCTATCATAAAACAATGGTACTATACTAAATCGTAAGTACATTATATTATTTATATGCTGTAATTAGTGTTTCAAGAAAACTTTTTATCAGATGGAAAATTTGGTGAAAAGCAACGTTTTTATTCAGTTTTTCAGTTTGGATTTCATTCGCTTTTTAAAATGCTATTTCGTGTAAAACAGGAAGAGAGATATAGTTGTTAATAAAATAATTGTCTTTTTAGTCACGAATAATAAATTTTTTTTTCAGAAAATCTTAAAATAAATTAAGTGCAATTTCAAAGAAAATCAGTCTTATGTATAAAAGTAACCACGAAAGTTCTGTCTGCGATAATTGGCCCTCACTGGCGGCCGGGTTTCGTCGAGTCGAAACATATATCTCGCGTTGGGGTGTTGAAGTTACCACCGCGTAGCAGCGACCAGCGAGAACTTCGTCTTGGTCCGCACTTCTTAGATTCTTCGCGGAGAATCGTGAAGGGACCAACACGAACTGTCGCCAGTCATGTGCATGCGGTTATTATTATATTTTATTTTTTGCTGACGAATTGTTCCTAAAGTGAGCTCCGAGGGTCAAGAATAACCTCTGCCTCAACATCATGACGTGAAAAATCTTGAGATAAGTGCGATAATTGTATGAATTTAGATGACAACTGTCGTCGATCATTAGAAAGTGAGTATGCGAGAACTATGAAATAAAGTAAATAGACACGCGTCATTTTGTTACAAAATTACATGGCGAACACATTTTATCTAATTCCAAACAGTTACCGTCGAATATACACGGTTAAAGGAGCACTGTGATTGACCAAATTAAAAAGATCTTAACGATTTATTCCTTTACAAGCGACGTTTCCTTTATCGCAATCGTAGCGAAGTAGAAAGAACACTTGCCTAGTAATCTTAGGGTTGGTGGTTTGAGTCCCCATCGGGGTAATTTTTTGGTACTTTTTAAAAGTGTTTTTTAGACTCACCTTAATGTAATTAAATCACACATATATCCGATTTAACATTTTGGGGGAGTAATTTTGTGGTTCATTGGCGTTTTGTCGCATCTCTGCCGCTGGTGGCATAATTTTCGAAACGGTAGAGGGGCCACCGGGGATCGTCGCTGCGGCGCCGCCAATGTTTGGCGTGATGTCGCTAATTGCCCATTTGTGGTCCACCGACGCTTACGGCATGGGGACAATTCAGTGTGAGTGGCGAAACCATTCAGCAGCACCTTCATCAACTGAGGAAACACTAGAAGTTGGGTCGATGGGTCCCACATAACTTGATTCCGGGTCAAAAGGCAACGCAAGCAGACACCTGTGTTTCTTTGATGTCTCGTCTGAGGAAGGAGCCATTTCTGGACAAGGTGTTGCCATGTGATGAGAAATGGGTCCTGTACGAAGTTCCACGGCGCTGTCATAATTGGTTAGCATCCCATGAACGGTTCCAAGACAGCCGAAACCAGTACTACACCAGAAGAAAGTCCTCCTGTGTGTTGAACTGCTCGTGGCATCGTGCATCGGGAACTGCTACCAGCTGGTCATCGCATCAATCCAACTGTGTACTGTCAGCAGTTGAGCCGTGTTCAAGAGAAACTCAAAACTCTGGAGCCAGCACTTCTGAATCCCAAAGGGGTCCTTATGTTACAGAACAACGCTAAGCCCCTCGTGGCTAGGATGACCCGGGACACCATTTTACGCCTTGGATAGGAAACACTATTGCATCCGCCATACTCCCTGTAGATTGCACCGTCCGATTATCATCTGTTCCCTTCCTTGGACAATCACTTTAAAGGATGCCAGCTCAAATCCCAAGTAGAGGTGCAAAATGCACTTGATAACTTCTTCACTTCACGGAACAGCAACCTCTACCGCGATGGAATAAATGGCCTTCCAGAACGTTTGCAGAAGGTTGTCGATCTATTCTTGATCTTCCAGATACGTGTTAGGTGACATATGAATGTCCGGAGGTGGTGGGTGAGAAAGCGATAGAACTTTCTTGTTTACCTATATAGATCGGTTCTGTGTATTGAAATAGTTATGCACAAAGGTATAATGTTTGGTCGGGGGCAGTACTTCTTGCTTAAACATAATACAAACTATCTGTAATATAATTTATGAAATTATTATTATTATTACTATTATTATTATTATTATTATTATTAATAATAATAATAATAATAATAATAATAATAATAATAATATAAGCTAAAACAGTGTTTTTAGTTTTCCGGAAGGAAACCAAAATTTTCCAGTTTTTTTCAGGCTTCAAAAACACTAGCTGTAACACATTTTTTTTAGATTGTAGCTGCCCCCTTTCAAAAACGACGGGCCCCTCCTACAGAAACCTGCTGGCTACACCCCTGATCTTAGGTGACATATCGATGTTCTAAGGTGATAGGTCAAAAAGCGACAGAACTTTCTTCGTTAATTTTATACATACTATGTAAAACTACTGTATAAGTTCTAGTATCTCGAGTTCGGGAAGTCGGAATGTCAAAATTCCTTAAGATTCGTGTTCCTCGTGCTCTACTTTACAAAATATATAAAAATCAGGTGGGGTCCAGTTTACTTCCCTGCAACCGAAAAGTACCTTGGAAGTGTCATCAAAGAAGTAACTAAAAAAAAAAAAAAAGTGCAAATGATCCCAGGTCAGTATTTGTAACACACAAGTTCACATCAGTACTTACGGAGTTCTAAACCGTAAGAAAGTGGGAGGAAACGGGAGCAAATAAAAAAAGTTGAAACAGACATAAATCAATACAATTGTCTCGATCGATAGATGCTTTCACAATTGTTGAAAGGTGTAATCAAAAACATTGGTTTCGGTTTTGAAAAACGCATTTGTGGTTTCGGTTTTGAAAACCGCATTTGCGGTTTCGGTTTTGAAAACCGCATTTGCGGTTTCGGTTTTGAAAACCGCTTTTGCGGTTTCGGTTTTGAAAACCGCATTTGCGGTTTCGGTTTTGAAAACCGCATTTGCGGTTTTCGGTTTTCAGAAAACCGGTTTTCTCAAAAACCGAAAACCGCAAATGTCACAAAAATTCAACAGCACTAATGCATTTTTTTCCTTCTCGTAGGTATTGGAAAGCTGTCAACAGGTGATGGAAAGCATCTTGCCGATCCTGAGGTGCTCCGACGTTTGACATCTAGCGTATCTTGTGCGTTGGACGAGGCAGCGGCCGCTCTAACTCGTATGAGAACAGAAAATCCTCGACCGCAGGCAGAAACAAGGTAGAGCTAACATTTTATTTCATAAAATGTAGGCTTGTTTTTATTATTTATTCTTGTGTGTTAGATTTGGATTTTTATAGCAGAGAAGTGCATTTTTCTCCATTTACATTACACAATATGCAGTTGTATAACAAGGAGTTACCACAAATAGAATTCTCATGCCGTATATATCAAATAATAATAACAACATTATGGGAAAATAGCATTTTTCAGGGATGCTTAGTATGCTTGTAAATACTTGAGTTTCAAAAAGAAAGAGTGAAGGGAGAGTTAATTTGTTGAAAGTTTAACGTATCTTTCTAGCACAGAGATTGTATGGGGTGTGGATTTGCATTATATGTCATTGTTTTTGTTACAGTTCCATTGTGTGTGTGCTTAAATGCGAGAGAGAGTAGTGAAAAGAATCATTTTGAGAATAACATGTTGTTCGATAGGAGATCATTCAAAAGTTTCCAATATTCACGCGGGAGACCCGGGCGTGAGTTCTGGCGGTATCTTGTGTTTAGGATCTCAGGTTAAGCTGTAGGTCCATGTCTCATACAGCTTACTGCTGAAAAGGACACTAAAGTGAGGAAAAAAGTTTTCAATACCATAAATACAGTTCACATAAAAAGTTTGGAATATGTTAGATCAGAAATAAAGACAATAACCTCTATAGTCTAGATTTTTACAATAGGTGAAATCATATTAAATTCAAAAGATAGAATGCATGCAACTGGAAGAAGGATGGAATTCGTCTCAGGCTTAACTGATCAGTTACACATTCAGTATAGTGACTGAATTTATCTAAACACAAGGATACCAGTATGTACAGTCCACTTTCTGTAACGCACATAGTATCATCCTCAGGAGACATACAAAACAATTGTGAATGATCTGTGAGAGGACTCGGTAGCGTAGTGGTTAATGCATCAGTACTGTAAGTTGGAAACCTGGGTATGATCCCAGTTCTTTGCAATTTTGTCATTCAAATTTACTGCTATAACTATTGACTATAAACCTGGGAATGTGTAATTTTGGAAAGGGAAATAGTTGGTTGTCCATATGAATAAAAGATAATGAATATGGTTAGATTGTGGTAGTAATGTCCTTGATCATGTACACTTTCTGGTACACCATTGTATTGATATGACCCACACAAGAAAGCTCTATCTTCTGAACGGCGTGAAGGTCGTAAGATAGGAAAATTATTGAAAAATAATGGAAATACTTGCAGTTTGCAACATGTAAGATGTATGGAATGGTCACACTTGATGGGAATGCAGCATCTGCCTATTGTAAGTGGTGTATTAAGTGATCCTTTGTAGTCCGTCAAGGGGGAAAACGGAGCTGCGTGCTGAAGTGTGCAGAGGCTCCATTTAGACAGTTGGAATCTCCAGTGAACTTTAAAAAGCCAATTTGGGAGTGCACAGTTAGTTTAAGTGTATCCCAAGTTATGAGTAATCTCGAGATTGCCACTGTATGTATCGCAAGGAACAGTGCCTAAGGTAATGACAGCCTACAGAACTCATGACAAAACAACACCCGCGAAGAGTAACTGTGAACGGAAGTAAAGTCTCAGTGATAGGGATCGACGAGCGTTTAGGAGAATTGTCACTAAATACCTTAGAGTGTATGTACAGTCCGCAGCAAAAAACCTGCAACATGTGCATGAAGTTTATTGAGAAACTACGTCTAAAAGCGCATTGAATCAACATAACGTCTAAGTGGCACGAATCACGCCAGGGTAAACCTCGGCGTCCTCCTCTGCACACTTATTTTGGAGCAAAAGACTTCGTCGTTTCACAATAAACTTACATGTTCTTGTTGCAGGTTTTTTGCTGCGGACTGTACCAGAAATGAATGAGTGATTCAGCATTTGTGAAGCCTGTTGGGACAATCACAGTCCGACGTGAATTGCATGATCTGAATATCTGCGGTCGGGTTGCAATTTTTGAATCACTGATCATCGCCAACAACTCGTTATTGCAAAGACGTGGGTGACTAGAGTTCAATTCTTGGAACAGCTCATCTGGTTGGGATCCCATGTTAAGCTGTAAGTCCACACCTCATATAGCCTTATTGCTGAAAGAAATGCTATATTAACCAAAGCTACAGCACGAAGAAAAACGTACCGAGAACATGCAAAATGGATTGTCGATGGTTGGAAACCCGTAATATGGTTGGATTAGTGCTCTTTCATTTTATTTCCAACAACAGACTTTGTTTGTTTGTGGAGAGTGCCCTACTCCCTCTTTGTGAAACATAGCGTCGATTCTGTGATAATGTGGTGCGTAATCGGGTGATATTCCGTGACTCACCCGTGTGATTGTACTCACAAGACGTATTACTGCCAGTGATTATGTGGACATTTTAGGTTACTACATGCAAATTACAAATTACGCCGATCCATAGGGGGGCTACTTTTACTGGCAGATATTTGTGCTAGTATCATCTTGGTCTTCGCAAATGATACTACCTGTAGGGTATTTTAGTTTTACTCCCGGAATAAAGATTATTGAAAAAATATTTGTTATTGATTCTACTTTAGTTCTACACTGCAGAATTTTTCAGTTAGAACTAGGTGTCAATGTCTTCATAAGCTTAGATGGTAGTTAATAGAGCTTCTTTCAACGTTGTTTGTTACTTTCAAACATGTATGCTCAAATATAAAGGAAAGTTTTACTTTATAAAGTAATAAAGTATGCATACTCCTCCAAAGCTACTACAGTAAATGTTTCATTGGGCAGGATTAATTTTATATTGTTTTATAGTATTTAGTCATTTTGTGTTAATAGCAGGACGCTACATAATGTTTATATGATTATTTCAGAACTTTAGTCGAGGCGTGCAGTGACGGTGATGTAGGTACAGTAAGAAAACTACTGGGCGAAGGAAGAAGTGTTCACGAAACTACTGAAGAAGGAGAGAGTTTGCTGTCTCTAGCGTGCTCAGCAGGCTATTACGAATTAGCTCAGGTAAGTTGGTGAGCTGAAGGCCATGAATGATTGTATTTAACAGATAACACAGTTACTGAGATTTATAAGAGTAGTAGTACATACATTTCATATACCGTAGCGTGTGTGTGCTAAAGAACCGACATACTACATACATGTATCGACAGAACTACTGCAGTTACTACAATATCTGAAAAATTCAAAGTAGGCATAACGGACAAAAACTTATTCGCTTCCCACTACAGCTACTAGGGTTCGTTTCTATCTTTAAGTCTGTGAACACGTGACTAAATGATCAATCACCACTGAGGCGTGGCCATTGCATTTAACTAGAAGGAATTTCCCAGTCTATCGTGTGGAAACATCTCCGTGAAGATAGGTCAAAGTGAAGATGTGACAGAATGGCAAATAGGGGTCATTGTGTTTGGGTGTAGTCATGGTACACAGGAAATAAAATAATTTAGTTTAGTTGTTGTATCAAGGCTTCTCATAGCATGACTGGCCCGCTTATACTGATCAATGTAAACATGAAACATCATGCTGACTTAGTCATTCTCAGTGATTAGATGTTGCCAATAGACATTATCTTCTTGCAAGATGTCAAAGGCTCAAAGCATTTATACATGGTTTGATAGACATTCAGGGATATTGTCGCACCTAATCTTGCTTGCTAAGTACTTATATTTAAAACTGATTTATTATTTATGGACCTGTTTGGGTACAAAAATGTAATCTTTAATATAGTTTAATATTGCTCAATTTTACCGCGTTGATTGATGAAAGTGAATGGTTTAAGATTTTGTGAAATTATTTTGTGGGAGGAAACAAGAGAATCCCGAGAAGATTCACCAACACGATATTGTTCATCACAAACTGACATGGCCTGGGATTGAGCCACAACCCCGTCAAGGATATTTAGAGCAGCAGGTGAAACGCAAGAATAGGCAGTCCGTACAAGCCTACTAGCTACGAAATTGCTGATGAACGAGTAGATTTACATCGATGCAGCATACATGTAACACCTCGTGGAGCTATTCGCAAACAGAATCTAGTCTATTATCCAGGGCAGAGGTTGTTAGTTGATATTAGCTTAAGTTCTACAGGATTTTTTTTTTTTTTTTTTTTTTTTGTACTATATCGCTATATCGTCGTCTGAGATTCAGTGCCGCGTGAATAACATTTCACCAATTTTACAGGAGAAAAAAAAAGTTTAAAAACTAGCTTCAACTTCATTATACGATGCATTAGTTTGAGGGAAATAACAGCCATTTGTCGTGATATAGGTGTACTATTTAAGAAGATTGTGCGTCATCCTACATTGATTCTAATGGTAACTCAAATTCGCCAAAATTCGAGATACGCGGTGTTGAATCTCAGACGACGATACGTTACATTTTGAGCCCATTGAGTGAACCTTTGATGGCGTTTTTATTATTTATTTTTCATTCATATAGTATTTATGTATAAAAACGGTGAGATTCAAAATAGTATAAACAAAAATTTCATAACATGCATATGAATGTATACTATTAGCCAGAACTGTTCTGTAATTAAGTATTATATTTATGCTATGTGTATAAAATTTTCGATGTTACTTTGAATCTAATACATTTTACCGGGGTAGGGTGTAGTAAAAAACCCTACTGTCAATTTTATGGTACTGTCAAATTTATTTTGTGATGCAAGTTCCCTTGTGAACTTGAGAATTATGGAACAAAATATCTTGTATTACTTATGTAATCAGTAGTGATGTTTTTTATTTGTATATTTTAGGTATTGTTAGCAATGCATGCAAACGTAGAAGATCGGGGAATCAAAGGAGACTGCACTCCTTTGATGGAAGCAGCTTCTGCAGGTCATGTTGACATAGTTCGTCTGCTGATAGCTCACGGAGCTGATGTGAATGCTCAGTCTTCATCAGGTAATGCTCGTTAGTCAGTGTGACTTCAGGTATTTATTTTATATAAGATGTATTTTTATAGAAATTGTAATATATGATTTCCAAATGTGTTACTGGAAGATAATTGAATTGTCTTTTTTGTAACTAAACTTGCCTATTTCTATGGCCTGATCATTTCTATGGCCTGTTTGCTGCAAGCTTTCATGTTTCGGCTCATAACGTGGCACATTTTTCGCAGGCAGTTGAGTAGATGGTTGACTACGTACTGTGAGAACATCCGCGTAACAAAATATGTGAGAAGTTACTTAATCGTGGTTTTATTGGTGCGGGTTGGCGAATGTATTCATGGAGAAATACAATTAATGTATATTCTGAGAAGTGATATTTTGTAATATTTGGACGTGGGATGAGAGTACGTCCTGGTGGTTATTGTAGAGCGAGCACGGGAATGCCGCCCGTATATAGATGTAATGCTTTCCCAGAATATAATATGGTAATAAAGATTATGTTTGAGAGAGGAGTCTTCATATGAGGTAAGATACTGTTTTGCGAGCTATATGTGTTTTAAATGACAGTGACTAATTACTTTCCTTTCAATATCAAAAAAGTGTACACAGCTTCCATCTGTGTCTAATCTGTTTCAAAAATCATCCTACTTTTTGTGGCTTAGGTCCAAGATGTGTACTTCTACACGTTATGTTTTTGGAAAGGTGCCAACAATCTAGAACCCATCTTAAAACTACCGAACTCATATGCAGGATACTGTACAATGTTGTACACGATTTCCTATTATATTTAGCTCCTTAACAAAGAAATCAAGTCACATGTTTATCTTCAGTTACTCACGGTTCAAATTTAGCTTGCCTATATGGTTAGGTATGCATGTCTTTTTCTTAGGTCATCTTGTAAACTTCTACTTGCATTTGAATTCTTTCTCTCATTGTTTGAGAGAGTTGTATGGTGGCCATTTCTCATTATAGTCAGCTGCTATTTCTTCTTAGATGATTTATGCAGACACTTTCCTTTAAATACAAGAAACTATTCACAACTCATTACTCAATTTCGTCCAACATGATCCTATCTTTTGATCCAAGTTCAACAGGGCTTGTAATGAAATAAATTCTCATGACATACCAACTTTCAATTGTGTGACATTTCAACACATCAGCACGAATTCTACGTCATAGTGAGAGTAACAATAATTTGGCTTTCCCTCGTATTTTATTTCGTTATTGTATCGTGGCGGACATAAGTCTTTGACCAGATAATGGCGACTGCTTTGAAACAAATGCAGAGTATGAGAATTAAATCTGTCATATCTGTAGTTTCGTGTGGAGAAGAAATAAACTTATGAACTAAAGGTTTAAGAACAACTCATGTTATTGATATAAACTTTGCCGAAGATTATTAATTTACATCATCATAAAAGAAATACGAAATACTTTTTGAAACTAAGAAAAATTATATTCAACTTTGCAAGCGGAGGCAAAGAAACCTAACGTAACGAGACTAAAGACGAACCATTTACAGCGTAGTGATCGTGGTTCAGCGGTCAAGGCGCGTGGTCAGTAATCTGGAGGTTCTTGGATCAAATCCACGTCGGGCAATTTTTTTTTTTTTTTAAACTTTAGGAATTTTGATGGCGATTGATCGGCGATGACACACGTTTTATTATATTCAAATATTTGAATACTCGGATGTTTCAATACTTGAACTATCAAATCTTCAGGAATGATAATAGTAATAATAATAATTATCTCGTAGAAGATTAAAAATTGGAAACTTATTATCGCTCAGGTCATACCATTACAAGCAGAAACATGATATTAGGAAAAAAAAAAATCTGTTTTGTTTAATGTTGCCCATGAGGAATTTCTCATCTCGATTCTAAAACAAACCAAACAAAATCGGGATGAGACTTACGAGGGTGCGCTGATAAGTTCTCGGCCCGACCCAGAAGGACTTGAGCTGTAGGCATGAAAGTGTGAGGCTATTCAACATAGTCCCCCCGAAGGTCAGCACACTTGGCACTTCGATGCTGCAACTTCTCCAACCCCTAATATAAATAATAATAATAATAATAAAAACGCAAGGTCTGAAAAAAAAACTTCCGCAGCTGTTATCACCTCTTCATCACTGTGATATTTCTGTCCTTTCAGTGCTGTTTTGAGTTTTGGAAACAGATAATAATTGGAATGGGCAAGATCTGGCGAGTAAGGTGGGTGGACAATGCACTGAAACCCTAGGTCCCTCAGAAAATCCATTGTTCTGCCAGCCTTGTGGACGGGAGCATTGTCCTGCAAGATCAAGGCACCTCGTGTCAACTTTCCCCGGCGCTTTTCTTTAATAGCATCCTTTACCTTAGCCAGAAGACTGCAGTTATGGTTTGGCCCTTTGGAAGGTAGTCGGAGAGCAAAACACCATTCTTATCCCAGAATATTGAGGCAAGCACCTTCCCTGCGGGCTTTTGTGTTTTGAATTTTTTGGACCTTGGAAATCCTGAGTGGCGCCACTCGCATGACTGCTGTTTGGTTTCCGGATCAACGTAATGCAACCACGTTTCATCCTGGGTTACAAGCCGATTCAAAAAATCGTCCTTGGAGTTTGCAAAATGCCGTAAAATCACCTGCGATGATCTCACACGTTCGCATTTCTGATCCGCGTTCAAACATTTCGGAATCCATTTCGCAGAAAGCTTGCGCATGTCCAACTGATCATGGGTTATTGACCCATCACGTTCTTTGGATATGTGCACTTTGCCAGCCATCTCCTGAAGCGAAATCCGTCTGTTGCTCGAAATCAGGTCATGAATCTGGTCCACTTTTCCCGGAGTTGACACCAACACTGGCCTGCCACACCTGTCACCATCTTCTGTTGAAAATTCACCATGCTTGAAGTTCGCACATCATTTCTCCACGGTGGAGTATGAAGGGCACTGTCGACTCAATGTGTCTAGCATTCAACCATGGATTTCCTTGGGCGACTTCTGTTGCAGGAAGAAGAACTTCATTACACCTCGCAACTACTCTGGTGAATTTGACATCTGGCTCCGCAATGGTTCATTCAGTTACCTGTAAAATAAAAACCGTTCATGGTGGAATCGTGAAATTTGATACTTAAACATATAAAAGATCAACATTTCACATGACATCAATGACATCAGGGTAGTACATTCGGAAGGGGGTCAGGCCGAGAACTTATCAACCGACCCTCGTAACATTTTACATTCGAGACAGTACAAGGCTAACTCAAATCGTCTCGCTTTGGAGATGAGAATCCAGACGAGACGAAAAGAATCGTAAAGGTATTATTATTATTATTATTATTATTATTATTATTATTATTATTATTATTATTATTACTGAATGTTTGAGACCTCAATATTACGTCCTGTTCCAATGCAAATAAGCATACTGAAGTTAAGAAAAATGAAAAGAAATTTTTTGGACCCTCTACAAGGATGAATTGCCTTATAAGAGATACTTTGGAAGGAAAAGAGGAGGAAAAAAGGTGTCAGCTACTGGACAATATGAAAATCGAACCTTCAAATGCCTTAACAGAAACTAGGTAAGATTTTTCTTCACGATACATAGTTACACCCTTTCTTTAGCTAAAAGACATTGGATTATGTATGCGTTATATATTGATATTTTAACAAAATATACAAACAAATATAAAAATAAATAGTTCCTATTTACCAATTTTGGTTGAACGAATATATGAAACGTGTTGAAAATAGCGAACGAAAATATTTCTAGTAAAAGTGGAAGAACTTAGTAACAATTCCACAATGAGGTTTCAGACAAATTTATGACTCATTGTGACATCATGTTAGTTTTTCCCCTGTGAAGGAAGTCGTTTCAACTCCAACATCTAAGAACGAAATTGACTATTTTTCATGTTATTATACACCAGAAATATAAACTTTCTAAATCCTCGTGATACTCTTGTCTTTTGGTCATGTTCACTTCACATTATCGAGGGCCAATAAATTGCCTTCTTTGAAAATCAGAAGTAGCCCATTTTGCCCTGTCACTGCTGCTGAATTTATTGCTCACTGTGGTTCTATTACTCTTCACATAGTACGGCGTTTGCTCTAACTCAATACTACTAACAACGTGGCGCGTGGTCGCCACCTGACCGTGTCAATTCAGACATCTGACACGTTTCCAATTGCGTTATATTTTAAACATCTTCAATATAGTAATTCTATAATCTTTTCGTATATTTATCGTATTTATGTGTTGATCTCTTAACGAAAAGGCAGTATGCTTTTGTACGAACTCATTTACATAAAGATGATGATCATCAATTCCAGTGAGAACTCATTGTAATCATGTTTTAGTCTTCAGTAAGACTGTTTTGTTTCCTTGATTTGTAGCAGGAAATATTGTTGTAGTTAAAAGTGAACTTGTGTTTTCTTAATGTTATTTTAATTACTTTTATTTACTTCTAGGTAATACACCATTAATGTATGCATGTGCTGGAGGTCACGAAGACGTTGTTCGGGTATTGCTGGAAAGTGGAGCAAATGTGGAAGACCACAATGAAAATGGCCATACACCTTTGATGGAAGCTGCCAGTGCAGGCCATGTTGGTGTGGCTAAAATTCTGTTGCAACATGGCGCAGGAATTAACACCCATTCCAATGAATTCAAAGAGTCAGCTTTGACGTTAGCGTGTTATAAGGGCCATCTAGACATGGTGCGTTTCTTGTTGGAGGCAGGAGCAGATCAGGTAAACACATCTTGTAACTCTTCAATTTACAGCTTAAGCAATAAATTACATAAGAGCGTCCTAAATTTCAGGTGTAATTAGAAAACTTAATAATGTGTGTAATTTAGCATTAATATTGGAAAATTCCAATATCTGTATCACGATAAACATTCTGCTGTATCTTAGTCTGACATGATTATTTGTAGTTTTCACATGTATTAATTGAGTAACAAAATAGGATTAAAACAGGTTATTCAGTCAGAGTGGGAAGCTTGAATTCGTACATTTTTTTTATTAATCACGAAGGGGAAATAGAAAACGTACTCCCAGAAAATAGTCAACATATACTCACGTACTTAAAAAAATATTAGATTAGGTGGAGGTAAAAGGAATAAAAGAACATTAAAGAAAGATATACCTAGCGTTCACCGATACTCATGCAGCACTCAGGTTCCCATTTATTTATCCCTCAACCTACCTACCACAAGAATACGTTACACTACGACTTCCTCGTAAATTCCTCACTTACATGTCTTAAAAAACATTTTCATCTTGTCTGTAAACTGTATCCCTGTCTGTAATGCCCTACCTCACTACACTCACTCAGTTTCCTAATATTTTTGTTAATCTTTGCCAGTTTCTTTTTTATTTATAATTTACAAACATTTTTTCCATGTACTTTTCGTTCTCTCTTATCTCTCATTCTTATCTGTTTTTATATTTTCGTATTATTTATTACCCATGTTAATTTCTTTATTAATTTTTAATTTTCAATTCTTTTCAAATCTTCAGTTATTATTCCTTCGCTCTGGTGCACTCCTACCAACCAACCTACCCTTCCAATTTTATCTTCCTCTACTAAACCTAATCTACTTTCCGACATCACGTGATCACATGACCCTGCATTTTAACATGGCACCCATTTAGATGCTTCTCAAATTTATTTTCATTCTTTTTTTTTATGTTTATTTTCTCCCTACTCGTTCTCATCTCTATTTAATTCATCGTTAAGCAAAAATGTTTGTAGTGTACTTATGTAGTTTGTTCATTGTTTCCACTGTTTCCTGGAAAGTAAATAAAAATAATTTTCCGTTCCCTTTGTTCCAATTCTTTCAAGTGACGTTACAATAACTCAGTATACATTTTTTTCCTTCTTTTTATAGGAACATAAAACTGATGAAATGCACACAGCCTTGATGGAAGCTTCCATGGATGGTCACGTAGAAGTTGCAAGATTACTTCTAGACTCAGGAGCTCAGGTAAATATAGTTTATATTTCTTGATGATAAAACAATTTCTAATATATAAAACTGAAGAAAATTATTGGAAATGTAATTTATAGTGATATATTATCTCGATAAAACTTTTGTTTAATAATATAATAATAATGTTTTTAAAATTTGTAGCATTTCTTTGAAGTATATTACAGAATTTATATAGAACACATAGCAGGCACAAGTAACAAGTAAGAAACAAGTTTTGACTTCTAGAAATTGAACACTTGTATCATTGCTTCAGTCATTCAGCTTCTAGAGTTTTCCTTTTCATATTTGACTCAGCACCTCATCTTGTACGCAGAGGAAGATGGGGTGAGGGTTAAGGATGGAAAATTCTAAAAGATAAACTGTACTATCAGGTAACATATCACGCATTTACTGTCACAAAATTGCAAAGAAAGGGAATAAAGCCAGCCAGCAGCTACGACACAACAAACTAAACGTAATAGAAGTGGACTGGCGGATTTTATTCAGAACTAATATTTTTTTCTTTATTTCTTTGGTGAATATTATCATGGGGAAACCAAAGAACAATCGTTATCGAACTTCATGATTGATCAGAAACGCATGAAACGTGTTTGACTACAAATACTGTATAGCAGAAATATCGTGAAGTCATATTTGACAACGAAAAGACCTCATAAGAAACAAAATGTAATATTGTTCTATCAGAACAGTATTTAAAGTAGGATTTCATTGTAGGCTTAGGGATACTCTGAGAGCAGTGTAAATTTGGGACAATATTAGAGACAGTGAATGCACATGCATTAGTGACATTGACGGAGTTATAGCCGGAAAGAATTCCTTTTATAAAGCAATATTTGTTAGATGTTGACTGTTGATTGCTTCGATAATATTCAGGACATGAATCATAATAGAATAGTTGGGGAAATTTCTAAAGAAAGAAAGAAAAACAAAAAAGAGAGTGGCTTGCCATTAGATAAGTAGAGAGAAACTAGTTGAAGCACTATGTTATTTTGGCAATATAATGAAGAAATCGGATAAATAAACCGTAACTGCTGTTACAGGCATACCAAAGACGTTACATGTCTAATTAATGTAAGAAATAGGGCATAATCATGCTTATATAAAATGATAACGTGTGTATTAGCAGATGCTTTTTGGAGTGATTTATGTGTATTAGATAGAAATATCATCAAAAAACGCGAAATTTCCAGTAAGTCAGGTAGATTTTATTTTATGAAATTATACGGTTGATAACATATTGTCACATTTTTGGTGATATATGTTTATTTGCTTACACAAGATCCTTACACTGAGAGACAACTGAATAAAATGAAGTCCCGATCAATTTTTAAAATATTCAGCAAATGGATATTCAGCATGTATATTTCTGATTACCAAGGGTCACCCTCCTTTCTTATTAATAGTTGAATCTCTTTTGTCCACATGAAGTTGCGCGTATTAAGAGATAAGCGTCTTAGCAAAATGCGTCCAAAGGAGAGTAAATGATTCTAAAGCAGTGATCCGCTTTTTTCGCTAAGCTCTGCGTTTTCACTCTTTAGTAATCTGGAAATTGTCTGAGCGTGAAATAATAGGAGGTAGTTATAAAATAAAATGCGTATCAGAAAGAATGGGAGGAGCAGAGAGTAGATAAAGAAAAGGCTGAAACCAAATGACAGTGACATGGTAATTTACTTCGAAATATTTATTTATTGGTGCGTGATTTTGCACCAATGTTACCTTTAAAGGATTAAAGTATATCAGGCATATAACAATATTGAAATAGTTACTGCATATTTTTAAAAGATGAAAAGCTTGTGTGAAACATTTCTTCAAAGGTGCTTTAGTTGTTCATTTGTTGAAAAGTTTTTCTACAAGTTAATAGATTGAGTTTGAAAACACCAAAAATTTTATGTAGTTGTAGTTTAGAGCATAACAGGATATGATGTTCAGTTTTATTTTATTTTTTAATAATGTGAAATATAAAATTGGAAGAAATATCGGACAAGAAAGACAGTAATTATAGAATTTGATTGATTGTTAGATTCGGAATGCCTTATATAAGTCGAATTTGACAAATGCAAACCGATTGAGCAAACTATTAAAATAAAATTTCGTGAATTTTGCATATCTATGAATCTGGTATATTATGTAATACTTTCTAAAACAATATATGAATGTATTTTTTCAGGTGAACATGCCAACTGATAGCTTTGAGTCGCCACTTACATTAGCTGCTTGCGGTGGACATGTAGACCTCGCAATGTTGCTTATTGAAAGGGGCGCAAAAATAGAAGAAGTAAATGATGAAGGTTACACTCCTTTAATGGAAGCAGCAAGGGAAGGGCATGAAGAAATGGTGGCTTTGCTTCTTAGTCAAGGTGAGCGTCATTATTATGTAAATGCAATATGCATCAGGTCAGCTGAATGTGTAATTCATGTTTGGTTGGTTTGCTTCATAATAGTAATACGTAGAGTACTGCGTAGTAGTAATAATACGAGGGTCATCCAGAAAATGAAAACAATTTAGGTACAGAAAATAAAAAGCACAATATTGGAAAAAACAATTGTTACATACCCGAAGCTTTCCTCACTTCACGCAATCACCATAAAGAAAACCAATATGTTGTTATGCCAAAGCAAAGATATGCTTCCGGTATTTTAAAAATAGCAGAGAAATGTAATTTTGTTTCATATTCCTGTAATCTGTTACCACAGGCTATTAAGAAAGTACAGTCGACAATTGATTTTTCACTACTTTTAACTGACATTGAAAAAGATATGATAAAAATACATGCACCTAGTCTTTCCATTATTTATGGTCTACCAAAGATGCACAAGCCTGACATCCCCCTTCGCCCGATAATATCAGCTTTCAATCATCCAGCTTATTTACTATCAAAATGGTTATATAAAAAACTCAGCAGTCACAATAGTGGTTTTAAATATGTTGTAAAAAACAGTCTTGACGTAAAACAACAATTATCATCATTTGTAAATGCCAATACCATTTTACTTGCCTCCATAGACGTTGTTGATACGTATCCGTCCATACCACTGGAACTTACTATCAATAGTACTCGATCCTGGTTATTACAAAATGGCTCTTCTACCTATGAAACTAGTTTTTTATTACAATTACTGAGGTTTGTTTAACACTAATATATTCCAATTTAAAGATCATTACTTTTCTCAGAATGATGGCTTAGCCATGGGTAACACATTATCCCCAATATTGTCAAATATCGTTTTAAATCAGATTGAATCGTCTATTTTACGGCAGGACACATTTAAATACGTTAGATATTTCCGTTATGCTGATGATATTCTACTACTTGTTCGTGACGACAATATACTTACACAAATATTTGAACAATTCAACAATCAGCATCCTAGACTGAAATTCATCCTTAAACGTGAATCTGATAACGGCCTTCCATTTCTAGACCTATTGATTACCCGATCACATAATAAATTGATTACAAAAGTATACCGAAAACCCAATGCAGGCACTACTTACATACATCAACAGTCAGCTCATCCGCCAATGTACAAGGCCAATATTTGGAAGAACTTCTTTCGTAGAGCATTATTAATTTGTGACCGTCAAAAACGGTTATAAGCTGTGTATTTTTACAAAAATGGTTTAATCAAACACGTAGATCGCTGCAAGTCCCCAAAACAGTAACTTCCAAAGAAGCAAGAACTTGGATTAGAATTCCTTATTTTCCACAACTTTCAACAAAAATTCAACGTATTCTTGCAAAGCATAACATCTGGTTCAAGTATTACCCCCAAAAGTTTACAAAAACATCTCACTGGATTTAAAAGCTATTTTTGTCGATCCATTAAATAAGGCAGGTATTTACCGCGTCCATTCCGAATGTGATTTCTAAACATAATATTAACACGCGTGTGAAGGAACATGTTAGACAATCAAAAAAGTCACAAGAAGAAGGCATGTCGGGTTTTGCGCTTAATCTAAAACAACATTCACATAATATAAAACAGGTTAAGGTAATAGGTTCAGCAAAATAATAATAATAATTTAAAAAAAAAACCGGAAAATTAAAGAATCGTTCTTTATTCATAAATACAAACCTGCATTGAACCTTGATACTGGCAACATTGATCGAACTTGGGTACCTACCTTTGATGCATACTTTGGATCTGGCAATAGTGGCCTAACATAGACACCACATTCTTTTTTATTCGGTTCATTCTTTTTTCATTCTGCTCTGTTCATCTCAAGATCTGTTTTGCACGTTACATTTATATAGTGGTATGTATTCCTGGTTTGACTCCTTTTTTCGCCTTTCCGTTTTAATCCTTTTTACCTTGCCACTGAAGAAGGAACCAGCTGACAGTTCCGAAATCTTTAAAATTTTTCAAAGGAGGATTCATTGGTAAGTAGCAAATTTTTTGTTAATTTTGAATATCCCCCATGCGCCCATGTAATTATTATTATTAGAGACCGGATGTTAGGCAAAATGCCTATTTTTTAATATTAAAGATATGATCAAAAATAACGTTTTAAAGTTTATATAGGGGGTTATAGTTTCTATTTAAGCCAATTTTATTTTGCCTATTTTGCCTATTTCAACCTTTACTGCCTAAATAATTGCTTTAGTGCCTAATGTTGCCTATTCTATGCATTTTTTTCAAAATAAGCCTTCATTGGAAAAAAATATAATTTATATAACATAAATAATACATACATATATACGTATATTAGATGTTTGTAAACAGAAGCACGTGGTACGTTACACGTGCTTGTGTTTACACAGGGTGAACTTCAAAGATGTGCACATACTTTCGAGGTGTTTAATATCAAAAGAAGACAAAAAATCATCTTGTAGTTTGTCGAATTCCGTGTCGTGTGCGAGTGATAGTGATGCCAACTTGGAATCGAAAATCGAATCTTGACAATTGGAATGGAACAGATAGATGTTCACATACATTGGGAGGTGATTCGTGACATGAAAAGAAGACAAAAAGTCCTCTTGAATGTCACGAATCACCTCCCAAAGTATGTTCACACTTTTATGTCTCGCTCCAATTGTCAGGATTCGATTTTCGATTCCAAATTGTTCCCCCCCTGTCACTCGTATACGACGCGGAATTCCACAACTTGCAAGAGGACTCTTTGTATTCTTTTGATGTCACGAATCACCTCCCGAAGTATGTGCACATCTTCCAGGTTCACCCAGTATATATGGAATGCATAACAAGCTTCGTTTTTATATATACAATAAAAGAAAATATTGACAAAAAAGTATGTTTCTATATTCTTTGAGCATTATTTATGACTTGAATCTATTTTTTAATGGTATTGAGTATTTATATTCATTATTTCGAGCTACATTTTAGTGCCTATTTTACTGCCTATTTTTTAAATTTTTAGTGCCTATTTGCCTGCCTATTTTCTAGGTTTTTAGTGCCTAAACATCCGGTCTCTAATTATTATAATTTATGGCGTCTGTTTACGAGCTTCAGCATTTCCACGTTATACTTTTATGCTACCAGTTCATAAATCTAGGTGGTCACTGCATTCAATAAGATAGAGTGTTACAGAAACAATATCAGAATTGTCCAGAATCATTGCTGCGTTCCTATAACACTTCTTTAGAACAGGACCAATTGATTCGTTTAGCTGGCAGGTATTTATACCGATAACTCGTTGAGGCAAGAACACGTACATAGATAACGAAGGCAATATGGCAGAAGCAGGCTCTCGACTACCTGTTAACATGCCCCATTTAACAAGGTATTCCGGTCATACTTTAGACGATCCTGATCGATTTTTCATGAAACTTGATCACTTAGCCATACTCCAATCGTGGTGACCCGAAAAGAAAAAGGAAATTTTATCGATGTACTTGCAGTACGGTGGGTCGAAAAAAACTTTTTTTCGGAATTTCGATTGGCTGGGTTGCGGAAAAGTTGCCTGGAGTTAGTGGTAGTCAACACACACAATTTGGATTTCTTTAGTCAACCCCTTCCTTTGCCTCATCGGACTTGAATATTTTTATAGCTGCGGCTATGCAACCCGCACGACACTACGAAGAAAATTGTGCTGCACAGCTATAACCTTTGGTTCTTTTTCACATTGAAGCATTCTGAGGCTGAATATAAAACGCAAGATAAAAGTGAGATGCAATATTGTTCCTATGTGGTTAAAAATTATAATCAATTAGACGAAGAAATTGTATTGATATTTTCAAAACACATTATGAATATAGGTCATGAAAAATTGTTGATAGACTTTCCCTTTTATCTTTTAGCTCGTCTTGGCATATACACAGAAACTTCCCAGAACCCACTACGAGGAGGTGGTTCCAAATTGAGTTCTACCTGCCCACCCACTTGCTTCCGTTTTTGGTTCATTTACATTTGATAGCCGTCCTGGGAGTTCAATTTTTTGCATTTTTTTCTTCGAGAGACTAATTTTGCCATAATAAAGCCTTCTCTTCTGTCCGCTCCACACACTAATGCTGACGCTTCTGTAACTAGTTTTATCATCCTCCCCACCGCTTGCGTATGGCACGAAAAACATCTAATTTCCTCAGAAGCTGTAGCCATCGTTATAATATTTTCTTCTATCTGGCTCGAAGAAAATTCTCTTGTTAATGTTCGCTTGGTGAAATCCGTTGAGAAACAATCGATCATCTCATGATATTTACTTGCGTTAGTTTACTGTCGGAACAAATTCAGTAGACTTGATCTCTTTCTTTGTCCATACTTTTTTTTTTATTTATTTCTTCTTCTTCCTAAAACTTGGAGGTTCTGATTCCTGTCGATGATCGTTGCCAACAACAAGTTTTCCGGATAGGCAAAGTAAACGCTGCAGCTAATCACAACATACAGGATTCTTCTTAATTCCTCTGGAAGAAAGGATGCAGATCGAGCGAGTAGCCACAAGTGTCTGGTCCCGTTGGTGTGAGAGAAGAATTTCGCTTTATTTCAAAATAAAATTTGTGTAAATACTTTGCTGACATACCGTGCAAGTCAACGAAATGCTTCTTCGGGATGTTCGGTGCAAATATATAATTGGAGAATGCGAGCTGCTGTCATTAACCATCGGGATATGATAATTGGTCCAGGCTTTTCCTTCAGAATGTCTGGCGGACACAAACCTGAAACGGCTCGTCAAATGTCCAAAAAGTATTGCTGATCATTACTGAAATGTTTTAACACCATTTTGTCAGGTCAGTCCAGCGCCGAAACACACAGGCCGCAGGACTGTGTATACAATTATAATGTTTCCGACTTATTATAAAACAATGCTTTACAATTATTATTATAGTCGTGTACTACGTTGTAGGTAATATATTTTCTATTATAGCACAGCCGATTTCAAAATTACTTGATGTTAGATTACTCGTTTAAAGATTTCTTTATAATATAACAGGTTTAAGAGAAATTGTTCACGATAAACGTGAAAAAAGCTGCAATGTAAGGTTGACAACATATTTTTCACACTGTATATGAAGAATATAAATTGAAACATAAAAATACAGTTTTTCGTCTAATTGATTATAATTTTTAACCACATAGGAACAATATTGCATCTCACTTTTATCTTGCGTTTTATATTCAGCCTTAGAGTGCTTCAGTATGAAAAAGAACCAAAGGTTATAGCTGTGCAGCACAATTTTCTTCGTAGTGTCGTGCGGATTGCATAGCTGCAGCTATAAGATATTGAAGTCCCATGAGGCAAAGGAAGAGGATGACCAAAAAAATCCAAATTTTCTGTGTAGACTACTGGACTGACATGAGGCAACTTTTCCGCAACCGGCCAATCGAAATTCCCAAAAAAGTTTTTTTCGGCCCATCCTAATTTGCAGGCTGTAGCTCTTGATTTGGTATTGCAATTAGAAAGTCAAAATCAGTTTAACAATCTTAATTACGAACAACTTAAAAAAATTGCATTGTGCTGTCTGAAGCTACTAGTTTATAAAGCAGAATTAGAAATTTTTCAAATTCAACAGAGCGAAAATGAGCCAAATGATACATACTTTCTAAGGAAATTAAGTACAATTAGGCAGCTTAAATGGAAGAATAGAAGATTCACTTTCTATCATTAGGGTTACAACGAAACTTCTTTCAGGAAATAGCTCTTAACTCTTTGCAAACAGTACAGCAACTAGTAAAGTCCCTCCATTCTTTAGGAGCGGTCCAGAACTTAATGAAGAACAGGTATTACGCGGAAAAGTCACAGGCGATTCATTCTTTTTACGGCCAATCCCACTGCCCATCACCATATACTTTAAGGGAACTTAACAATCCTGCGTTCCTAATTCTTCAATACCAACCCACACACAATAGCCCATCATTACTGTGTAACCCACAACTTGTACCTAAATATTCGCAAACGCAATACTCAACTTTAACCCTCTGCACCGCTACTGCAGAACGTTTCCCCACCACAGTCAACTTCCAGTCAACCAGAAGTACCTGAAGTTTCCAAATTAAATCTCTACCAAATAAGTCAAAATCTGTCCTCACAACCACCCCATACCGATCTAATAATATCAGCAAATTAAATGACCGAGCTTTCATTAATGGTCGCACAAAATGCCATGAAAAATAATTTTAGTTGCAATAATGAAGGGAAGCATTGTCAGAAAAACGGGCAATAAAGAACCAGTAAGGAAAACAATGGAAAATGCAATCGCAGAGATCAGCAGAATAACAATTTCAAGAAGAGCGACAAGATATCTGTATGTGCTATCTGTTACAAAAGGAATCATAGTGCATCTTCTTGTTGGAATAATACTCAAAATTCCAACTCGGTAAACGCATAGGCGGACTCGCAGGGCGTAGTCAAGCCTAGCAAGTCATCCAAGAACAGTCAGCGCGAGCAACACCAAGAACCACTGTCACAGAATATCAACGATCAGCATATCCAGACCACACGCTTAACAACAGAAATTTGCAACTCCATGGATAATAATTTCTTTATTCAAGCGACCTGCGATTGGAGAGAGCACGCCGATTTAGAGACCGAAAATAATAAAGTATTATTATTCAGCGTTAAGGCGGATTCAAACAATCTGCCAGTGATGATTGACACTGAGTCGTCCCTGTCCATGTGGTCTCGTAAGGATTATCTTGAAATTGAAAATTAATACCATTCGAGACACGCATAAGCGGCATCATTAATAAAGTCGTTATTCTGAGGCACGTAGCTTTTATTAAACTCAAGGTTGAAAATACTTCTTTTTCACACTACTTGTGCATCATAGATGGTGATTGTAATCCTTTACTGTTCACTATGACTTACAGTTGACCAAAAAATCTCAAACTTCTACAGGATGATAATGTAGGCACTCTGTATCATCTCTACTGATTTTGGAAAAGCTCCCGCGAAAACTGTTCGAGTTATGAATTGTTACCGTATGATTACATTGCACAATATGCTTGTATTCATAGGTGTAACCATATGGTAACATTTGTCAATATGGTGTGCTTGTTATGTAAAAACCACTTCTACTAGAGCAGTACGATAGTAAATTGAAATAAGAGGCCAGTTGCAAACTACTGAATATATTTTAAACCGTGTTTAATTACAAACAATACTTTTGTGTCACAACTTCTAAATAGTTATGTTATCAAATGTCTGAGGCATATAATTACAACTTACAGCCACTTGTCAAGAAAAGATGGTGACTTTTTTGTGTGCAAGTTAGTATAAAAATGACAGTGTATTTATTTGGACTAAATAAATTACAGATAATGGTTATGGTATTGGATATTTTCTCGCACTGTAATGTAGTGCTTATGGACATATTTCTTTACCATATAATAAAATTTTCAGACCTTGCATCACATTTCATGCACGTAATTCGACTAGTACCATATTTCTAAACCGGCACCTTCCTTTAGACGTATGGATAGGCCAGTGGGCTATATTATCTGTTGTAATGTCATTACCCTGGCAAACTTTTCAGTGGTCGAAGTGTCTTTCCTTGCGGTTCCATTGTCGATTCTACAGAGGACCATCCTCTCTTCGGTTTCCCATACGTAGCAAGTGCGAAGACAATATCAGAACGATATACCTTCAACTGTAAATGTAATTCTTGAACCATTTTACGGTCTCTCCTGCATATCAACAAGCTGTTTACTACAGCCAAGTCTAGGATGTAGCCGAAGATTCTGAGGTACCAATGTTTGGCTTTCATTGTACGATAAATTTCAGTTAGTATATTTGATTTATCCACTGCCCCTATATATTTGTTTTATCGTTTGATAGTGGCTGGGCACTAAACATGCATTTTCTCTTTGAAACTTTGGAGTCAGCATCAGAATCGGTTATGTCATCCGGTAGAGATGTAAGACCTTTTGGAATGCTATTTTTCTGAAAAAAGAAACAAAGGTAAAATTATTCTAAATCAGATATTTTTCCATTGTCTTTTTATGAAGTAAAACCTTCAAACATGAAATGGATTTTGGTAAATATTTCGATTCAAAGAACGTGATTTAGAATTGTATTATGTTACATAGAATTTACTGAAAGTACCAGTAGCAAGTTATAGATATTACGCCAATGGACGACAATAGTGAAAATGTAGGAAACAAAAAGGGAAGGGTTTTTATCGATTTTTTTGTACTAGTAGTTTTGAAATTTATATTCAATATCAAGCATATAATATGCTTGAATTTAGCAGCAACACAAAGATAATTTGCAACAGCAGAATACTTCTACGAGATGCATAAACATATATAGGCGCCTCATACCTCACTGTCAGGTACATAATCTTGATCAAAATCACTGGAACTTAGGTCTTCATCGGGTATGACAGCTGTTGTTCCTTAAGACTTTTTCGTAAAACATGTTGACCGAGATACCTTCCCCATCCATTTTGAGCGACGACGAACTGAACTCTGAAATGAACAAACTAAAAAGTATAATAAGTCACTAAGCTAAAAATATATTTCTCATAGATCAGCGTTCAGGATAGATCTGGGTAAAAAAAGGGTACATAAATTGTACCTAAAACACATTTACATTTAACGATATCCTATATAAAAGTATTATTAGAAATGGTGTAATACCCACAAACCTTCACTAACAACGCCCCTGATCACAGTTCACTGGATTTACGAAAGCTGAAAATGAAAATGGACAAGCTTTTATGAAACAAATTGATGAACCAAACTGCAATATGTAAAATTTCACAGAGTAAAGACATAAAACATTTCTTTCATATATGAATATCAACAGTTCAGTAAATACCCTTGTACATAAAATCGCAAAGAATACAGCTCAATAAATAATATAATTTTATTTCCTCATTGAACAATGTAACCATATGGTTACGCTAGGTTTAACAGCACCAAACGTACTCATAAATTGATATAATTGATAAAATTGAATTTAAAATCTTTCAGTTAGCCTTTATAAACAACTAGAAGCCAGCAAAACAAAATTACTGCTACTTACCTAACAACCAGGAATATTTCCTCTTCACCATCTGTGAATTCTGGCTTCTACTAACAAACACAACACATCTTTCCCGCGTAAATTTACCCGAACTGACTACAAGGTGTCAGCACGAGTCAGCGTACGAAGCGGAAAAGTGCAGCTATATGTTAACAATGACCAACAACGGAATATTGAATTAGCGTTCACGCTAGACAAGTTTGATTATTTTGTAACCATATGGTAACGAAAGGGCCTGACGTCCTTTCTCGACTTCTTTGTAAAATCGACCTACAGCGTAATTCCGTATCTCTATACAAAAATCCAAGGAAACCCACTTTTCCACAAGAACATAGAAAGACGGAAGAAAGGTTACTGTACACGCAACTGCAAGCGGATGTACACTAGTGTCCAAAATTATTGTCGCATGTCTATAAATATGTTGTTATAGGAATATAATTTGCTAACGAATTCGCCCGATATTTCTTATAATGTTATTATGTGTATAATCGCCAAAGACGTATGTGTGGCAAATTTCATGTCAAAAGAGCAATAAAGAACAACAATATAACGAAAATAAAACTTGTCGATTCAGCAACATTTTGTTGTACTCATTCTAATTTTCGTATTTATAATTCTTTTGCTATGAAATTTACAACAAATATACATTTCCCGATTATACACATAGTATTAAAAGTACCCTGCAAAATCATTATCAAATTATATTGTTACAAGAAGACAGTTAAAGATATGTGACAATCATTTTGAACATGAGTGTACATAGCTTCACATCACGTAAAGTTAATATACCAGCAAAAGCGCATTTCTACTATCCAGTTTAAATTCAGAAGGAAAATCAAGACTCAGCATTCTTTTATTGTCTCCTCTCCAAACATTACTAGACGGATAGGAGTTTCAAACAATAACAATGAAAGTTCCAACTAACGGCCTACGTTATTAATTTCAAATCCTACGTCACGTATTATTACCTTAATAAATGAACTCCAGTGGCATATACAGAATTTTTGTTTTAAAATAGGTTAAGAAGAAAAAAAAAATCAGCTTCGAACACAAGAAGAAATTCGGGAACTATTAAAGAAAACTGCCAAAATTTCAACATTGATCTCTTTGATATAAATCCTCACGTGTTGGAACACCAAATAATCGCTGTATACAACTTGTACAAATACAGAGATGTATTCTCATACAGTCCAGAAGACGTTGGTTATTTTAGGGGATGTGAACATAAAATGTGGATAGATAAAAGCGCTTCATTTCATCACCGTTCCTTACTTATTCCATTAGGAATACTGGACCAGATTGATAAACAAATTCAACAGTATTTGTTAGACCCTAACTTTATAACAGAGAAATACACTAGCAAAAACAACAGTGACACGTTACTGCTCATCATGTTTCCTGATTGGCGTCACTATCTTTTTCAATTCTTCCGCTTTTGATGACCAAATATACACAAAATACACATTCTTCACAGAATAATGACTAACGGGATTAGCAGTTTTTGGCAAAACTGCATCTAATATTTCCTAAATTTGCGTAACTCAAATCTAAGACGCACCTTGATTTTGGAAGGAGAAAAAAGTCGACAAAAAAGTGCGTCAGAATCGCGTAAATACGGTATTTACAGAATCCAAAAGAGTCTCGTTCATACTGAAATGCTTACATCAGATTTATGAGGGTTTCTAAGACAATTCACTGATATGTATTCACTTATCGGGGGGACCTCTCCCGGAAAATTATGAAAATAGACTCCTGAAAATGCAATTTTAGGAATTTTTGAGCAAATAGGTTCTTTTTTTTTTTTCTTTTTTCAGAGAATACATATTTTCGCAGTTGAAAATATGTAATCTTTGAATAAGAATATGATGGAGTAACTAGGGATGTTCTAAGGCTCTAACTCGTGATGGTAGTTTTCGTCATGCTGTTCTGTAAGCCAACCGTTTGTTATATAAGAAGCCATGATAGTAATGTTTGTAAATCTTAAATGAAAGAAAGACTCATTTAGGTTTTTGTTCGAAGTATTTTTATTTTAATTTTGTCTTACATTATAGTTAATATCATATCTGGTAATAGACGTAATGGGGCTTATGCAGAGTCATTTTGTTGCGTGATTAGTGCCATACTAAAGAGTTCAACTAACATGTTTCCTGCAGTAGTCAGGCCTTTAGTATGGCGCTAATCATACGTCAAAACGACTCTGCATAAGGCCTAATGTGTCTAAGAGCATCTATAAAAGACATGATACCGAGTGATTGGTATGACGCCTTCCCAACAACTGTGCCACCGTTCTCTTCATGGAGCCAGTCCACCATGAAGAGATACATTTTTAAAATTAATTTCATAAATACGAAGAAAGAAAAGAAAAAAAACTGAATATGTATTTTTTGTGCTAGAAGAAGAAGAAATTTGATTTGTCTGATAATAGACTTCTTACATTATTTGTGTTTTTCTAAAACCTGTTGTTATATTTTTTCTCATGGTCTTATCCTTCTTATATTGTTCTTTTCACTTATTTACTAGTTCCCTACACACATTCATTATTATTGTTGTTGTTATTGTTTAATTATGGTTTCCTCGATTTATATTTCTTGCTGTTGAATATACGTATGGATCGGTTATAAATATTAATATAATATAATATGAACATCATAAGAAATATAGAACTGGCAAATAAGAAATATTGCGAGTGCTATAAAGAAAATTTAACTATATTTTTAAAGAAATCACGCATATTATACTAGTCATTACTAGTATAATGCGATTTCAGTGTTCCAGCCAATTTGAAAATTTACCATTAAAAGATGCAAATTTTAAGGCCCTTGGGGGCAGTGAAGATAAAGTGCGAAAATTGTGAGACATAAAATACAGTTATTCTGTTAGTTAATACACAACTCCAAGCACCTAGTACAACTTCATTAAACAAATGAATAGCTTGTAATAATATTTACTATTTTCATGATTTTTTTGTAATCATATCATTATAAATTTTCCAAAATAAATAATGTACAAATAAGTGTATAACAAATCAATGTAATACTAAAAAACCCTCCACTGTTCCTCCGACTGATTACGACTAACCATACTCAACCCAAATCCATTCACATGCTACGAAGAAACGTACGGAAATGTTACACTACAGCAAGCGCCAATAAAATTAAATTGTGTTGCCCTTTCAGAGAGTGAAGATTAGCCGTAAAAATTTTGAAATAAATCATAAGTCTTACATTAATCAATACACAACTTTTGACACCTAATGCGATTTCTTCATCAGGTAACTTTTCAAAAATTTCAACCTTTTTCTCTCCACCCTACTATAGGCTATATACCACTGCAGGCGTGACTGGCGCTGCTGTCTTGTGAGGGCCTAGTAGGTTGGCGTGCATACAGTGTGCATTCGTGCAACCGCCGGGATACAGTTTGACGTGATACGTTTGTTTCAGGCAGCTGGAAAGTCTTGAGCTACTGTATCTGCTGTAATCGTTAGACGTAGTCAAGCATTTAAGACCAGATAATGAACCTCACGTGGCATTGTTACACGTCGGTGATTCCTACAATATTTCTCTTCGATGTTTTCACCAGCCAGAAACCGATTCCACAGTTGCAACACAATACTTCGAGGAACATTCAAAGGCCTAGCCTATTGACTTTGCCCCATTTCTTGTCCTCCGATGGTCGACCGCGCATTACATCATTCACGTGTGTTCTCTGAGCCATCGTGTGTTCCTAGGATACTGATATACGTTGCGCCTTCCGAAAACCGCAACTCATATGCGTTTCTCCCACTATGGATACCGCAATTATAGAGAGCATCTTGTAATAACTTCTGTATACCTGTATGGGAACAACATCAAAACATTAACAACTTTAGAGGGTCTCGAAGATATTCCAACAATAGGCAGGATATGCGTGTAATGATTGTAAATAAATGGATTCTTTCTATATCATTTATGGATTTTAGGCGCTTGTTGTTTATACATTTAATCTTATCTTGGGTTATATATTACAACGTTTGATGTACTGTATATTTTCGCAGTTTCAGATTGTATTAAGCACTTCATTCACTTTTTACATAGAATCAGAACGCTGTTTAATCTCACTTAAGTCCACAATTCCATGTTGCCTTAAAAACAAAATAACAACAAATAAATAAAATTCAAATCTCTTCATAACTCGTTTTCAGGAGAGGAAAAAAATAAAAGGTTCATGTCCAGTCGGTAATCATCATTTAAATTATATAAATTAATCGAAACTTGAAGTAGTCGAAATAGTCTAGCAGAAATTAACAGTTTGACATACAGATGGTGATCAGAAAAATGGAAACACCTGTACGAAATTGCAACTTACCAGATTAATATGGTGTCGGGCCACCTTTCGCCTTCAGAACAGCCTTGATGCGACGTGGGATGGAGGCATAGAGGTCGTGAATGGTAGCAAGTGGAATTTTACACCATTCCTCGTGCAGGGCATCGGCCAGTTCTGTGAGAGAGGATGGAGGTGGAAATCGTCGCCGGAGTCGTGTTTCCAAGACGGACCACAGATGTTCAATTATGTTGAGATCTGGGGATTGGGCGGGCCAGGGGAGGTGTTGAACTTCATCCCGATGTTCCTCAAACCACGCTGCAACAACGCCAGCTGTGTGAATGGGTGCATTATCATCCTGGAAGATGGCCTCATTGTCCGGGAACAACATCCGGACCATAGGATGCAAGTGGTCTCCTAAAATTGCGACATAATCGTTGGCAGTGATTCGTCCGCTAAGTGTGACCACAGAACCCAATGAAAACCATGATATGGCGGCCCACAGCATCACCGAGCCGCCGCCATGTTTCACAGTTGGGCGTAGACACTGCAGATCATAAGCTTCTTTGGGCGTTCTCCACACATAAACACGGCCCGTGGTTGGGAATAGGGTGAAGGATGACTCATCCGACCATGTCACACGTTTCCAGTCCTCAACGGTCCAAGTTGCATGGTCGCGGCACCATTTGCGGCGTGCGAAAGCATTATGGTCCCTGATGAGCGGTTTGGCCCGTGCAACACGATCCCGTAAGTTCATGTCATGTAATTCGCGGCGGACTGTGATTGTCGAAACAGGGTGGGGAAGGTGCTGATTGAGTTCCTCCGTCACTTGCTCCTCAGTGGCACGACGGTTCTGCGTGACAATGCGTTTTAATACCCTGCGTGACCTGTCACTCATGATTTTCTTCCGCCCACTGTTTCGCTTCCCCGATGTGGTTTTCCCGTGTGTTGTGTAGGCCGTCATCACTTCGACACTGTCCCACGCGACACACCTAACACAGTAGCCACTGCCGTCACACTCACTCCACATAACTGCGCACCAACAATTTGCCCTCTTTGAAAATCTGAGAGGTCTCCCATTTTACACTACCTCCGTCTGCTGCAGCCACTGGACACGTAGTATGGAGACCGACCTAACACCACCACCAGCGGTCCGGCGCTGCGGGCGCGACACCACTGCCAACCCATACATCTGACGTGTTGCCATCTACAGATGTTTCCATTTTTCTGATCACCATCTGTATTATTATTGGCTAAAATATTTGTTACGAGTGAAGTAACTGATGGAAGAACCTGTAAAGCTTTATTTTGTAAATTTCACAGATATGGCGAATATAATTCTTTTCATGCTATTTGAATTTCAACTAATTTTACCTTCAGTATTCCCGCCTTAGACCTTGGCAATTTACCATTTGTAGGGTAATATTAAGTTCTGTGCTTACGTGTACCATTTTTCTTTTAAGGTGCTAACATCAACGCTCAGACGGAAGAGACTCAAGAAACTGCTCTTACGCTGGCGTGTTGTGGTGGCTTCTTAGAAGTTGCTGATTTTCTTATAAAAGCAGGTGCTGATATTGAATTAGGGGCATCAACGCCACTCATGGAGGCAGCGCAGGAAGGTCATTTAGATTTAGTTAGGTAAGTAAATAATATAAATTACTTGCATTAATTGTCAAAGAACTTCGTAAGTTATATAGTTGCACAATTCAGACCTGTGCCTTGACAGTGCTTACAGCTGTCAGCAAAAATTCGATTTCTTTTTAAATATGTATCTTGTTCATCATACACAGTGTAGCTTTGGAAATATTCACAGTATTAATAAAACAAAACCGACCAAAGTACCAAATATATATTAAGAATACCTATGTAACAGTTTCGGGAGTGTACGTAGTAACATCGCCTTCGTTAGCATGACGTGGCTGATGAAGGCAATGTTAGATTGCCGAAACTGTTTCACAGATATTAATAATAATAATAATAATAATAATAATAATAATAATAATAATAATAATAATAATAATAATAATAATATAATATATGTGTGTGGTGTTTTGGGCAATTTTGTTTTATTTTTTTTTAATAATATATGATACTGGAAAGCAAAGTGAATACTTTGTTTAGTGAGTTTTACAAATTGTTTCGATATTTTAATGCAGGATGATCTTTAAAATACATGGCAACATGGCAAGTTATGTCGTTTTAGAATTAAAAATGTCATCATGGGTAAACGTTACAAGAGTTTGCCAAATCAGTTTTTGCTAATAGCTAGCATTTTGATACGGATGATGATGTGCAGTCTTTTGATATTGTATTTAAATGTTAATAACAGTTTCGAAAATTTTATTAGCTTTTGTGCTGATTATTTTGATATCATTCATCATCTGACGAAGTGATTAAGAGAAAAATATACTTCGATGGCTACTCCCCCTTGTAGTTATAAGAGTATTATACAGTAAAATCCGTCTGTACGTTCATTCACTAATCTATAGTGTTATCTGCTTTACATTAAGTGCGAGTAGTGAACTAAAATTCCACAGCTATTGCATATTTTACAAACTTGGTTAACTTAAAAACAATATCGAAGCATGATCTACACAGTTCATTCAGCCTTTGAGTTACAGCAGCTTTTCCAGAAACTGAGAAATCAGAAGAGGCGGGAAAATGACACACAGTCATCCCAACTCTGATGCCAAAGTAATCATGTGTGTCCCCTAACGATAGCAGATAATGATTTATGGCTCCTAGCTTGCTTTGTTTGTACTAAACAGCCGTAAAATATTGTTCGAATTTACTGCAAAATAATCCCGCTTCATGGGCCCTGATAGGTTGATATTGACGTTTAACAAATTGTCGGAAGTAAGAAGAATTATAAGGGAGAAGAAGGAAATGAGAAACATAACAAGAGAACTTTATAGTACATAGCATGACAGTGTAAATTAAAAAGTACGAATATTACTTAGTTTTTAGTTTGAATGTTCATACCCATTACGGAAAATTTTGCGCTGTTACCCTGAGGATAATATGGAAAATGTAATTTTCATGATACATTATTACATTCTTTCTTATTTGTTTCTTTTTATAGATATCTTCTGGAAGCAGGTGCGAACGTGCGTGCTCAAACGCAAACTGGTGATACAGCGTTAACGTACGCATGTGAAAATGGTCATACGGACGTAGCCGACTTGCTTCTGCAGTATGGTGCTGAATTAGTAAGTAGTGTTTATTATGTATTTAGATATTCGTTAGCGTAGTTGTGATTTTACTATCTGAGAAGACAGAACTTCAGTAAACGACATAAGTGCTTAAAAAAAAAAAAAAAAAAAAAAAAAGTATAGAAGAAATGCATATAAGTAGCGTGGGGTATAGACAATAATGAACTGAGTGAAGATTGTTTTAGAGCTCGAAACATTATGTTACGGACTGCATTGCTTGGCTTCAACATGATTACTAATGCGCAATATATAACGTAGTGTGGTAAATGCATAAGAAGAGTGAATTGCTACTATACTTATAATACAGAGACGTTTGACATTATAGATTCATCTAATATAGAGAAAAACAAGAAACAAAACAAGTTCGAGTGGTTATATTAAACGCCATTACTCTTCTGAATAGTAGAAACTAGCAGAAGTATACAAGCAACTCTTTTCAAGCCCCCTGTGTATGAGTTATCCAAGATAAATAAAACTGGTGCCGCACTGATTCGTATCGTCAGCGTAATAGGAAGCCCACCCTCCATCTAACAAAATATTTAACGTCTTTTCTACAACCATTGGTCGGCCAGTGGGAGCACCATATGAAGAACTCCACACAATTTGCAGCGATCTTGAAGAAAATACGTTTATCTCCAGACAACATACTGGTCAGTTTTGACATGATATCTCTTCACGAAAGTACTGATTCAGGATTCGATGTGATTTTTAGAGAAATATTTTCCATCATACATTGTATAACTGTTTCACCATGCGCTCACCTCATCATATTTTCTCTAATGGACAATGCTGTGAAGAATCCGATGAAGTTACCATGGGATCACCTCTTTCACCTGCGTGGCTAATTTGTTTATGGAGGATTTTAATAATAAAATTTTAGAGTCAGCACCATCAAAATTACCTTACTTCTGCGGACACCTTCGTTGTGTAGCTCCACGGACAGCAGTCATTACAAACCTTTCTAGACTTTCTCAATATCCGCCATCCAAACCTCAGTTTTACCTTGGAAATGCGAGGCGTGTATTTTAAGTACAGTTTTGAAATTCGGCCTGCAGCGCTGCGGTCGGCATCCTGCCCATGCATGCTGTGAACCTACATCTGCTGGCATGCCACAGACGCCATTACAGAAACATTCGACCGTGTTTACGTTTGTTTGTGAGTAGTTAAAATGCCTCTCCCAGCTTTGAAATATACGCTGTAATTTTTTGTTTTATAAGGTGTAAAAGTGGCTGAAATTCATCACTACATGAATGGTAAAATATATGGAGAAAACATTATGAGCGATGAAATGGTGCGGAAATGGCTTAGAGCTTTTAAAGATGACCACATGAATGTTAATGATGTTGACGAATCCGGTGCAGATTTCTTTCTCCATTCTCTCATAGAACTGACAGAGTGATGCACTGGACGCGGAATGGTCTAATACTTGATACCATTTAGACCTCTGTGACTCCATTCCACGTTGCATCAGAACTGTTCCGATGGCGAAAGGTGATCCAATGCCATATTAATCTGTAAAGTTGCACCTCTTTCAGGTGTTTCTATTAAATTATCCAGTATTTCAATATCTGTATATAATAGGTAAACATGATTAAGCAAAAGATTGAATGGAAGGGGGGAGTGCCTATAAAAGGGTGGGAGGGATTTCCGGAGGCTGGGATGAATATTTATACGGGTTGAAACTATATCGTCAGGATGGATGGATCAATGATAACTGTACTCAAAAAAATAAAGAATAAAAAAGCATCAGGTCCAGACGGAATTAACGGAGAAATGTAAAACAAGTATCTAGATAGATGGACCTCGTACTTAACAATGATATATAATACACGGTTAAAGCAAAGCATAGTTCCTATAAAGTGGAAAGAAGCTAACTTAGTAATCCTAAAGAAGAGTGAGGAAAAAGGCAACGAAGATCATAATTCTACAGAGCCATCCGCTTATTAAATTGGGAAAGTCTTTGGAAGAATAAATAGAAAGTTTTTTTTAATGCAGTACGAGTACGAGTTTACATAAGTTACAGTACAAGTTTAGATAAGGGAAAGGCAGAGAAACTTAGTGAAAAGACTAATCGACCTAATAGTCAAGAAACTTAATATCAATTAGTAATATATGCAGACATCAGTACTGCCTTTGACAATCTATCGTGGTCATCTATCTTTAGCAGTCTGAAAGAATTAAAAGTTGGTAAAACGATGTATGAAACAATAAGATAATATTACACAGATAGAAGAATCAAATTACAGGCCCCAGGAAAAGCGATAACAACAATGAGTAATAAAGAATGCCCACAAATATCAGTAATGGACCGGCCCTAAATTGATGTGGGAAATAGTAATACAACTCTGTTTGGAAATAATAGAAATTTACAGGAAACACAAGGGACTGTTATATACGCAGATGGTATAGCTATCTTAGCAATAGCATCGTGTAGAAGAGAAATAGAAAGAAAGGGAAATCAGAAAGGGCAAACCAAACAGAAGTTTTAAGACAACTTGAAGATTGATTCAAAGAAAATAAACTAGTTTTATTAGGAAAATTTACAATATTTGGTCAAAAGATATTAAGAGGCCCGAAATTAAAAAATAGTCAAGTAAGTATAAAAAGAGTCCAAGAATTCATACACCTTGAAAATTGGTTGGATGACAGACTTTAACAAACACATAGAAGAAGCAAGTGACAAAAGCAAAAAGATAGTACACAAATTATTGACTCTAGGAAAATGAGACTGTAAAATACCAGATAAATCTTTGGAACTACATAATAAAACAGTAATTACTTTAACTGTGAAATATTGTTAAGAAATATGGGAACACTCAATATTTGCAAATGTAAATTTAAAAAGAAAAGTGAACCAAGTTCAAAGAGGGGTACTATTAGGAACTCATAAACTAATGAAACATTTCAATTCCCTTGCATTGGAAAAACCAATTAACTTTCGAACATTAAGAATCAATATAAAATTCTGGCAAAATACAAATAAGAATATAAAAATTATACAAATACCAAACACAGATGAACTAGAAGACATCAGCAAAACCAAATGGCAGGAAGAGTGGACAAAAATACAGAAAAAAAAAAGGCTAAAGAAAACATACCGACAATAGAAATAAGAAAATATGGGAGAACTAAGTAAAGTAAGAATGGAATACTTTTCTGGACGTGAACCATTCAAACAGCACCTCAAAATAATAATAGAAGATGAAAGTGTGAGCGCGGCGAAATACAGACTACAGAACATGTTATATTGAATTGCAATAACAGCAAACAACGCATACAAGAAATAAGAGAAAGACTTAAAAAAACTATAGCATGCAGGACATAATTATGGACAAAATTAAATTCCCTGATTTCCTAAAGTTAGCAGAATATATTGTACAAAATTTATGGGATAAAAGGAAAGAAGAAAGAAGAAAAAAGTTGAACAAAAACAAGGACAGAACTAAAATGTAGTGAGTTTAAAAGAAGAATATTCGAGAGTAACAAACAGAAAAGTTCTGAAGGAGATATCCAAAACTGAACCATACTCCCTACATGTTTATGTTAAATATGTGTTGTGTGGGAGTGGACACATGAAGATGAAGGAAAATGTTGAAAAATTTACTTAAAAGTAAAAAAGGAACTATATATATAAAACAAATGTAAACTTAAAAAATACGTCTGTGTGTGTGTTTTATTTGTAGTAGAGTAGTTTTTTTATGTATTTTATATATTTGTAAAAAAAAAAAAAACAAATATATAAATAAATTTGAAAATGAAAATAGAAGGGCATAGTTTAAAATGTTAAAGGATCATGTCAGAAAGATTGCCTCGCCTCTCCTGTAGAGAGGCAGAAGGTCAGGAAAAGAGGAGAAATTAAATTTTAAAAAATGAGGACCAATGGTATTACTAACAAGAAAAGAAATCGATATATGTAAATTTGCGTTGTCGTAAAAGGGGCAAGATGATGACACCGTAGCGTAGGTTCCTCTTCAGTGGAGATAAATGGTGAGAGGACATATTGTGAACTGGTTCGGGTTATGTTGGTTGACATTTTTTTCTTTTCTTGCTTTCTGACGTTCTTTAATTGTTGTATCTTGGCGAAGTAGAGAGTAATACAAGATTAAGTGTATTCAGTAGTAATACAGGGGTGGTAGGTAAATGTCCCAACAGAGGCTCTAATTGAAAGTATGGATAGGTAAGGGGGAAAAATTGGCATTTAAAAGCTGTGACAGACTCGCAGAAGTGTAGGGACATACATATATTGTTGAAGAAGGTTGAAAGCTCTTAAGGAGGAATGTAGCTAACAATCTAACGTACAAGTAGAATAACTGTATTTTCAGTAGAGGTTGCACTTAATATGTTAGAAATTGACTGTTTGTATGTGTATAAGATTAAGATAGATGGTTGAACTGTTGTAGGTGTCTATTGAAATTCCTTTATTGTATTCATATTTTCTTGGGAGTTACATTTAAAACTTAATAATAATAGTACTATAAATCGGCTTGCTCGTAAATAGAAAATCTGGCAGTAACTGTGTAAGGCAATATTTAAATATAACTTTGTGTGATATATTTGTTTAATTGGGATAACAATAACGTAACTTACCTTTTTCTTTTAGGAACATGAGTCGGAGGGTGGCCGTACGCCATTAATGAAGGCCTGCAGGGCAGGTCATATGTGCACAGTACAGTTCCTTATTTCGAAACGGGCAGATGTTAATAAGCAAACTACGAATAATGATCATACTCCACTGTCGCTTGCTTGTGCAGGTGGCCACATGAAGGTTGTTGAACTTTTGTTAACTCATGCAGCTGATCCATTCCACAAATTAAAGGTAAAGTTTTTTGTTTGTTTGTTTGTTTTGTTTTGTTTTGTTTTGTTTTTAACTGGAAAAGTAGTATGACAGTTTTCAGTTAAATTTCAGATTTATTTGTGTATTATAACAGAAATGGCTAGGGTTGAAAGTACCTTGATTTAATATGTTAAGGGTCTCATTTTGTGTAATAACATACTTACATATGAATAAAAGTATAATAAAGTAATTAACGTTAACTTGTGTATGTTTTCCTTGTTTCATAGAACATATTTGTTTAAATTGATTTACGCGTGGTTAAAACCTGTGACATAAAACAGTTATTTAACAACAAACTAGTTTTGAAGTTGTGTTACATAGTGAAGAACAAAAAAAAATCGATAATTCATTATATTCGTTTACTTTTCTTTGTTTCACAAGTGCAGTGAAACTTCAATGCTTTTGGAAAATCAGTTGACGACATTCGATTACTGTGATTTTTTTTTTTCAGTTGGAATGTTATTTTTTTAAAAGTAAAACAATGAATGATTTGCTTTGCAATATTCCTTCTGTAGTAATATCTTTTTACTTGGATTTGAGTGGGCCAACTTATAAAATGGAATAAAAAAATGGTAAATAAAAGTAATTCAGTACGAAGTCAGAAATTTATTGATTTGCAAAAGTTTAGGTATTTGACTTTCCAATTATGTTGTTCTGCAAGTGGTTATCTTTCAAATAGACTAATTAGAGACGGATATATTCAACGCTCGAATATAATTACATTAATTTATGCAGTAGTTATATAACAAGGTACAAACGCAACGCTTCCTAACATCCTTGCAGTGATTTCGCATATGTAGGGAGTGAACATAAATTCAGTTCTTTTATTAGGAATATAATTAATAATACTTGTATTCGCATCTTGTTTTAGCATTAATTAGTCACAATATTATTGCTAACACTTGTCCATCCATAGACGTCAATGAAAGAGTAGCTTCCACAGTAGGGACGAATTTTCAAATGTGTGAGAATTATGAAAACGTTTAGTGCATGTGGTAAGGTGAAAGATAACAGTTATAACTTTAATTTAGGTACTTCTTGCTTAATGTAGATTAGACTATTTAATATTGAAAAAAGGATACTCAAGAAACATTGTAGTCGTATTTGATACGTAGGATAATGAAAGTGATAAGCATATTCTGAAAGAACTACATTATTGAATGTCAGTAAAGAAAATATGATATCAAATTCGAATTAAAAAAAAAAAAAAAAAAAAAAAAAAGACCAAAGTATGATACTGCTTTCTGTAACGATAGAATAATGAATTCATGAACTTTTTCATGGAGAAGGTTTAGGACATTAGGTAAGGAAAAGACCAGAAACCAGTTGACAAGAATAGTATGGTATCTGGTACTAACTGGTTCATATTAGCTTGCTGTCTTAAATAACTTGAACTAGTAAAACAAGTTACTGAACAAAACAGCGTTTGTTTTAAAATAATAATTGTGTGACAGTTTCATCAATTAACTGAACATAATGTTTTTACAGTGTCTGATGAAGCCAGTATGTTCATTTAGTTGGCGAAACTGTCAGTTATTATTTTAAAATAAATGTTGCTTTGTTCAGTGATTCTTTTTCTAGTTCAAGTTATAATATCCAGCATAACCGTAAATTATTTCATTTTACTTTATTTTACTTCATTAAATTAATTTATTTTTTATCCTACTGGTGCTGTAGGAAAAAGTGGAGAATTTCAAGATATTTTCTAGGAGTCACGTCGGTCGTATTATTCAGATTCCGTTCAGAATATGCCTAAATGCATCAGCCTTCTATTACTGTCTAACTTCGTTGTACCATTATTATGAATGTAAATGCATCTTTAAACACACCTTCTGTAAATAGGTATCCAGAAAATGCATTCCAATAGACGATAAAATGAAACATGAACATGAGAAAAAATGGTTGTATTACCGTGGAGTTAGTGATACAGAACCTACTTTTCAATATATTACCATCTTTGTAAAGGGATTTGTTATAACGCGGCACCAGCTTTTGTATGCTGTATCAAAGAGAAACATCGTCTGGCCGGAGATCGCTTCAAGTGGAGGAAAGGTGGAAGTTGTTGGACACGGTCGGGGCTGAAGGGGGGGGGGGATTGAGTAGGCTAGGCGCGAGGTCAGGGCTGTAGGGGTATCCCAGCCATATTGCTGTGGGGTATTCTGCATGAGCCTTGGTGTATGGAAACCGTGTTACCATGCACTAACTTATTCCTACGCTCTCTTATTCTGGATCTCCCTCCGTATATGCTGCAAAGTGTCAAATACCTCTCGGCAGTGATAGTGTACCCCTGGAGTAAGCAGTAGATGGGGACATCCTGTCGGTCCCAGAAGACTGTGTACAATACTTTCCGGATAGACAATGTTCGTTTGAATTTGGTCTTGACAGACAAACCGGTATGACGTTATTGCATTTATTGTTGTTTGGTTTATAGCGTCACGACTGACACCCATGTTTCATCCTCGGTGACAGCGCTATCAAGGAAATGGTTACTTTCTAGCAGTAACTTTGCATAAAGGTCAAACGAACTCTAGGTGTTTTTTTGTGTTTCGCTGTTAGTTGTTTTGAAGCTCATCGTTCAGATAACTTACGAAATTAAAGCCCCTGAATAACGATCCCATGCAGCAGGGAACGGAAGATCTGTGGAAATTGATATGAGAGTTTGGCTGTCGTGAACCGCCAGTTCTGTAGAATTGCTTGCCGTAGTTTCCACAAATTTAGGCGAAACCATGAATGATGGGCCACTACGGTGTTCGTCGTGCATATTGATGGTGTAGTGCGGCCTGCTGTAAATTGTCTCCACATATTCTGACCATACCTTTAATCGTGACTACCAGTCCATACACTTCAGACAGCTACTAGTGGATCTGAGACCGACAGCTATGTAGCGCGGAGAAACCTGACTATCGCGCGTAATTTCCACTCGGCGGGAAACTGCATGCACGAAGCCATGTTTACCGTACCACAGTACTTTTAACATTGGCTCCACACCAGGTTTCTCCACTTTTGCACAAACTCATCCTGCTCTGACCATTTGTGACATCTTGGGGCGCTTTTGAAACTTACTTCCTAGATGCGCTTCGTATTTAATAGTTTGTTTTTCTAACAGTTAATAATGATATTTGTGATTAAATATTTTATTTATTAATGTGTTGTTGAGCAGTTGTTTTCCGTTTTGTAGAACTGTTTGAAATCTTGGAAGACAGACTTAATACTTTCTCTGTTTTTACAGGATAATTCAACCATGTTAATAGAAGCATCCAAGGGTGGTCATACAAGTGTTGTACAGTTGCTCCTTGATTATCCACACTCCATTATGATGACTCCCCACGGAACGTCACTACCTCAGATGCCTTCTCAAGGATCTGTGGCACCTGCAGTGAATGGTGCAGGTACTACTGCTTTGCATGAAGTACCAGAGGCTGTACGTGTCGTTCCTCAGGAAGATATACAAGTTAACACGGGCACATCAGGTTCAGTTAAGTCTACAGCGAGTCAAGCTGGTAAGTGTCATAGAAAGTACTCCAAGCAGTTTCAAATATATTGGCTCTAGTAAATTAAAGGCACCTGCATGTCTTCTGTATACCTCAACTTCATGGGAACGCCAGGATTGACAGATAATCAGCTCATCACTACTTCAACTTCTATCAGGCTTCGACCCATAGACCCTTAGACGATATTTTCTTAATTTAGATTCACTGCTAACTAGCACTTAAACTACGCATATAGTCAATAAACAGCTGCCTACTCACTGAAAAAAAAAAAAAAAAAAAAAAAAGCGACACTATGAAATCCTCTATTCCGAATTTCCGTACTCAATACCATGCCAACCTTCCCACTTCCTATACTTAACACCTTGGCAGAAATCGATATGGCATAGGTGCGAAGATTTTACATACCAGGATAAAAAGGATGTACCAAGTAGATCACGTTTGACTTGCCCTGGCTGTATGAGGACACACTTTATTCTGCTGGAAGATATCCCGCGAAGTTTCAAATTAAGGATATGTTTAACTACGTTACTAATGTGTGACAGTGGTACTTCTGAATATAGATACAGGCAAGCGATAAGTGTAATTTACTATTCCTTATACAAGGATACCAAATGTGAGTTTGAAAAAAAAAAAAAAAAAAAAAAGCGCGATCGCGTTCATGCACGCCGACGGACCCACACACGTTATCATCGTTGAATACTACCGCCCTTCATTCGCATCACTACTATAGCTTTTTTTGTTGTCGCGAAGACGTTCTTGGTGTTGCACATTGCCGGGCATAATAGATAAGAGGATCGCGGGAACATACTTTTTCTTATATTATGCGAACCTATCTCTTCATTTATTGATCCTTGTGCCTTACTTATCCCTACGAACCTAGCCCTTCCATTAGATATCCTTCTTCACTTAACTCCGTAATAATGGGAGTTTATTCTGTTGTATATTATTTTCAGTATTATTGTTATATAAATTAGTCCTAGTTACATAAAATGTGATACAAATTTTGTATGTAGATTTTATTATTAATAATAATACCTCTAATTCTACAATTACTAATACTTTTAATACTGCTGTTCCTGTTGTTACTGAAAACTACACAACTTGAAAGTAAATTGGAAGGTTGAGTTTTCCTTACCGCACTATGCAAGTAGATTTGTCATATAAGTTTGAATGTAAAGTCAGGATCATTTCCAAATGTGATCCATTGTGATGAATTTGGTGGTTAACCATTATTGCTACTGATAATAAAGGAATTATAAAAGATCACATAAAGGAGTTGGAAAAAAGAATAATGAATTCACTTAGATTACAATTTTAATATTTCCTTACTGAATCAAAATACTTCACTTCTGAAGATTAAAAATCCAGCGCCAACAAGAGGAAGAGTTAGCAGCCCCAAATATGGCTGACAGATATCTTAAGATAAAGCTGTGAACTGATTGCACCTACCACTTCCTTGGTGTGTAACAGTGCTGCGAGAGCCTAGCTGAAAGCTCAGAGGTCAGTAGCACTTCGACTACCATCCAGTACGGTTTCAACAGGATGTGGCGGAGATAAGGTTGTCGTCTTCTGGCGTATGGCAAGCTATATGTCTAAAGCACGCTACCAAAGCTATGGAAACAGTATACCTGGAAGGAGTCTCTAGTATACGAGACAACGGGCAGTATTGGAGCAGACATCAAATGACGAAAGATCAGACGATCACACCGGCTAAGGAAGTAGTAAAACATCATGTCCATCCCCCCAATTGACGGTGCGTTATTTTGTTAAGAAGTGGCTTCATGCAAGATATAACAAGAGCACAGCCAGCTTCAATACTCATCGATGTACTTGTGGCTGGTCAAAAATTGCATATTATACCCGAGCGAGCCGGAATCCAATGGAACCCAATACCATAATTCTCAATTGCGGACCAGTGTGGTGATGCAAAATGGAGGCGTCACCATAGCCTGTTGCCGTAATTTCGCCAGACATGAATGCGGCCATCATGATGCAGACAGAAGCAGGAAAAAAAGTATCTCATGGTGTTCTGCTCTTCATGTGTCGCTCGTGGCACCATTTCAACCTCACACGCCTATAATATGCAGTCAAAAGGAGCTACAGACTTGGTCGCTTTTCAAAGGTTCTCCACACGCTACGTCTTTCGTGGAGATACTGGTCGCTGATAACCACCCTAAATTCTTCTGCCAGTGTTCGAAATATGACTATCCTATCTGCCATATCCATGCGGATAAGTTGAGACTGTCGGTCCGTGATATGACAATAATTTAAATCCTGCACGGTTTTCTGTGTTCTCTTTTTGAGCCATAGATTTCATACTCTTCACTATGGCTTCATTTTGTCCCAACAAGTGGACCTGTCAGGGAAAGATAATTCGCAGTAAGTTACCACAGTTTTTCTGCAATCAAAGACAGAGTTGCTTCCACATTTGACGAGATCGTTATTTTTTCGTCCACACACACTCATGTCAGATGAACTCGGCTACTTATAAACTATCTCCCTCTAGCGTATTTCTGGTTACTGTTTTGAACTGATAGAGGATGCGATCAGGGCATGGGATGTATAGAGCTGCAGTGCTGATCATTTGTACTGTCTGTCCATTTTCTACACATTTTGGAAATGCAGTGTCATTCGGATTCTTTCCTTAGTTTTATATTGTCATGTCCAGTAATGTATTTTCTGTGTATTCCGTACATAAATACTGGTATAAGTAGTGGTAAAATATTACTCGTACATAAAAAGAAAGAAAGGAAACTTATTCACTAAATGGCTTCTCACAGAGAAAACTTGCCTAAGCCACCCAAACTTAGACCAAAAATATAACTGCTTCTACTACTTTTAAGGGGACAGACTACTAAATATTTTTCAAAAGCTAACAATTTTTTTTCTGCCCGTTTTTTGAAAGTAAAAAGAGATAATTAAATGTAACTTACCACAATAATAGTTAATGTTATTCTACATCCGAAAACAGGAATCGGAAGAATAATCAATGTCGCCATCCATAGAAATTCCAGTGTGGCCAAAATTTGAGTTACTCAAAACCTAGGTTAAGGCAGCGACTAGAAAAATGAACATAACGGTAATTGATGACTTACGTTGTCTTGGTTCCTTGTTAACTACTTTTTAAATAATATTTGTATTTATTTTGTACTAACTTACATAAGTTATTACAAAATAAATAAGTTATTACAAAATACATATAAATATTATTTTAAAAGGTAGTTAACAAGGAACCGAGACAACATGATAAGTTATCAGTTATCGTCGAATTAATTTTTCTAGTCGGTGCCTTGACCTAGATTTTTGAGTAATTCATATTTTGGCCACACTGTAATTTCTGTGGATGGCAACACTGAAAATTCTTTTGATTCGTATTTTCGGATGTAGAATAACATTATCTATTATTGTGGTAAGTTACATTTCATTATCTCTTTTCACTTACGAAAAAGTGGCAAAAGAAAAATTGAGAGCTTTTGAAAAATATTTAGTAGTCTGCCCCCTTAATAATCACAATATTAAATTGAGTTAATTTTGTTATGGTTGACTATCGTCTTCTCAGGTGTCTTTAATTTACTCACTCACTATTGTGATTTTAGTAAAGTACCAAGTTCTCAGATTTTAAATTTAAAATCTCATTCGTAGTCTTAAGACTGAATAATTGCTTCGATTTATTATTATTATTTAAGTAACTTGAATATCTAGTAGAATTTCAATTTCCTAATTTATTATTTATTAGAAATAACGCATATTTCTACCCTGGAAACTTGTGTCTTAAAGAATTGTTCTATTTTTTTTAATTGATTAATATATGCCACATTTAAAGTATGCCACAAATTAAAGTATACCTTAAATGGAATTCATTTGAGATTGTCGCATAGTTACAGCAAATTATAAGTTATCATATTGCTAAGTTCTTAAGAAATCGTATTAATAGAAAATTATTTTCTTCAGAATTAATACATAATACATTGTTTATCTAATCATAATGTAAATGTTTTCACAGTTTTGTGAATAAAAAACATGTCACACATGTAACTAATGTTAACGAGAAAGCGTGTGTGAGTGGAGATTTTGTAAATGCTGTTCTATAACACATTTGATTCTAATCATGAAATATATAAACTAAGATTCCTAATTTGAGCACATTTACGTTTTTAAATGTGCAGCAGTCACATTCGATACTCGTTGATCAGCTAATGTTATTGTATCTTCTCTATGTGATCGTTCGTTGTAGAAAGGTTAAAAAATATGTACCTAGGTAAATATACATTTTTCAAAAGCCCTTCCTACATATCAGTTCACTATAACATTTTAACAATCAGAGATACTTCAGTGAATTTATAGTGCATAGCGATGTTCACTTTTACGTGGGAACACCATACTGAGGGATCACGCGACTGCGAGCGGTCACAAAGTTCTAAGATGGCGTCAGTTCAGAAGAAGGCACAGTGGAGGCTTCCTAACTCAATAGGCAGACGGGCGCTACCAATCTCAAAATGCAGCAGAATTCCTCTAAGTTGATTGCGCTGGTATTAAGGATAGCATACACTTCCAGTAAGGCGAGGATTCTCTGAATTTCGTTCATGCAGTCTAGAACTCCTGGGTCAATGATTTAAAGACAGGTGGATTGGCCGCCAAGGACCTACATCATGATCCGTAAGACCGCCAAACCTAACTCTGAATGACTTTTGACTGTGAGGATATTCAGGACGGGAGTGTATGTGGAGAAACGAATATATGTGACCGACCCTAAAGGAGAGACATTTGAAGTCGTTACAGAAATTTGATGTGCGATGGCAAAAAGTCATTCTGTGTTTCAGAACGAGACTGCGAGGTGAATGATGCAGAGTTGGAGGTGTAGTGATCAGATAGATGGATGTGAACTTATGCGAGGTTAAATTTGAAATACTTCAAGATATTACTTCACAGAAATATCTTTTTTTGATGTAGTTACTATGAATTGAAATGTGGGAAGGACTTTTGGCAAATTCTGTAATAAAAAATAAATAAAAATTAAAAAAGTAAAATAAGTATTCTAGGCCGAGATATGAAATATTACAAGCTACCTCAGCATTCAGTTATTCAAGATTCAAGATACGAAGAAAAAAAGGAAGAAAAAAGTAGATAACCATAATTGAGTAATCTTCGATCATCATTAACATCAATAAGATTAGCGTTTCTGAAAAATTAACTTCACAGTTGTCCATTTCCTTTAAAGAATGTTCGTGTGTTTAACCATTTCTTATGGTTAGAAAACAATAAACAGTTCATAAAGTTTCAAAAATTCAAAATAAATTTTTTAGTTTCATGTTGTTCTTTGGCATATGGAAGCAATATTGAGTTTAATATTCTAAAACTTTCTAAGAAGTGAAATCGTTTCATGGATATCCTTAACAAAACTTATCTTTCATCATTGCAGGACGACTTGCGGATCATGTTACCCAAACGAAGCTTAGCAATCAGAAATCTTTGCTAAGGAAAACTACAGGAAGAAAGAACACGTTGCCTGTTGCAAGTGAAAATCTAACAACAGCGGAAGTTCAACAGGTTAGCTTTATTGTAATATTTTTTAGTTCTGTTCTATCGTATCCTAATTATTAATGGCGTAATTTGTTTCATACGAAAAGAGAAAAGTCAACCGATTTTTACGCATCGTTTTCAATATTTGCAAATGCAGTGAAAATTTTTTAGGATAGAAAAGGACGATTGAACCGGAATCAATACCCGATCCCTTACAGCTTATCGTGCAGCTCCAGTCCGTTCCTCGAACGGTCAAACACTGTTCTGTCTTAAGATCGGTGCACATGGACTGTACCACAACTCCTGTTGTTCTTGGACAACCCATTGTCTATATTAATGAACACTTACTGGCTTGTGATTTCAGTATTGTATGAGTAAGGAAGAAATCAACCGATTTTTTGCTTACACTGCATCCTCTATAGTTAATGACAGTGGATGTTATGAATTAGAGAGAATAATGATGTGTGTAATTTAGCAATGGGAACGAGAAATGGCAACTCGAACCTTTTATTCTATAAAACTTACTCCTGTTTTCTATCCTCTGATGCACTCGTTTCCTTCCTGAATCCAGACATAGAAGGTTTTAAATAAGTTCCCACCAGTTTGTATGTACAAAATGAAGCCATTAGTTCCTACAGATCTCTTCTCAGCTCGTATTGCATTTCGGATCTTAGTACAATATCATATCAAAGTTGTATGTTCCAGGTTTAGAGGTGGTATTATAAACTTCGTTAACTGACTGGAAGTGGTTCGTCTATACCGAAAATCGAGGTCGTTGAAAGAAAGTTGTAGATTTTAATTCAGATTTAGAATGTACGCAAGAAAACGAAGGTATTTTTAATCTTTTTTGAGAGAGTGGTGGTTGGTAAAATGTGTTCTGTACCTACAAAATGACTTTGAAACTGTAAGGGGAAGTCTCCTTATTGTATAGGACGTCACTTATTCACTACCTTTAATGTTCAAGAATTTGATGTTTGTCAAAACATATGCTCCAGTAATAACTGAATCCTGAGTGCTTTGTTGTGTAGCGAGCGATATTCCCAGCTTCTGCAATTGGCTCGAGGTAGTGTCCCTTAAGCGGAAGTCAATCAATTTTGTTATAAATTGATATGGAAGATTTCGAGTTAGACAATGCTGAAGAAAATAAGTTTGTTTTCCGTGGCAACGTTTCTCCGTAATGTTTCTTTGCCAGCTAGAATGATTAAAAATCATTGCTAGTGCTAGTCACGCATTCAATATTGTTTTAAGATCAGGAAGAGCATATTTGGAGAAGTATTGAAACACGTTTTAGTTTGCTCGATTATATTCCTAATTTTAACCAGAAACTACTCTGTTCCATTAAATTAAAAATCAAATTCTAGTCTTAACAAAGTTCCGTTATTTAATATATCCAAATTTAGGTATCATGTTGTTGAAGATTTCGACAAAATTCATGTTCCTGAGCGTTTGAAGGAGTGAACGAATAATGTCATAGCGAATCATGTATCCAGCTGATTTTTCCGTGACATTTACAATTAATTTTTACCTTAAAAATTTTGATCATAACTTTCCATTTTAAATAATCAATTTCTGATTAGTTTTGGAATTATAAAGATACTAACATTTGGCACATGTAATTTGAGTGTCATGGTTTCGTTTCAAGAATCTTCGGTATAGTACAAAACGAGTTAAATATCTGGTACGAATTGACGACCTCAATTTGTTTAACGATATATAAATGTATATCAGTTGTTCAAGCACACAGAAGTTGTACAGTTTATGTGGTCAGAACTGTTGAGGCCTGAAGAGTGAGGATGTGTAACGATATTGAGGGAGTTGATTACCTAGTCGTTACTTCATGGGCAGTTTAATCAGGAAATTTGGACTGGACACTCGGCGTGGTAACACTTTTCATTGTTCGAATTTCATTTATTCTCATGGCTCTGGAGAATATGGTCCACGAAAAAAGTAGGGTGTTTCTCTGTACCGATTATTAAGTCGTCAATGCCCTAAAGGAAACTTCTTAAGAACATTCAACTGTATTGCATGACTGTTCAAAACACTATATATTCAACATTCATTTGGGATCATATCTTACATCGTTCTTGAAAAACTTGTGTTCCTTCTAAGTTCCTTAAGGATCGTTTTACAGAGTGTGAAAGTTAACAAATCAATCTCTTTCCAAGCAGAGGTTACTTGACACTTTCTGCATTTCCCTCCACTTCTCATATGACATAAAATACCTGTACGGTTTGTACATTTGGCTGAAAAGTGTTCACAGAGATTGAAACGGACAGATTCTGAACTGTTTCCTGGCAGTTGCTACGTTGCTCGCCTTTTTCGTGTATGTACTACTGCAACAGTTCTGAAGAAATACAGTAGGTCCAGCAGTTTTTCTCCTGACGTTGTCACGTTGCGCAAATATCATGAGTACAGATACGTTGATAGTATTTATGGAAAGGGCCACTACAATTTTCAACCACTAATTGAGATTCTGTTCACTCAGTTACTGGTCATGTTTTATCAGCTTCATACAAACCTGAATTGTATTGACAGAATATGTTTGACTGTGTAACTGCTATTTTTTGTCTTTTTTCGCAAAAAAACGACCTGTTCACTTTGCGTGATACTTAAACACCTCGCATTTAGTTGCAATGCTGACAAAACTGTTGTTTTACCTGCTACACAAAATGGCATAATTTTGGTTTTACTTAGCATCTGTATAAAAGAGAATATCTTGTCAACCGCTTACATTAAAATAGAAAAGGATGTCTCTCCATTAAGCGCTGTGTTTTTCACTGTTACTGTAGTAATTCTCCACTTATTTGAGGAGATAGATAGTCCTGTATAGTAAATGTCTTTCACACCACAACAGAAAATGCACCACACTTGCTTAATTGTATTTTTACCTAATGAATTGTTGATAACGTTTTCCTAGAACCACGTGTGAGAGCAGCGTAACAAATGAGTAGGAAACGACTTATTTCAACATCTACAGTACACCAAATCTCATGGGTGTCCCATTATTCTAGTTTCCGTGTCATAGTAATAGTTAAGAAGAAAAAAACGGTGGCAACTTCCACACGATAGCCTAGCTGGTGTAGATACTTGGTCGCTGTGTTACGATTTATCTGAAGGTGTTTATATCGATTGTTTCACAACATGAGTTTCCTTGTATCACCTATATTGAGAGGCACGAGTTTTTCGCAAAGCGCGATAAAACGAAATGCGTCAAAATTAAGTAATTTTGAGTTTCTTTACGTTTTATGATATTCTATGTATATTTTCATTGGTTTCCGTTGCGCGATAAAACGCGAAATTGGCACTTTTCCGTGAAATTTCTAACAATACGCGAAATAACACGAAATTTTGAAAATAAGTTTTCATTAATTTAAAACGCGTTTTCAGTAGTGATTGTTTTGAATGGACAAAAGTTCGGAAGTGATTCTTTGGAGTTCATTGTAAATGCACTTACATATGTGGAGCTTCCAAAAAGCAGTGCCAATTGTGAGGCTTATTTCCAAGTATGGACTGGTGATAAGTGACAAACGTACAACAGTGGAGGAGGAAAATGTGGAAACATGTAACATGCTTATGTTTAATCCTTAAATGTAACTTGTGCCCAGGGCCGGATTTAGGGGGGTGCAAGGGTGCATATGCACCCCCACCCCCTTCGTTGTAAATACACACTATCTAAAATGAGAAGCTAGCAGTGAAAATACCAGCATTTCCGAAACTTTATGCCCACATTTTTCCGTTTGGGGCTTAAAGGAAAGCAGAGCTTCGCAAAAGCAATAGTTTAAGTCGATTTTCTAAAGCTTGAAGGAAAAGAATTCACCAAGCAAACAATATAGTATTTGTCAAGTAGGAAAAGGGTAAAGAATATTGTTACATGTCAGTTTGAAGAGTTTCAGTGTGATTGGGTATTTTGATAGTTATTTGTGCACCCCCCCCCCTCCCCCAGACAATCCTGGATCCGGCCCTGCTTGTGCCTATGTGTTTTCAGAAGACAGCAAAACTTTCCTTTTCATAGTAAGTTTTAGTTACTGATTTTGCTTCAGTTTGATTTTAAAAAAATATAATTTTCTATAAGTGAAATTTACAATGTCAGGTGAAATATTCAGTGTATTTTGTTTTTAGATAATTAATGGTTTATTTCTGTAGTGATGTATAAATAAAAGGAACAATTGTAAAAATGTCAGGGAATATCTTTTCCACAAGAGCTACAAAATACGAAACTTTATTTGGAAAATGCAACAAAACGCGAAATTTTCAAATTCTTAATGCGAAAAACTCGTGCCCCTACCCATATTGCATCTCCTCTTATGCTGTTGATTCATGTTGATCTCTGCAGTTTTGAACGACATAATCATTCGATTGGTACTAGACAGCAGGATCTTTAAACATGCTACAGTATGAAAGATCGACGGACATATTGTTGTACGACCATGAAACATTTTTTTTGGGGGGGATGTCTCCATTTACTTACCATTCTTAGTTAAGTATTTTTTGTTGTAATATTAATGTAAATAAATATATCTTGAAAAGTGTAGATGTAAACTTCATAAAATAGTACATTTCAGTATGTTACTTATTAAATGCTTTTTAAAATTATCTTTATTTCAACAATGAAGTTCTCAAAGATTTCTTAATTAGTATGCTAGTGAGGACGTCTGTAACTCTACCAGATAATTAGGTGATTTTAGACAATAAAATGTTCTCGTAATTGAAGACTAGCAGATTGTATTGATCCTTTGAATTTCTCTTATAAATAATTTAAATGCAATTGAGTAATTATAAGTGAAAAGAAATGAGAAGTAACGTTTTCATTTAATAATAAAGGTTCGTAACCAACCTCTTGGTGAAAGTTCGTGTCCGGGGACTTTAACAAAGGAAGAGAATGCAACAGTTGATAAAGGCAGTACAGCAAGTGCAGAAACTGAAAAAACTAGAAAGCAGCATAATAGGGATGAACATATCTTCCAAAAGCAACAAATTCTGGAAGAACTGCATGTAAGTAGATTCTTGTCTTTGTAAATTCACGATATGCTTCCTATATTTTTCAAGGTTGAATGCTTGTGCTTGCACATATTTCACAATTGTCTTGAAACAAACCATGCGATTATATGCGTTGAAAATATATTTGCTATTTGGGTCGAAAGCATGCTAAAAGCTTACAAAATCCATTTTACAGCAGATGAGTTGGTACATTAGAAATACTAATTTACAGCAGCTAATATTGTAGCTACCTGAAGTCGTGGTCAATCTAAGCTTGGTGTGACGTAAACATTGGCCCACTCACAATCAGAAGAAAAGTATTGTATTTATGTGCGCGTTAAGGAGAATTTCCTCTAGCTGACAGCCAGTTTGTGAAGCGATGCGTAGGAATCGAGATAGAGCTTCCGATTGACGATCACATAGCAGTTAGTCACTTTCGTGGATCAGTTAACAAACAGTACAAAAGAAACATCCGATATTTCTTTATCCGTGAGATTCTTATTCTTCCCATTGCACCAAAATTTATACACTTTCTGGCCCCAATTAGAAATAAGCTCTGAACCATTGAGGCACCGTGCCCCCCATATAGAATGGAAGTGACTACAAATCTAAGATTAAAAAAAAAAAAAAAAAAGTCTCTCTGGGCCGTATTCAGTAGAATTTTCGTCAACGCAACGCAACAATTAGATTTTAATTTGCAATAATAAGCATAACAGTTATAATTTCTCATTGCTTTTTACCTTGCGTTGCGATCAGCAAATTGTACGATGAAAGCTTCTGTCTTTAATACATTATGGGAAACCTCGTGGTGAATAGCAAAATTTTAAAGATGCGAATTATAATAGAAAATTGGATCTCAATAAAGTACATTATAATATTCCTTGTGCTTCTGCTGTGTGCTTATTAAAATTGCGTAGTTGTTTGGTTGGTTCTGAGTTCCTTTCAGCACTGTAGGTAAATGATGCGTGGACCTACAGCTTAACGTAGGTTCCCAGAGGGAATCGAAGTTGGGTCCCCCATACTGAAAGCACGTACGCTAACGATATAGCCAACACTTTACTCTCTAAGAATTTTTTGTCAACGAAAAAAAATCATGTGTCATATCAGCGGTAAGGCTAACAACATCACTCACACTTTACAGGGATTGGCACGTCGTAAATATGAATACACTTTTAAAACAATTTGCCTTGCTTGGCTATTTAATGGACTGCCAACTCTGTGTAATCGAAAATAACACGCAAGTGAACAGACACACTGAATTTCTCTTGCACGCCATATTGCACGTATACAGCAAAAAGCAAGCTATTTTGTACATATGGATGAATTATTGTATTGTATTGTAGGTTTTTTTTTATCAAATCATAACTGCACAATTTGTTCTTCATAAAGGGTAATCTTCTTTAAAATGTGGGATTACTTGTTTGCACGCATCGACAAACTGCATTGCTTGTTACAGAAAATGTTGCAGCCCTGTGTTCGTTTCTATAACTCAAGATCACTGCGTATTTGCGAGCATGCTTTATGTATACTAGGTATATTAACTATTTGTTACTTTAAAAAAAATACTAATAATTTAACTATGTGCAGGTAAATCTGAAAAAACAGATTCTGTAGTAGAACACTCTTTCATAATGGTGCAGTTCCAACATTACTTGTTATTACTTAATGTCAGTGATTTGGAGCTATTGAAATTACATCACTGAAAACTTAGGTTGGCCACGACTATAGGTCGCCTTATTTAATACATGTGCTTCTTTCCTTACCAGACTAAATGTTACATATTCCACATAATTTTCACTGAGACGTTTATAATTTAATAAACAAGGATTTTGGTATATCATTTATGTTTATTTTACTTAATTTGACGTATATAGCTATTGTGGTAGAATTTAAGTTTTTACATTGTTATAGTTTTATATTTAAATATTTAGCAATATTTGAATACTGTAAATTACAGATCATCTTCTTCTTTCTTCTTCTTCTTCTTCTTCTTCTTCTTCTTCTTCTTATTATTATTATTATTATTATTATTATTATTATTATTATTATTATTATTATTATTATTATACTTCAAATTTCACTAATCATGTAGTTTTGTTTCTATTGCTTCTTTTAATAACCTTTTGTATCCATAAGTGAATCTACATATCACCACCACATTTTCAAACAAAATTTTATGCTTTTCTTCTGTTGCATGTTGCGCTAATCTAATCCCGACTTGTCTGGTTGATTTAATCGTTGTGCTTCTATACATCTAGTCTTAATTGTACATCTGGTTTATCCAATATATGTTAGTTTACTTCGCATGGGATTGAATAAATTCCTGGGTTGTCTAACCTTTTTTCCTTTTTCACAGCGCAGCATTTGTCTTACCTTTATGGAAATTGTTTTTATTTAATATTTTCTCAGTACATGACTTATTTTAGTCGACCTATTCTGAATAAAGAATATTATGAATACACACATTTGTTTTTCTTCAGAAATTATTCTTATGAAATTCCAAGTCATTATTCTTGTGTCACTTTAGGCATTTTGTTATTCCCTTATTGATATCTTTCTTGTAACTCATTTTGTAGAAAAATCCGTTTCAGAAGTAATTCGTCTTGTAGGTGATCTTATCTGATATCCTCTTCTCTTTGTCTGATAATATTGTATGTAGTAATGCATTCCTCTGAGATGAGTGATGATAGGAATCAGCTTTTAAGAGAACTCCGAATTAGTACGACTTTGAAAATAAGCACAGTCAATGCGTTTGAAACATCAGTTTAATAAAATAAATACGTATGGAATACCAAAAGCCTTATTTATTGAATTACAGACTAAATATTGTTTATCACTGACTTGTAAAATGTTCATGTCCTCTATAATGCTTTCGAACGTAAATCTCAAATCTACATTGTGTGAAGGCAATGCGGAAGAAATTATGTTTTGTACTTAACAATATTGTTTACCCTTTTTCCTTGTGGATTTCGGGAATATAAGATCCATTCAAATAATTATAGAATTCAAAATTAGTCTCTCTATTATTTATTCGTATGCTTAGAACTCTATTCATATCGAAAGCATATACACATAATCAAGAGTAGAAATATGTATTTTAAACATGTTCGACTAGATATTTCAACAAAATTCAGAAAAGGATATTTAAAAAAATAAAAATAAAATAAATAAATAAACGCTGTAACGATACTCTTAAAATTTACAAACTAACACACAGATTATGCAGCTTGAGTTCTATTGCCAGTTAAACAATGTGGTAAGTGAGTTGTGCGTTTTATTTCATCATAGACGCCAAAGTTTACATGCAGCTGGTTAATGTCAAGGAATATTTAGTAGCATGTAATAAAAGTATTTTAATATGCCTCCATTTTAATTTGATTTTCGTATTTACTATTGAGTGAGTGCTTAAGCTTTCCCGCTTTATGTGGTAAAATTACTTCAGTGCACACAACTACATAACGTGGAATGCAGTTAACGAAAGGTGACTTCTGACAAATAGCTGCATGTTGTAAACAAAAGGAAAGGGAGGATTTTCCGCCAATCACTTCAGTGTTCTTTCAACACTGTTTCTAGGTAACCAAGGTCACTTACCACGCTGTTCCAGTAGTTGAGGGTTAACTCCAGGGTGGAAAAACATCATGATTTTTTAAAAAAATCATTTTTGATTTTTTTTTTATTTAAATCAAATCTTTCTTTTCGCGTAATACAAGTCACGAACTGAAAATAAAACATTAGGAATTAATATTAAATGTTAATTATGCCATTTAAGTAAAAGTATTGGGCGTGAATTTTGAATTGGTTGCCAGTCGTTAACTTATTTCAGTCGTAAATAGAGATGCAAGGGTTCGAAAAAAAAAGAACGTCTTTTTTTATGGGAGAGGGGGGACTCGGTTTTTTCTGCTTCGCTTTTTTGCTTGGGAAATTTTGGGCTTTTTTCCAAATTCTACTTTAAATTGATAAAGCAGGTCTTGTTTCGCTTTTCTACAATACAAATCTCATTTAAGTAGTAGTGGATGCAGATAATAATACAAAACCTCGAAAATAAACATGAATTTCGAAAACATACTTCAAACAATTGTAATTTTTATTATGAATCCCAAAAGTAAATCCATGTATATAATAAGTTGCAGTTAAGTTTAACTTTCATATGCATTATAAGCAATATTTTTATTGTGAATTAAAAATACAAAAACAAGGAAAAACTGTTACATGACATACAGATTTTATTGTACTATGTGTGTGAGTTCAAATAAATAACACATCGGGAAGATAATAATATATTGACTGAACAAACGCACAAAACAAATTTAAGTTTCGACGCCATAGCCTTCTCAAAAAGAACATGTTCTTCTCTTTGTTCATTGCGTATATCAAGTGGCTCAAGTGGTACAACGTTAGTTTCGCATTCGGGAGGTCATGGGTTCGATTCCCGCTGTCGACCATCCTGACTGGGGTTTTCCAGTGTTTCTCTCAGTCCTACCTGGCAAATGCCGGGATGGTACCTACTAAAACAGGCCCTAGCCGATACCTTCCCAAATCCTTTCCATGTTGTTGTTAGATATCCAGTATAAAATAGCCTCTGAGCTGCATCTGGTGATTGTTTAATAAATAAATAAATAAGTATCATTCCCTCGTCAATCGGTTATAGCCTATAAGTTTATTATGTCTGACTTCCGAGACTTTCATCAACATTCGTACTAGAGTAACAATGAAAAATAATCATTGTTTTATTACAATTCAACGTATTACTTTAAAAGACTGAAAAATGCAATCTTTGTAAGAGACGCTCAAAAATCACCAAATTTGTTAATGCACCTCTTGCTTCCGCCTTTGTTGAAATGGAACAGAAATGTTGAAAATGTATTTTCTATTCATTTATTACATACGTAATTATCTGTTACCACCTATCAGGTGCTTCGGACCTGCAAAATCGGTAAAGTCCCAAATTCTGTAATGCACTGACTGTTCCTTAAGCTTGTTTAGATTCAGGAAAGTACTGAATGTTCTGTTCATGGATCATATGCGTAATACTGTTCATCGGAGCGTTTGGTTTCCAAGGCTTTGGAATATATAACTACCATCACGGTTTACCCAGTCCTGAAGGTTTCTGAATTTTTAACAAGAATTCAACATGTCATTACGGAACTTTCCCTTAAGAAAAAGAAAGAAAGAAAAAAAGAAAAACTACGAAATACATTTAAGTCAAACACAACAAACATGATTGAGTTGTTAGCTTTTCCGCGTCTATTGGGAAATCCGGGATTCAGTCCCGCATTCTACCATTCCGACAAAAGTTCTTAACTCCATCTGTGTACTGTGATTCCTGACTGATTTCATTTCTTATGTTTTAAATTGTTGTTATTACTAATTACCAGCAATGACGGATTTCCGAAAGGGGTTAGGGTGGGGGTGTCTTTCGGACTGAAGCCTGTTCTCCGAGATTGCGGAATTTCTAAAACAAACGAAATTTTAGTTATGTCATAAACTTCAAGCTCCCCTCGAATGAAAATCAGGCATTTTTAGAAAATAACTAACCATTAATAAGAAAGAACCCTTCGAAAACACTTTTCTAAATACGTACCGATTTGTATAAAATGGTATTCAAGGTTGCATCCGGAAGATTATTGCTACATAATTACACAGCTACAGTATAACAGAAATGTGGAAGTATGCTCTGACGGATATATTGAAAAACATAAGTTTACCTATGCTAGAAACTAGAGTATGAAGCTCTAAGAAAGGAAACACGAATAACTAAAAATTAAATGATCTAAAGAAGAAAAAAATGTCGATAACTCTGAAGTTAAAATGAAGTTTTATAGCCTCTAAAATTGCTCTCAAATACTACGTACTTAATGTTTAATTTATAAAACATGTGCTCCATTCATCATGATGGTGAATTCTAGAGGGAAATATGACATTTAGGTCATGAAATCTTGTTTAACTATAGAGTATACTATAAGAAAGCTATTTAGATAGAAAAATCGTGAAAATAAAAAAGGCAAAATTTCCGTTTTTCCCATAAAATACCAGCGTTTTATGTAAGAAAGAAAAAAAAAAGCTGGCTAATTTGCATCTCTAATCACAAACAATGTTTCTTAAGCATTAAGGAAAAAAGTACGGCGACGATTATCATCATGATATTTTTTTTTCCACAAAAGTTACTCATATTTGGCAGAGGCATACCTAAAGGGAAGAAAAAAAAAAAAAAAAAAAATAGCTTGCGGCATGAAATACATATAAAATACGCAAATTTCGCCTAAAGTTATAAAATCTAAATTAAGTTTCGGAGAGGGAATCGGATCCCTTTATAAATACGCTCCTATTATCTGGGAACAAACAAACAGACGCGCACACAAAAGAATTTTCGTCTTAAATGTCCATGGTGATTTTCTTGTTGGAATAGTTGACAATTTAAAAACCTTATGTTACGAGGATAAGAAAGCAGAATTCCTCCGTTACCCGTTCAAAACGGGATTTTCCCAAATCATCCTCTGCATGAAACACTCGTTTTCATACTGTGCTGTACATACATTTGCATCTTATTGTATTATGATTATCTTCCATAATTGAAATAACACAACAGAGGCTGGACTTTACTTATTTTCACTTTAAATTAATTTATTTCGGAATTTGATTTAAATCAACTATTTTTATTTTAAAAAATCAAGTGATTTAAATCAGATTGATTTAAATCAATCCACCCTGGTTAACTCATCTGTCAAATAGTTTCAGTATATGCTCTTTTCAAGTGTTCATTCCGACTTAGTGGTAATTGTTGGTTGGTGAATAGGTTCATCGGGGTCTGTGTTCCGGGAAAGAAAGATAAATGCGGGGACTGAAAATACTGGAAGCAATACGAATAAGAAAAATGGTTCAACACAGACGTTAGTCACCGGAACACACGGTGCTATTTCGAAGACAAGAAAGAAAAACTCCCCTTTTGCCCAGTAGAATAGGGATCAAGAGCACTTCGAATGTTTTAAAACTAGTCACTACAGTAGAATGAAAGTCGCTGCAAAACAATTGGAAGGCACTGACGATAATCTTTCGGTATCATAACAGGTATTAAAAATAATAATAATCAATAAAATAAAATATAAAAACAAATAAAAAGAATCGCAGACAAGCCCAAAATTGACTGTAGATGACTTCACGAAGGGTGCAATTCGATGTCACGCTTATAGTTACTGTGAACAGAAAAGATATCCAACTGTAAATTTTCTTTGATTCGTTATGAAAAGATCACTGGTATAATTATTTTCCCAACCTTTATTCGTAGGTGCGAAGACAATCTTGCACAAAGTACTTACGAAGGTAGGATTTCGATAAACAAATTGTTAGAAAGGAAGGTTGTATTAAAGGGAGGATATAGTTATTATACGGTTTGGTTTCTTGAGAGAGATGGCAAATATCGAACCTGACAGAGTAATACGGTTTGATTAAATATACATAAATGCTAATTACTTTAATAGCAAATGCTAGACTAACGTAACACGCATACCTTTTCAAATTGCTAAAAGATGGTGGCTTTTAACTTGCAGGCAGGTATAAGGTTTTGTATTGAATTGTCTCCTGTTTTGTACCACGTAAAACGACAGATTCCGACTTTTGTGTAAAATCAATGTAAAACCAATTTTATTAGTCTTATTTACTTTTCCTGTAGTAGTCAGGCTGGGGGGGAGATTCCAGCACTCGATCTCATATCCTTCCAGAAGACGCGTGATTCTTGTACATAAAATGTTTCTTTTCCCATTATCTTGCTCGGGAGGGGGAGGTAAAAACCGAAACCTGTCTCTTGCATATTCTACTGTTACAAGTACTATTATTGTTGTTATTTCGAAATCATACTGTCTTATCATTGGTAAACGTGCTAAGTTCGTTGGCGGACCTGCTGCTTCTATGGTTGTAGACTCTTTGGCAACAGCGCCTCCAATACACCACATGGTCTCTGGAACTGTCAGAAGCCAGCTTTCGATAACTGCACTATAAATGCCTGCAGCTTTTTACTAGCCATTTTACATCATATATTATGTTTCTGAACTAAAAAGTAAACAAATACAATTTTTATTCTTTATAGAAACTAAAATTACACTGGTTATTAAGCTGTAATCTTGAGTACATCATTTAAACTCAAAATCTTACCTTGTACTCGTAATTCCATTCGTGTTCATTGCCCTCACCATATTTCAATCCTCTCTGGAATCATCTTCAAGTGCAGGCATGTTTCTGGAAGAAAAGGGGAAAGGAATTACAGTTAGTGTGGGTAATATATTAAAATACAAAATTAAAACAAGAAGAAAAAGAAAGGAGTCAAATGCTTAAGTGATATTGTGCGAATAGTAAGTCGTAGTTATTCCATAATTTTGCAAGCTCGTAAACGGGTTTAAGTAACAAACAATAGTGAACACAAATAGTTACAGAATTTCAAATAGTTACAGAAGTTAAGGCAAGAGGTTTGTATTTACGAAAACTCGCTAGTAGTGAATAGAATTGACAGCGCACAACGAAATATTTGATGCCGATTTTTCTATTTACACGTTTTGAAGTGATATAATAATGTTATGAAAAAATACATTCCTGCCAGCATTGCTCTTGCACTTGAAGATGATTCCAGAAAGGATTGAAATATTATGAGGGAATTAAACAGGAATAGTAGGTGGGAGTATAAGGTAAAGTTTTGAATTTGAAGTTAACTATTCGATTACTCACTCGAACTTTAACATATTTATTTATTTAGTTATTTATTTATTTATTTTAGTAACCTATGTCTCATAAACTTTGTTTTACATTTTAATTTAAGAGGGTGGAGAGAGAGTTACAGGAAAAGGGCCCTACTCAGCTTGTGCTTAGTACTGCAGGACAAGAGACGGGAACTCAGTTAGGGTCACTAGGAATGACTGGAATGCCTGGAGTTGCTGTTTCTTCAACAGCGGCTCTCGTTCCTGCTGTTCAGCCGTTGGGTCTCAGTACAAGTGTGATAGATCTTGGATCACAACCCATTGTTTCTCAAGCAATTCAGGGAACTACAGGTGAGTGTAAGTCGATTAGTTTATTGATTTGGAGTTCAGCGTCCCGCTCAGCACCGAGGCTGTATGAGGCTACAGCCTCATGTGGTATCTAAACCACATGAGCTTCCACTGCAAATCGAACCCAGGTCTCCCGCACCATAGACGCGTACACTAAACATGTACCCACTAAGAAATTCTAGTATTAAGTGGATGGCGTTATAGGTAATTGGAAACTACCTAAGTGTTTGTAGTATGTGTGTTTTTTAAAATAAATAAATAAATGTTTTTCAGTATTGTGGGCAGTAAAGTAGAGAGAAACGATTTTAGGACATCAGACTATCTTCTGCTATAATTTGTAGCTCTTCTGTGAGTAGTCTCCTTGTATTAGAATTTATTATTCAACTTTTGATCACTCATTTCTATATCCTGCTACGGGAAATCGTACAGGGCGACTAGATCCATCTGTCTATCTGTCTATGGACAGATACCAAAGCAAAACAGCAAGAGGTGTGATACAGTGGTTTGCTGACACGAAATCAGATTCCTAATGATAAGTTCAATCTCCGCCCTTATTCCTGCACTGAAACCGGAACTGTCAGAAATCTGTAATTTCAAGTTTCATTATTGATCGCCATAGGGCAGATATATTGCTTCTGTTCCCCAATAATGTATTCCATCTTGGCCTTTCATTTCAGGTTTCAATATTAATCCCTATAGAAATAATATAATAGATAGTGATTGTTTTTCAATATGAATTCGGAATCCCAAGAACAGATTCAATGTCCGCTTTTTATCCCTATATTAAAACAGGAAGTGGTAGACACTTACCATTGAGATTTCAGTATTGGATCCCCATGAAAATGAAGAACAGGGGGTGGCAGCTGCTAGTAGTTCTTTATTATGGACTAGCTTAAATGCTCGTTCGGTGGACGGGAGGAATAGATTTATGGAAAATATTTAAATCCTCTTTTTCTATAGGATACGTATTTCTATAGTATAATGATAAAAATACAGAGTATACTCTAGTTTTGGCATTACTTTTGAAACACACTATCTGCACAGAATACACCCTTTAATCAAATTGATATGATTAAAAATTTGAGATGGGTACAAACTACGTTCCAAAGGTAATTTCAAACGGGTCAGCCGTTTTTCCCGACCCCGAAACCTACGAATTCGACAAATCAGTAATTTTCGATATGTTAATTTCCCCCCGCTCCCCTTTCTCTTGCCGATGGGGCTGTACTTGAACTGCATTGGGACCGTCACTACTTATTTTAGCGGCCCCGAGAACTATGGATTGCGCACTAATATTAGTCGCTTTGGATTATTTTTACATGTCACCCCCTCCTATCTCTCACACTTTGGGGTGTCTTTTAGGTTGAAATTGCTCTAGGCGTTACAAAGTTTTATATATATATATACACTATGTGATCAAAAGTATCCGAACACCCAAAAAACATTCGTTTTTCATAGGTGCATTGTGCTGCCACCTATTGCCAGGTACTCATTATCAGCGACCACAGTGGTCATTAGACATAGTGAGAAAGCAGAATGTGGCGATCCGCGGAACTAACGGACTTCGAACGTGGTCAGGTGATTGGGTGTCACTTGTGTCAGAAGTCTGTACGCAAAATTTTCACTCTCCTAAACATCCCTAGGTCCACTGTGTCTCATGTGATAGTGAAGTGGAAACGTGAAAGGACACGTACAGCACACAAGTGTACAGGCCGACCTCGTCTGTTGACTGACAGAGACCGCCGACAATTAAAGAGGGTCGTAAAGTGTAATAGGCAGACATCTAACATCTATCCAGACCATCACACAGGAATTCCAAACTGCATCAAGATCCACTCCAAGTACTATGACAGTTAGGCGTAAGGTGAGAAAACTTGGATTTCATGGTCGAGTGGCTGCTCATAAGCCACAGATCACAAAGGTAAATGCCAAACGACGCCTCGCTTGGTGAAAGGAGCGTAAACATTGGACGATTGAACAGTGGAAAAACGTTGTGTGCAGTGACGAATCACGGTAAACAATGTGGCGATCCGATGGCAGGGTGTGGCTATGGCAAATGCCCGGTGAACGTTATCTGTCAGCGTGTGTAGTGCCAACAGTAAAATTCGGAGGTGGTGGTGGTAGGAGTGGGCGTGTTTTACTTGGAGGGGGCTTGCACTAGGGCTGTTCCGATAATCGAGTAATCGATAACAATTCGATAAAATTTCAAAACCGTTTCATCGATAAAGAATTTTAATTTTATCGAATTATCGAACTTTCGAGACTCTCGAAATAATCGAGACTCCCAAAATGTTCGGGATTCTCGAAGTGTTCGAGGCACTCAAAATGTAAGAAACATTAGACAACTTCGAGACACTCGAACTGTTCGAGAATCTCGGAATTGTTTGAAAGCAGCAAATACAGAAATATATCAATATGATCGCATTTGTCGAGTCGCTTGAATATTTAGAAAAGTTCGGGATTATCGATGTGTTCGAAAGAAACGATGTATTCGAGGTTATCATAGGTGTATATAATATGTATTACATATATGCAGAGTGTTCATTTTAAAACTTCTCTCCTTAGCAATGTAGTGAAGGAAAAGTTTTTCCCCCACAGATCTGTACAAGGTTTAAGCAGTCTGTCCGAAGAGAGAAAGGGAAGGGAAAACATGCATCGCCCGAATGGAATTGGAATCCAAGACAGCATTAGTCTACTAATAGTCACTTTGCCAATAGCGCTAATAACGGGGGCAGGCAGAAAAATAATTTTACATATGATTTCGACAAATACAACTTTCCAATAACTTATCAGATGAAAAACTTTATTTGACTAGTTTGGCTGCCCGAACTGTTCATCACTACTTTTGATAATACCCGAAACTTCGATAATTCTCGAAATGTCGGTAATACCCGAAACTTCGATAATACTCGAAATGTTGGTAATACCCGAAACTTCGATAATACTCGAAATGTCGATAATACCCGAAACTTCAATAATACTCGAAATTTCGATAATACCCGAAACTTCGATAATTTCAAATACTCGAATGGTTTCGAGTAACCGATGACAACTCGATAAATTTCCACTCCCGAAGTTCGATAGGTCTTCAGCCTTATCGAACACCCCTAGCTTGCACCCCTTGTTGTTTTGCGTGGCACTCACCTCGCAGGCCTACATTGATGTTCTAAGCACCTTCTTGCTTCCCACTGTTGAAGAGCAAATCGGAGATAGCGAGTGCATCTTTCAACATGATCGAGCACCTGTTCATACTGCACGACGTGTGGCAGAGTGGTTACACGACCATAACAGCCCTGTAATGGACTGGCCTGCACAGAGCCCTGAGTTGAATCCTGAGTTAGGATGTTTTGGAACGCCGACTTCGTGCCAAGCCTCACCGACCTACATCGATACCTCTCCTCAGGTCAACACTCGGTGAAGAATGGACTGCCATTCCCTATGAAACCTTCCAGCACCTGATTGAAAATATGCCTGCAAGAGTGGAAGTTGTCATCAAGGCTAAGGGTAAGCCAACACCATACTGAATTCCAGCAGTACCGACGGAGGGCGCCACGAACTTGTAAGTCATTTTCAGCCAGGTGTTCGGATACTTTTGATCACATAGTGTATACTAGGGGATATCAAAAAGTTCATGTAATCACCTAGAAGAAATCCACTACGGAGAACTCTGACACCATGATGCATTAGTCCTTTGTTACGTGGTCATTATACCTAGCGACATATTTTTGCTTGTGATTCAAAAACTAATTATTGGCCTACAAAAATGTTCTTGTAGGCCTTATATCTGGAGAACTACATACATTGTAGCCAAATGCAAACTATCACTTAAGTCAGTATGATGTTCTTATTCCGTAAAAAAATACGAAAACTCGATATAGGGGCCGTTTAAAAATTTTGTGGCTTCTGATCCAAAAACTAATTATTGGCCAAGATCGCAATTTTTTGTCTTTTTTTTTTTTTATCATTCCTAAAATTGTTTTTATAGATTATACATTCTAAAGAGATTCTATCTCCTTTTCGTTGAAACCAGAAGTAGTAATCTACCAGTTGCTATTTCAATATTGATCCTCATAGAAGAACAACAGTGAGTGAGATTTTTAAAGTGGGTTGGACATTCCAAGAGTAGATTCCATCTTTCACCTATTAAAACGGAAAGTTGTTGGTACACTCATGTCCAAAATTATTGTCGCATGTCTATAAATATGTTGTTGTAAGAATATAATTTGATAACGAATTTGCCCAGCATTTCTTATCATGTTAGTATGTGTATAATCGGCAAAGACACGTATGTGGCAAATTTCATGTCAAAAGAGCAGTAAATAAGAACAATAAAACGAAAATAAAACTTCTCTTGTCCATTTAGCAACATTTTCATTTACTCATTCTTTTTCTATGAGATTTACCACAAATATACATTTCCTGGTTATATACATAGTATCAGTATTGAAAGTACCCTGCAAAATCATTATTATATTAAATTCTTACAAGAAGATATAGATATGCGACAGTCATTTTGGACATGAGTGTACCTCTCACATTTGGTGTCAATATTAGATCCTCATATTGCAAAAATGCTAAGGGACAGCAATATTTGACACAATTGTTATTTTAATAGACTTAGCATCGCAAAAATAAGTTCCATCTCTGCATTTTTCTCTCGATTGAAAGCAAAATCAATAAATGTGTTCTGTTCTGGTTAGAGCATTTAGTTAGAAAGTCAAGTATAGTTTTACAATGTGAAATCAAATTTGATCTTTTTTACTAAATATGAGCACTCTTTAAAAATATTATTTCCATTCTTTTGTTGGTGGTTTTCTGTTCATGCTTTCTTTTCCACATTTTCCGAATCTTTTCATTAAAAATGTCATGGTATATGATTATGGGAGTGGATTAGGTAATATTTGGTTAGTTTACACTTTTACTCATGCCATAAGTGATCTTGTAGCATAATTTATTTGAGTGATTATTTTTTTTAGGTCTGGTTTGTACCTCTCCAATGCCGACGACATTATTTCAAGGCACGAATTCAACCATAGCTGTTCCGAATAACTTTTATGGAAAAGTGGGGCAGTTACCGGTTTCTGTATCGGCGATTAATAGCAACTGTCTACAGAATCCTATTTCCCTTGTGGGAGAGACAAATTTCGTGACGGCTCCAGTTTACCAAGCGCAACCTTCTGTAACCGTAGCGACTTCCAGTGCGTCTGTAACACCAAAAGGAACTTCCCAAGGGAACGACGTTTCGCCCTCATCTGTTGCTACTCAATCTGTAACATCAACTGCCATAAGTGATCGACCGAAAGCAAAGCCTGTCTCCAAGAAAGAAGCTAAAAATAATAGAAAGCAACAACAAATACAATTAGCATTGCAACAACAGCATAATCAACAAGTACAGTTACAACAATTGCATCAGCTGAATCAACAGCTTCAACAACAAGTAAGTAGTTGAAGTTGATATACTTGCTAATAGACGCTATAAAATATATCTATAATTGAATGACAAACATTTACCTTGTATCCAACAACGAGTTTCTTGAAATACTAGAACACAGGCTCATCCGAAAACCCTGTGAATTTTCTAGTATCACTTGTAGATCCGTACACATCTTTACTTGCAAAGACCTGTCCTTCAAAATTAATTTTGTTACGTAAATCATTTTTCTTTATTATACATAATTTATATAAACAATATGAAAACCTCAACGTTCAGCAAGAGGAACGCAGAGGGGGCCCGAAGTGACATAAGAAGAAATAATGATTGGTGGATACAAGGTTAGTGCTTGTTACTTAATCAGAATCTGAACTGGAAAATGATATGGAATATGATATATTGAAAACAATCAGAATATAAAAAAGCACACTATGAGTTTTAGGGAGCAAAAGAGGTAGGGAGAAGGAAAACACCAGACAATTACGTAATCAGCTCCATGTAGTGTCACATAGTTACGTAATATAAATGAACCTTACTGAATTATAAATGGAGTTTACTGCAGTAAGATAAAACTCATAGGACGAGTAGGTTGGTAGAAATGAAGAACAGCGAAAAGTATTTAAAAAAAAAAAAAAAAAAAAAAAAAAAAAAAAAAAAAAAAAAAAACTTGGTGGAAGGGAAAAGGACTAAAAATTAATGAAGAAACTAGCAAATAATAATCTTGCAGCCGCTCAATTTCCCCTGTCCTAGAACATGCAGCTTAATTATTTTCTGGTAAGCAGTTCATTATGTATATAATATAGTTACAGTCGAATATGAAGTTCTCTGTGCTGCGAAACTTTTTCAACCATTTAAGTATTAGCTGCAAATTGTATCTTATCTGTGCAGTTGCTGTTTCCATTATGCTAAGGCAAAAGAACATACGTTTATAAAAGTTTTTCTTTCGTTTCAAGTTTGAAATAATTTTGTTACTTTTTTTTGACTGAAAATACCGGCTCATAGCGCAGATATCCGTTCCGACTTGCATCAAAACTTCATGGATCGCAATGCACAAAATGCATTTATATATTTTGACTTTCCTTATTGTGTTCGTTTTCTACTCTCTTGTCCTAGAATGATAGCTCGATGCATGGAATTTTCTATATATCGCTACACAAACTATCAGAAATTTCGTGCAAGATAGAATGTTCGAAGATACCCGTAAATTGTTGAATAACTCAAAAACTGAATTGATTTATACAATAGGAAAGAAAACCTATTTTATTAGTTTCATTGGCGCTTTAATTATATATAAACAGAATCGGAGACTTTTAGTGGTAAGTTTGTCTAGCCATTTCGATTTTTGCTTGAATTTTCTGTAATTTCTCCTTATTTCAATAGCGGTTTTTCTCGTACTTTTTTTTCTTTCTTAATTTACCCGTAAGTGTTATGCGAGGGGTAGTCGGAGAAAAGTTTACTCAAGAATCTATAGATATAAAGCTTGCAACATGCTGTGACAATGCAGTCATATTTCCTCTTCTGCGTGTGGCGTACAAAGCGTACTGTGCAGATAATGTCAGTGAAATTTGTATTGACATTATTTGCATGAAGAAGAAGAGAAAATCTCATTGATATTATCTGCACGGTATGTTTTGTGCGTGCAGATCATGTCAGTGAGATTTCTTCCTTTCGCACAGCACTGTGAAGGGAAGGAGGAGGAGAGCATTGCATCACACATGGATGAAGAGCAAGGTTATCGATCAAATAAAGTACAGTGGGTATTTGTTCTGCTGTTTTAAAATGGACATGTCATATTAAAGGAAGAGAGAACAGAGCAGTAGATGCTCGATAGGCTTGAAGAAGTGGTGGTTTGCCAACGTGGGACAAAGGAACTGCGGAGTATTGTTCTTACGAATGGACACATGGGATGTCAACACCGACTTCTTATCTACTTTGAAAAAAGACACTAAAAGAAGCAACGTTTCACCACTATTGAAGACGGAAGCTGCTGTGCGCAATTCGTCCGTGCTCGGAACAAAGATGTTTGCGAACGGGGAATATTTATATTTATAGATAGAAACGGTGAAACAAATAGATCTGTTACGGTGGGGACTGTGAAAAAGGGAGGAACATGACTCTTGTTCGAATCATTATTTTGAATAATCTTCGTGCAGATAGCAGGCTTGGGGAACTTATTTTCCGACAATCCCTCGTAGTGTGTGTCTAGAGATTGAAACCTTATAATCAGTTTTAAAAAAATAACGAATAAAAGTGTGTCCTGTATATATATATATTGAAGAAGAAATAACGAGTCATCCAATTCGGCAGGTCATCCAACAGCAGCAGCAACCACAGCAACACACCCAAGTTCAAGTTCAAGATCAAGATCTCCAGCAGAATCAGGCAGGGAAGCAATCTGCTTCGTCTTTGCCATCTCCTAACTCGGTGGCGCTTCAAAATCAACAGCAACTGTTTGTGCAACTTCAACAGTTAGATGCAAACAGTGGAGGGTCTCCAGCTACAACTATGTCAGCCCCCACTACATGTCCTTCGCAACAACTTCATCATCATGTCAGACAAGTTTTACAGCAGAAGCAACAATTACAGCAGCAGATACGAAGCTTTCAGCAACAGGTAAATTTCTTTGGAAAACATACAGTTTTTAATATAATTTGTTCGGGTGTTTGCTCGATAACACACACAGACACATAATCACAGTCTTCTTGATCATTCACAGTTTTTCAGAGACACGTATTCTTGTTACAACGGCCTAAGAAAACATACTGGATCAAGAATCTTCAGTCTCTGAATTCGTATATATTTTCTACCCTGGCACCAACGTCCATCGTTAATATGCTATCAACCAATCCTTTCAAATAAAATACCATTTCTGGTTATTTCGTCTTTCTGTATTTCTTACTTCTTTATGAAACATTTGGTATTTGGTTTATTACAAATAATCAGATGAATGTTTTCTGGCAGTTATTACGAAAGGAGTTATGAGGAATTAGAAATATCAGTTTAGTTTATATAAAATCGTTTATTGTAGTTATTAAGGTTTAATCTTAAAATTGCATTAATTTGTCCTATTCCTAGGGGGCGCGGTGGCTCAGTGATAGAGCGTTCACCTCCGGTGCTTGGGGTCCCTGGTTCGATCGCACCCCGCGCCGTGTGGACTTTGCGGTGGACAAACACCGTGCTCGTGGGTTTTCCCGGGGTTCTCCCGTTTCCTCCCACTTTCTTCATTTCACCATTTCATTCATCTCTCATCATCACCGTCTCCTTTAGCCTAACCGGCATAACCGTGGGACGTAAAACTTAAATATTTCATTTCATTTCATTTTTTGGTCCTATTTCTAGTCTCTTTTGTTTCGTAAAACTAATTTCTTCCAACGGGTAAATTTAGAATTGAAAAATAAACTTTTTTTTTTTTTTTTTTTAAACAGAATAAGAACTGAAAACAGTCGTGCAGAATAAATAATTAAAATGATAATCAAAAATCTCCTTTATTGAAATAAATCCCATATGATTTAACAAACCAAATTTTCAAGTCAAGTTGATATTCCAAATATTAGTCTTCGGCGTAATTGTGGCATCACCGATCTGAATCAGATCATCTTCTATTCTGCTTTCTGTATTTGATTTTTCATGTGTGTGGAAATGCACAGTTTTATTGCTGATATAGTTTTTCTGTGCATTTTACTTTTAATTTTGCCATTTCACTTGTTATTTTTATTGGGGTAAAAGGTAATAATACGGGTTTTAGGTTAGAGTATTAGAGTACCATAAAATAAATGTATTATATATATATATCCTAGAAGAATTAAGACATTGGAAGTTACGACGGATGTGCACACAAATTATCTGTTTCTTAGGTTGCCATCTCATATCCTTTTGGTTCAGTCGTAGATAGTAGAGCGTAAGAAGCAGAAACACGTCGATAGCAGACTAAATGTAGTTTATTAATATTTGTAATAGTAGTGATAACTTCAAGAAAATAGTACCAAAGGGATATTTTCAAACTAGTTTGAGGTTGATTAGTTCAAATTATTTCAGTTAAGGAAGTTAACTAAACGTTATAAATAATCTGGATCTTAATTGGTGTACTTCACTAATACTATGTATCAGGGTTGGCTGGTTTAAGCCAGTTGGTTTAAAAAAAAAAAAAGTTTAAATCAAAAAAAGAAGAAGAAAATAAAAGAAAAATGCTTTATATCGTGTGAACTTCATGGTGACGTTTCCACACATCTATATTAGTTTTATCTACTTTCGCCTTTTAATCAAGGAGTCCCGTATTCAATTCTTGGTCGAACTACAACCCTTCTTTCAAGTTTTAAGCAAGTAGCGGTTCAGGAGTCCCTTTAAGCGAAAGTCTTCTACGTGATAGCCTCAGTATTATTTCATAAGGATGATAAGCCTAAACATACGAAACGAAACAAAATTGTATAATTGTGCTTGCTTGAACGCCTGTTGATTTATGAAGAAGCCAAGATTGCTTAGATATATTGATAGAAATTAGCAAAATTTATCAACCGCCTACGTAGCTTCCAACATTAGCTTGGATTGGACTTTGTTTTAATTTCATTGAATGATATCTACATACCAAATGTGTAATTTAATACCTCAGTTTTAGTGAACTGATTATGATATGTTGACCTTAAAAGTTTACATGCAAATACATTTAAAGTAATAACAGGATTTTCCCAATGGCTAATTTAATAACAGGATTTTCCCAACGGCTAAGGCGGGAGTTTCCCTATTTATACATAATTCTGTATAATGTTTTTGATTGTGTAACTGTTTATCTTTTTGTCCTTCTGAAATGACTCTATAATTACATTAACAAGTAGGCTTATGTAAAGATCAGTACAACGTATTTTTATCAGGAGTCCTCTGTGAGTGACAGTGGTAGAGTGTTCACCTCTAGTGTTTGGTGTCCCGGGTTCAAACCCTGCCCCCGCCAAGTGAACTGTGTGGTGGACAAACACCGTGTTCGTGGCTTTTCCCGTTTTCTCCCACTTTCTTCATTCCACCATTTCATTCATCTTTCATCATCACAGTCTCCTTTAGCCTAACCAGCATAACCGTGGGACGTAAAACTCAAAAATTTAATTTCATTTTTTTTCCTTCGTGAGTGAGTCGGCAGACTCATCACATTTGTGACCAATTAGTCTCAGTTTCGTGTCCAAACGGACAATTTCTCTTGGATAGAAGCCGAAAAGCGGTTTGGATTCCACTTTAAGCTTATGTGCCCCTTCCAGCATAATCCTGTTGTTGCATAATAACACCAAGGAGAAACAAACTTATTTCTGTCAATATATAATATAAATACGTAGAGCAAATTATTTAAACAAAAAAAAAAAAAAAAAAAAAAAGGTTGAAACTTAAAAATCCGGGTTTAAACAAAAAAACAAGCTTTATTATTTAAAAAAAAAAAAAAATAAAAACCATGGTTTTTGCCAACCCTGTTGCTTACTCACTGTTGCATGGTTCACAATTGACTAACAGCACCAGGCGTGATTTACATTACTGCCCTCTGGAGACCATTCACGATGTGCCTAATCTTTGTGACTAACCGTTTACACACCCTCCATAACGCTACACATCTGCCGACAATTCTTTTTGCTTCAGTTTTTGTTAGCATGTATAGGTGAAAAGAACAAAATGTTTCAACCTTCAGAATTTCTTAACACCTTTTAAATAACGTTTCTTATGTTGCGTACACTTGTACATATCCCTTGTTGCCTTTTATGCGTGTTTATTCAAGTAAATAATTCTTCCTGTGTTGCAGTTAGACTTGATTCTATAATTTGTCATTACAGGTGGAACAGCAGTTTGTATTTTCACATCAAACTCTTCCATTGTATGGATCCCTCCAAATCCCTTCATCAACACTGCAAGCTCAATCTCTCAACCTCAATGCAGCTGCAACGTCTCAAGCGGATGTCGGAATAACACAAAGAAGTGACGTTAGTAGTGTCCTCCTAAGTAAAGAAGATCTTCCTGCGTTGTTAGTTGAAGAAGTGAGACAGCAAGGTTTGGTAAGCACTAGAGATGATTTAGGAGACGAACAAGTAGAATCAGAATCAGGAACAGACGGGGCAGAAGAATGCATCCCAACAATTGATGACGATAGACAAGAGAAATTGATCGCCACTGATGATGAAAGTTTAGTGAGCGCAGACGACATTTCTGCTGCAAGTGTTAACGATGTGTCTCAAACTCTGGAGAAACTTGGATTATCTGGTCTAGAAGAGTCTATTGATATGCAGAGTCGAGATGATTTACAACCTTTTAGTATAGAAATGGCAACTTCTAGGAGTCCAGGACTTGAAGAGACTGTATCTGTGATGACTGCAACGCCTACTGCTGTGGGAATTCCTTTGCAAGTGGGAGCAACCCAAACTGATGGAAGAGTTGAATATTTTGCTGTGCCATCATCAGGAGCGCAGTTGGCAGGACTACAAGCACATGGCATCCAGGTATTTAACAGCATGAAAGTATTTTTTGCTTGTAAATATTGGAATTATGAAATTCATTTGAAGAAGTTTTTGACGTAATAGAAGATACTTGCGCACACAATACGCTCTAAATTTTCCATTTCTTTATATATCCTCGTTTATTTATGTTGTTGTTTCAGCGCATTTAAATGAAAGTTTATGTAGTCCAAATATTTCCAGCAATTGTTTTTTCATTTATCAAAAATTACTTTCTTTTTTAATATTCCAAATACAAGAATACGATAATCAATAGGAATAAAGTAACTTGTACGTCAGCGTTGTAAGGACTGATAAACGAGTTTGTTGTGCAGTGGCATATTAGTTAAGTCTTCTGCTAGATTTGCTTGTAATAATTAAATCTTCTTTGGTTCCCGAAATTCTTTCGTGGAAAGAAGTATAAATTTTCAGTATCCATTTAACTAAAGTCGTTTTCGTCTAAGAATTCAAACCAATCAGGACAGCTTGAAATTCGGAAGTATATACTCGTTAACTGAAGAACAATGACACTAACTGAATGCACTTTCAACTTGTCCCAGCTTTTAGAATTTGTCAGTAATTTTCGTGTGTGGTGCGGTTAAACAACCAACTTTTCACGTATGTGGGTTTCCAGTGGATGACAGCTTTACAAGCACACGTATATATTATTTCGGGTGTTTTTTTAAATAAATAAATGAATGAATGTATTACAGATCCCGCATCTTAGTTCACCAAACGAACTTAAATAGTATGTTTGATTTGTTATCGCAGGATTTTTTTCATCCATTCCGAATGCTAACCATCCTGATTCATGTTCTGGTTTACTGCATTTGATGAAATAAATATTGGGGCAGTGCGTTAATATAGCTAGGTGTTTATTATCGTATCTTGTGTTCTGCTGTATGCAAGAGAGGGTAAACAGACCCTTCAATATATATATATACAAATTAGCAGAACAGTGAAAATACTTAAAAGTCTTTCAGATCAAAAGTAGTAATAACTTCAACAAGGGTACCTTTGTACCTCAAGCGGATTATAAATTTCTTTCTTGATTTTTTTGACACTGCTTCGGAAGTGCGAGTGTGAAATTTTGCCAGAAGTCTAGAATTATTTCCAGAAGGCTCCTATAATTAAAAGTAAATAAACTGGTAGTAAAGAACAGTAGATTTTACGAAGACCGAACATATGAAAAGATGTTTGTATGCTCTGTTGAGTTACATACCATGTTTTAATAGACAATGAAGATATGCAATCTAGGTGTGGCGTAAAAGAATTCAGAATGTTAAAATAGATGCATAAGTTTCATGGCATGCTAGCAATTTTTAACGTACTCCAATATTTATATGAGCAAATAACTTGCCTATCAGTCAGGATGGTCAGTATTCGGAATGGACAAATCAATCACAGTACTGCCTGTTCTCTAACTAACTTTCATGTAATGCAAAGAAGTTGGTGGCAAAACTTCAAGACAATGACCAAGACAGGGTTAAACTATTGGTAATATATTTGTATCATTATTAACTTTATGGTCTATAGGCGCAGGGAAATTCTTTGAAAGTTTAAAATTAAGAATTAATAAATATCGAGGAAATATAGTAGTAGTGTACATCAGAATTGAAACTCTTATAAGTAAGACTCGACATAATAGGCACTAAAAATTACGAAAAAGACTGCTTACTAGGCGCGAAAAACTTATTCACAATGGGCATTGAAAGAGACGCCGAATTGTAAAGTAGACATTGTAATAGGCACCAGAATATAAAAATATCTAATAATATTTCCTAATGGCGTTTATATTTCTATTTTTTATTTGCTGTACGATTAGCAGTTCGCATGTACATATAAAGTGAGATAGTCGGCAGCTCCCTTCGTTACATCGTCGCTTAGTTGAAAAGGAATCAGAGGCTCAGATACTGTCCAGTGCGGCCCATAAAATATAAATTCGTTAACTGTACATTGAAGTAATACTTAAAGGAAACTTCTATTAGTAGATGAACTTCGTCGATTCATAATCTCATTTTAATAACTAGGCAGATTTTGAATTCATTTTTTCCTCCGTATCAAAGTGTATCTTCTCGTAAATAGCACATCGTGCATTCTCTTTGAAGAGAATCCGAATTAAGTATTGGCTATTTTTTGTACCAAAAAAATCACTTTTAGTTTAGAGAGTCGTTGCCAAATGGTTAATGCGTGTACTTCCAGTTTGTGATCCCGGCTTCTGTTTCCGGTGGGCGATGCTTTTTTTGAATGCAAACCCGACTAATGATTCGCATCGAACTTGGAGAAATAGATTCTGCCACGTATAATCTTTGTAACAAAAAGGAACGTTAAACCTAAATTAATCAGTCTTTAGATAATAAATTAGATTTGATCACTTCGCAAAAATCAGAAGAGGTGTTCTAAAACACTTGCGATTTTTTAAAATTATAAATGCGTTTTAAAGACAGAGGTTTTCTTTTGTATTTTCTGCCTAAAATATTGCTTCTTCATCCGTAAGGAAACCCACATAGCAAAATAATGTAATTCCTGATTTATTCCGTTACATTTTATGAAACACAAATGTAAATTCGAAACGGAAATTCGAAATTTGACATGTTGCTTCTATAAGGATTTTTTTCTGCTTTTCTTGTCTTGACTCATCGAAGTACATGTGTTAATCATTACTCGAATGCACTTAACGCAATTATTGCTACGGTGACATCTTATAGTCGCACGAACTTGAAATTTGAGATTGCTCGGATAAATATTCTGCAGAGGTGACTCCAAAAATAATATTAGGATCCTCAAACTCGTGTTCTAAGAAATAATAGTGTGTGCTAAACGTACAAAATGTATACTCACAGAAGTGGCATTTGCTTTCTGTGGTTAGATTTTCCATGTGAGTCGTCATAATTTACATGCTGTTTTATTTTTCCAATCTAAACAATAGTCGCCATCAAAATTGGCGTAAGAACACATTTACGTCCATACATGCATTAGAGAAATCTATTACGTGAAAACCTAGTTTTTGAGCAAAGGAACGAAATAGACTTGATTTTTCGTTCATGTCAGTGGTATATATTTTCCTGGTATTTCGTAGCAATATTTTTATTTACCAAATTTAACTAACTAACTAACTCTATGGCCTATGGAACCCGGAGGTTCAGTGCCGCGTTCACAAAAGCTCTCCACTGACTTCTATCCTTAGCTAATTGCATCCAGTTTCTACTTTGTATTCCTATCTCTGCGAGATCCATCTTAATATTATCCTCCCATCTGCGCCTAGGTCTTCCTAATGGTCGTTTTCCTATGGGTCTACCAGTCAACACTTTGAAAGCGTTTCTACTTTCTTCCATTCTAGCTACATGACCTGCCCACCTAAGCCTCCTAGACTTGACGACCCTAACAATGTTGGGTAAACCGTATAAACTACGTAGTTCCTCGTTATGAAGCTTCCGCCATTCCCCATTCTCGTTCCTCTTGGGTCCGAATATTCTTCTCAGGATCCTGTTCTCAAATACTTTCAGTCTATGTTCTTCCCTCAGAGTAAGCGACCATGTTTCGCAACCATACAGAACAACAGGCATGGTTATCGTTTTATATATTTTAAGCTTCAAATTCCTCGACAGAATTCGCGACGACAAGAGATTTTGAACCGAGTAGTAACACGAATTCCCTGCTTTTAGTCGACATTTAATTTCTTCGTGAATATGATTTTCGTCTGTTAATATTGATCCTAAATATTTGAAAGTATCCACTTTATCAAAAGCATTATTTAATATTTTAACGCCTCCACAATTTGCCGTATTACGGTCCCGACGCACTTCCATGTATTTAGTCTTCTCTGCATTTACTTCTAAACCCATGTCCCTGCAAGCGTTTAATAAGATCTCTGCATTTATTTCTACTGTTCTCCTATCATCCCCTATTAAATTTACATCATCAGCATATGCCATAACCTGGTGAATGCCGTTCAACTCTAGGCCCTGGTTGCTATCTTTGATTTTCCTTATGGCGTATTCCAGCACAAAGTTAAATAATAATGGCGACAACGCATCTCCTTGTTTCAGGCCATTTTCGACGTGGAAGCTCGGGGACAAAAATTTTCCTACCCGGACTTTACTTTGGGATTCACTTAAACATATCTTAATTAATCTAATTAGCTTTCTCGGTATTCTAAGTTCTGTAAGAACGTTGTATAATGTAACTCTCCTAACCGAGTCGTAAGCCTTTCTAAAATCAATAAATAGTTGATGTACCGGGGTATTGTATTCCCACTTCTTTTCGAGTATTTGGCGAATGGTAAATATTTGGTCGATAGTTGATCGATTTCGTCTAAATCCGCATTGATAATCTCCAATAATTTCATCTGCGTATGGGGTCAATCTTGCTAACAGAATATTTGAAAGGATTTTATAGGATGTTGACAGAAGAGAAATGCCTCGATAATTATTACAGTCAGTTTTGTCCATGTAATTACAGTCAGTTTTCTTTCTTGTGAATTGGAACAATGATTGACTCTTTCCACTCTTGTGGCAATTCTTCCTTGTTCCAGATAAGGAGAATGAGTTTGTGTATCTTGTTCCACAATTTTTCGCCTCCAGCTACCAAATTTACAAACACCAAAAAATATTTCAATAGTAATCGTCTAAAATGTTAACCGTTTTAATAAGGCGGAGAGAAGAATTAATTTCAGTAACTTTGTATTAGGCTATAGCTATTCAGTTCAGTTCAGATTAAAATGTCTTAAACTATCTTGTCTGAACAGGGTTCATTGTGATAATTTGAGTCAGTAGAAAGATATCGTATTCTTGATTTTTTGTTCGTTCGTTCGTTTGTTTGTTTGTTTGTTTGTTCTGACTGGTTTCTTGTGTTCGTGGTAGATGCTAAATATTTTGACAGAAACTTCCATAAAATTTAAATATTTTCAGTGTGTGTTCCGTCGGCATTAATTTTTTCTTTGTCATGATAGTACTATTTAGTTTATTCATCAAATGGTTATTTGTATTATTAAATAGAGATCAGCAGTTTTACTTTAGAGTTCAGACCAAAAATCTCATGTTGAAAATATACGAATGAAATCCGTGAATTAGACATGATTTAGCAAGGTAGTTTCTTGTGTTTGGAAGAATAAAATAGTTAGCCTTAAGTTAGAAGTGAGCGCATTGATTATAGGTAAAAATTGTAACTTATTAATTTTATTAGAGTATGAGAAGAAATCTCTTGGATTTCACGTTATAAGTTACAGACGAATGAAAATAACATACAAGAATGTTTGTGGGACCAATAGCTGGTAATACTTTGTGTTTCTGTTGATTTCTTCATATGGATTTCTTTAGGGTGTATTGAAAAGAATAATAAAAGGCCTTTAATGTAGTAAGATAGTTTATATTTAGCAAGGGCAGCAAAATTCAAAAAAGTAGAGGTCATTTGTCAAATTAGCCATTATTAATGAATAAAATATGTAATATGTAAATCATTTTCTTCTGTGACCAGGTCCAGCATGGATCAGGTTTACATCTCCAATATCAACAATATCAGTTAACAAATGCTGGCTTACAAGTAGCAACCAGTGGTGTGCAGATCCAGACAGCAGCAGGAGGACCATTAGAAGTATCGGGCAATGCTCTTCAGGTTGCTGGTGGGATACAGATCGGAGGTGGTATCCAAGTAGCAGGTACAGCACCAGCTGGAGGAACATTACAACTTGGTGGGACTGGCGTTCAGGTCCAAACACCTATTTCAGGAATGCAGATCCTTAATCCAAGATTACCAGCAATTCAGGGTGGTACAACATTTCAATCTCAGCTGCTGCTACAGTCAGCTCCTCAATTAGGTAAGTTAAATATGTACGTGTGATTAACAAACAAGAAGTAATTTCTTAAAAGTCAGGGTGCCCACAAGGGGGAGGGACTATGACGCAAACTGCGTCATTGAAATATTGGAGGGGTAAAAATCTATATAAGTATGCTTGAGGGGGGTGTAAAAATTATTTCATGAAAGAACACCTACGGATAGCACAATGCATAAAATTTTTCTTCTGTCCTTTATGCCACGATACTGACCATTTTGGTTAATGGTTGAAACGGTTTTAAGGTTTTCGGTTGCATTTATGAAAGTCTTGATGAATAATTTCTCATACCCTGTTAATTAAGTAACTAGTCATCCAACTTTAGTTTGAAGTTCAGTTATGTTTTGTCCAGAGTTTGGAATTTGGAAAGTGGTATTTAGATAGCAGAGCCTTGACCAGTCATTACTCTTGTCCATGTTTAACCAGAGGCAAAGTCATCAATCCTCTTTGATTAAAACGTTGTTTTGATTTATATTTTATATGCGTTAAAATTCGTCAGACCAGATTATTTGAATTAGTCGGTTATAGTAGGGTTTTTTTTTTTAATGTAAAAGAATTTTAAATGTTTTATAGTGACAGCAACTTCCATGTATCAGTATCCTCAGATAAGATATTCGTTATCCTGGGCCGCTATCTTGAAACTGTTTCAAGTTTTTTAGCTTTTGGCATATTGTAAGTATTTTGTATTTGAAGAATTTTGTATTTGAACTTGAAAATTATGGGTAGTACAACAGGCGATTTGGCAAGAGAAAGTGTTTGTACGTAACATTTAAATTTGAAAAAATGAAATGAAATCTTTGAGTTTTACGTCCCACGGTTATGCCGGTTAGGCTAAAGGAGACGGTGATGATGAGAGATGAGTGAAATGGTGGAATGAAGAAAGTGGGAGGAAACGGGAGAGCCCCGAGAAAACCCACGAGCACGGTGTTTGTCCACCACAAAGTTCACTTGGCGGGAGCTGGGATCGAACCCGGGACCCCAAGCACCAGAGGTGAACGCTCTACCACTGAGCCACCGCGCCCCCAACATTTAAATTTGAATTGTCATAATTATACGATCAGGCTGGCAGGGAAGGGGGGTAAGTCAGACAGTTGGGGGTGCGTCATGGACATAAGGGGAGTGGGCACCACTGTAAAAGTAATTTGTTTTCTTGCATATTTCACCAAGTCGAGGCCATAAAATAAGAAGCTTGAATACTTAGTACAGTGTCATTGTGTATAATTCTTATTTATAGCTTCGACTAAGCAGAAGATAATAGCAAGACAGAGACAATATACAGATAATTTGTATGTAGAAATGCACAAATAGGAGGAAGGATTTGTCTTATTTCATTCTTTATATTCAGCATAAGTCGGAACAGTTATACAAATACCATAATCTATCTTGTTGAGAAGTCTCACAATATAATCACCCAAACTTACAAGGAGAAGGCAGACTTTGGTAAGTGATCTTCGGGGCTATTTTTTGGGAGGAGGTAGTGCACATTTAAAGAGTTAATATTACAAACTGGGAGAGCGCAATGGGCAAAAATAAGGGAGAAAAACCGTCTTCAAAAGTTTTCTACTCGCCACATATACTATTCGACGCGCAAATTTATCAAGTGACGGCGTGGCAGAGTGAGTAAAGTGTGCAACTCATATGCAAAGGGTCCCGGGTTCGATTCCCATTCGAGTCAATCCTTGTTTTGTTTTTTGCTTCAACTAATAAAGTAACCATTTATAACTATAAATAAAATATTAATTCACAATATGTATATAATGAATAAAACAATAGAAATTTTAAAATCACTTGTAAAATCTTTCAATGTTCCATGTAAACTAGCAAGGAAACTCAATGTATTCCGTAAATATACTGATATCACGAGTTGTATTATGGTTACGACAGTCAACGGCGCCGATTTCTCTGTAAATTTGGGGGACCCATTCATAAAAAATACATACAACAATACATGTAACAATAAAAAAATACATATTCATAGAAATACATGGGGCCCACATGAGCTTGGGGGGACGGGCCCCCCATGATCGGCGCCCTTGACAGTCGTTGTGTAATAAATGTTCTTGACGCTTCGTGTCTACATCTGTTGACAGTGCGATTTACAAAGGAGTTGAGGGAGGGGGGAATCCCCTTTGCTAATACTGGATGCTACGCTGTCAACAGATTAAATTTTGTTCCTAGGAACATGGAACAGCAAAAGAATTTACAAGTGATTGAAAATTTCTATTGTTTTATTCATTATAACCATATGGTGAATTAATATTTTACTTATAGTTACAAATGCCTACTTTATTGGTTGAAGCAAAAAACGAGAAAAAATAAAAGGTTTGACTCGTCGAACCCGGGACCCTTTGTACTTGAGTCGCTGGTTCTTCTCACTCTGCCACGCCGTCAGTTGATAAGTTTGCGCGTC